>NC_068441.1:24443205-24773205 GCF_023373465.1 Oncorhynchus keta | reverse complement strand
CCTCATCCCGTCAGTTGAGGATGCCTGGTCATTCTTTAAAAGTAACTTCCTCACCATTTTGGATAAGCATGCTCCGTTCAAAAATGCAGAACCAAGAACAGATACAGCCCTTGGTTCACTCCAGACCTGACTGCCCTCGACCAGCACAAAAACATCCTGTGGCGGACTGCAATAGCATCGAATAGCCCCGTGATATGCAACTGTTCAGGGAAGTCAGGAACCAATACACGCAGTCAGTCAGGAAAGCTAAGGCCAGCTTCTTCAGGCAAAAGTTTGCATCCTGTAGCTCCAACTCCAAAAGTTCTGGGACACTGTGAAGTCCATGGAGAACAAGAGCACCTCCTCCCAGCTGCCCACTGCACTGAGGCTAGGAAACACGGTCTCCACCGATAAATCCATGATTATCGAAAACTTCAATAAGCACTTCTCAACGGCTGGCCATGCCTTCCGCCTGGCTACTCCAACCTCGGCCAACAGCTCCGCCCCGTAGTTCCTCACCCAAGCCTCTCCAGGTTCTCCTTTACCCAAATCCAGATAGCAGATGTTCTGAAAGAGCTGCAAAACCTGGACCCGTACAAATCAGCTGGGCTTGACAATCTGGACCCGCTATTTCTGAAACTATCTGCCGCCATTGTCGCAACCCCTATTACCAGCCTGTTCAACCTCTCTTTCATATCGTCTGAGATCCCCAAGGATTGAAAGCTGCCGCAGTCATCCCCCTCTTCAAAGGAGGAGACACCCTGGACCCAAACTGCTATAGACCTATATCCATCCTGCCCTGCCTATCTAAGGTCTTCGAAAGCCAAGTCAACAAACAGGTCACTGACCATCTCGAATCCCACCGTACCTTCTCCGCTGTGCAATCTGGTTTCCGAGCCGGTCACGGGTGCACCTCAGCCACACTCAAGGTACTAAATGATATCATAACCGCCATCGATAAAAGACAGTACTGTGCAGCCGTCTTCATCAACCTCGCCAAGGCTTTCGACTCTGTCAATCACCAAATTCTTATCGGCAGACTCAACAGCCTCGGTTTTTCGGATGACTGCCTTGCCTGGTTCACCAATTACTTTGCAGACAGAGTTCAGTGTGTCAAATCAGAGGGCATGCTGTCCGGTCCTCTGGCAGTCTCTATGGGGGTGCCACAGGGTTCAATTCTCGGGCCGACTCTTTTCTCTGTATATATCAATGATGTTGCTCTTGCTGCGGGCGATTCCCTGATCCACCTCTACGCAGACGACACCATTCTATATACTTTCGGCCCGTCATTGGACACTGTGCTATCAAACCTCCAAACGAGCTTCAATGCCATACAGCACTCCTTCCGTGGCCTCCAACTGCTCTTAAACGCGAGTAAAACCAAATGCATGCTTTTCAACCGATCGCTGCCTGCACCCGCATGCCCGACTAGCATCACCACCCTGGATGGTTCCAACCTTGAATATGTGGACATCTATAAGTACCTAGGTGTCTGGCTAGACTGCAAACTCTCCTTCCAGACTCACATCAAACATCTCCAATCAAAAATCAAATCCAGAGTCGGCTTTCAATTCCGCAACAAAGCCTCCTTCACTCACGCTGCCAAGCTTACCCTAGTAAAACTGACTATCCTACCGATCCTCGACTTCGGCGATGTCATCTACAAAATGGCTTCCAACACTCTACTCAGCAAACTGGATGCAGTCTATCACAGTGCCATCCGTTTTGTCACTAAAGCACCTTATACCACCCACCACTGCGACTTGTATGCTCTAGTCGGCTGGCCCTCACTACATATTCGTCGCCAGACCCACTGGCTCCAGGTCATTTACAAGTCCATGCTAGGTAAAGCTCCGCCTTATCTCAGTTCACTGGTCACGATGGCAACACCCATCCGTAGCACGCGCTCCAGCAGGTGTATCTCACTGATCATCCCTAAAGCCAACACCTCATTTGGCCGCCTTCGTTCCAGTACTCTGCTGCCTGTGACTGGAACGAATTGCAAAAATCGCTGAAGTTGGAGACTTTTATCTCCCTCACCAACTTCAAACATCAGCTATCCGAGCAGCTAACCGATCGCTGCAGCTGTACATAGTCTATAGGTAAATAGCTCACCCTTTTTCACCTACCTCATTCCCATACTGTTTTTATACTGTTTTTATTTATTTACTTTTCTGCTCTTTTGCACACCAATATCTCTACCTGTACATGCCCATCTGATCATTTATCACTCCAGTGTTAATCTGCAAAATTGTATTATTCGCCTACCTCCTCATGCCTTTTGCACACATTGTATATAGACTGCCCATTTTTTTCTACTGTGTTATTGACTTGCTAATTGTTTACTCCATGTGTAACTCTGTGTTGTCTGTTCACACTGCTATGCTTTATCTTGGCCAGGTCGCAGTTGCAAATGAGAACTTGTTCTCAACTAGCCTACCTGGTTAAATAAAGGTGAAATAAAAAATAAAATAAAAATAAAAGAATACTTTCACAAACCACTGTACAAACAGAGTGACTGAGACATAGGACACAAACACACAGAACTCTGACATAGCCCTGAAAATATGAACAAAGGATACCATACATTGAATTTAATAAACAGAACTTCTACCTCCATGAGTCTTGCACCACTCAGAGGGTAAGAAATAGTAGGCTAAATTAAAATGTATCTTATCACACATTAAACAAGTGTTGCAATAAACAGTACTGGGAAGGAATGATGACATGCTAGTAGGCCTATGCTAGCAATTGTTGATTGATGCCCAATTGCTCGTAAGCTTGCAAAGTAAACACTTAATATTCTTGATTTGCCAAACAATTTTTGGAGCTGCGTATTTATTTATTATGTCAATTCTCTCTCCCTACAATTTGACATTTGCGCTGCACCTGATCCTATAACTGTACAGTAAATCAGCAAACTGCTGACCAGTGTTGATTGACAGTTTGCTGATCCAATTAAAGGGTTGAGTGTGCATTTCACTAGCTAATCTGTTGCAGTTTTTGTTGTTGCAAGGTCGATGCTGCGGCTACTGACTGCGTGGAGAGTAATCCTTGGAGACTTTGTCTCAAAATGAGCGACAAAACACTACAAAACCTGGCCAGATAATTTCAGGTCATCAGTCTCAAGTCAAAGTTGAGTCTTGAGGATCCAAGTCCAAGTCAAGTCTCAAGTTATTTTATTATCTACCAAACCAAGTCTCAAGTCATCAAATTTGTGACTTGAGTCAGACTCGAGTCTCTTGAGTCAGACTGGTTGGTCTCATCATCGACAGCAAGTCCATGTACCATAGAGAGGTCGATCGGCAGGTGGCCTGGTGCAGTCACAATAAACCTGGAATTCAACACAGAAAAAAACAAGGAGATGTTGGTTGACTTCAGAAAACTCTTTCAAATTCCTTGGGACCATCATCGCCCACAACCTCAAGTGGGAGGGCAATATCACAGTGGTCACCAAGAAAGTACAGCAGTGTATGTACTAATTCCTGCAGCTGAACAAAAACAATCTCAGAGTCAATCCTGGTTCAGTTTTATGCATCAATTGTTGAGTCCATCACCACCTGGTTTGGGTCTGCGCCTGCAGGAAAGGTCATCGTCGATCCCTCCCACCCCGGTCACCACCACCTTCAAAAATTCCCTTCTGCCAGGCGGTTCAGGTCACTTATGACCAAAACCTCCCACCACCTGAATAGTTTCTTCCCCCGGGCTGTGGCCCTCATCAACCAGCCTTCTGGCCCATAGAGACTAAAGGACTATGCTGTGGTCCTCATCAACCAGCCATCTGGCCCATAGAGACTTAAGGACGATGCTGTGGTCCTCATTAACCTGCCATCTGGCCCATAGAGGCTAAAGAATTATGCTGTTGCCCTCATCAACCATCCATCTGGCCCATAGAGACTAAAGGACTATGCTGTGGCCTTCATCAACCAGCCATCTGGCCCATAGAGACTTAAGGACGATGCTGTGGTCCTCATTAACCTGCCATCTGGCCCATAGAGGCTAAAGAATTATGCTGTTGCCCTCATCAACCATCCATCTGGCCCATAGAGAATAAAGGACTATGCTGTGGCCTTCATCAACCATCCATCTGGCCCATAGAGACTAAAGAATTATGCTGTGGCCCTCATCAACCAGCCATCTGGCCCATAGAGACTAAATAATTATGCTGTGGTCCTCATCAACCTGCCATCTGGCCCATAGAGACTAAAGGACTATGCTGTGGTCCTCATCAACCAGCCATCTGGCCCATAGAGACTAAAGGACTATGCTGTGGCCCTCATCAACCAGCCATCTGGCCCATAGAGACTAAAGAATTATGCTGTGACCCTCATCAACCAGCCATCTTGCCCATAGAGACTAAATAATTATGCTGTGGTCCTCATCAACCATCCATCTGGCCCATAGAGACTAAGGAATTATGCTGTGGTCCTCATCAACCTGCCATCTGGCCCATAGAGACTAAAGAATTATGCACTCTATGCTCCACACCGTATCAAGCCATCTCTGAACTACACACAAAATAACTGCACTATACAGCATTTACACTCTGTTTGTCTCTCTGCATTTAGATATATTCATACTGATACTGTAAATGTGGAAATCCACTGTATATAAACCGTAAACCCACTGTATATTTGTATATCTGCTCATTCCCTTATAACTTTATGCTAACTCTACCTAGCTGTAAATAATGTATGTAAACTTTGTTTAAACTTTATCTGTATTCTGTCTCTAAATGTTGTCTGTCACAAGCAGCACCATATCACCAAGTAAAATTCTGATTATGCGTAAATGTACTCGGTGAATAAAGGTGATTCTGATCAACAATCATTGACTCATCACTTTGTCTGAACATTAGCCTGTCGATGCACTCAATTGTTTCAATTAGAATGTTTGACCTTGCTGTCAGTTCACTCGTGTATGCTCCCCTCAGGCTATTAGCTTTGTTGTAGTGTAGTAACTGCAGTTAATACATGTCAGCATGACACACTCATTCTATTCCGAAACATTCAGTGTCTTTCTGCCTTCATTGTTTACATTAAATAGTCAAAAACAGCATTGTTCATTCCTGGTCCTGGGGACATTTTGTTCTAGCCCGGTACTACTACTACTGCTAACACATGATTCAACAAATTTACTAATCATCAAGCCCTTGAATAGTTGAATCAGGTGTGTTAGTACATGGCTGGAACAAAAGCCTGCACACACTGTGGTTCCCAAGGACCAGGATTGAAGAACATTGGAAAAAACTCTAATACTTAGTGTGTCTCTCACTATAGAGCTTTCGCAAGAAGCCTGTTCAATAAATGGCATAGTAAAAAGTGTGCTTCTTGTATGTATAATCCATTTCTGTGTGATCAGTCTTTCAATTATTGATCAACATGCTTATGTCCATCCCCAGCCTAATTTAACATGATTTGTTGATTGCCTTCAATGCATCTATATCGTATCTAAGTTTCCAATGGAGGCCGTTTTATATATCTACAACCTTTATGATATTTCACACATGACCCTTGACCCTTTATACCTCCCCTTGGATCATGGAACATTCCGTCCTTGACCTTTGTCCGTAACGTTATGCGTCAGACAGATTTGTGTATTGATTAGCTTAATGTGAGGATTGTTAAAAGTAATTTAAATGTCACTTGAAAGGATAAGGATTAAAATATATTTTAGGCTATTTCTTTAGTATCACAAATGACATCTATTTTTGTCATTGGTTTTTGTTTATCAACAAAATGTATTTTTCCATATCACCTTAACTATCTCTGAAGAAAATAGTTTCTGAGATAATTGACCAATGTAGTTTTCTGTTATTCTTCGAGGTGAGACAGAGTATTGATATTGAAGTTTGAAGGACTTCATGGTAAATGTTGTTCTGTTTAACCACCGTTGAGATATCTTTGTCTCTGTGATAGGGTGTGAAAACAATAGTTTTTATTGTCCCTCTGCGACCAAATCAATATCTCATCCGCTCACATAGTGGTCTAACCCAGTGTTTCCCAACTCTAGTCCTCGAGTGCCCCAACAAGCACACCTGATTCAAATGGTCAACTAATCATCAAGCTCTCAATGAGTTGAATCAGGTGAGTTTGTCAGGGCTCCAACAGAAATGTGTGCTGTTGGGGATAATCAAGAACTGGAGTTGGGAAACACTGGCCATCCATTCAGCACTGTACTATAGGCCAACCTTTAAAAACGTTACAGCAATATGTGTCATCATTGTTAGCATACTATACTGTTACAGCCTTTGTGTGCATCCCAAATGGCACCATATTGCCTACATACACTCTTAGGCATTCTTTTGCTATCTAGAACAAAAAAATATTTTGAAAAATATTTTTAGGTTCCAGGGAGATGGAACCCAAAAGGGTTCTACTTGAAACCAAAAAGAGTTCAACTTGGAACCAAAAAGGGGACAAGCGAAGAACCCTTTTGGAAACCTTTTTTCTAAGAGTGTAGTGCACTACTTTTGACCAGAGCCCATATTGGGAATAGGGTGCCATTTAGGACTCAGGATACAGTATGTGTCTATTATGAATGTCAAAGTCCTTTTCAAACATCATACATTTTCATCATCTTACCATCCATACAAAACTTATCTTCTTTTTCATTACATCTCCCTTCCCTTGTTCCATGGTCACAACTTTTCAAAGAGAATGTGTCTACATAAATACTAAGCCCAAGTTGCAGGCAACTTTTAAAGGTTACAACAACTTACACAGTGACAGGATGTATCACAACAGAGCGACTTCATTCCAGGTGTTCTGGGGAGTGAGTGTGTGTGTTCTCTCTTGTCTCAGGCCCGTTAAATTGGCAGATCGATGATGCCTTACATTGATGTTCCAGCCACACCTCAAACACCACGGATCCCATTACTGGATTACGAGGAACAAGGTTCAACATAATGACTTTTTGTACTTTGTCTGGCTGCGGCTTTAAACTGGAGACATGATTGGAGAAGAGAGCAGAGGAGAGGCAAGTAGAGGATAGCAGAAGAGAGCGGAGAGGAGAGTGGAGAGCAGAGAGGAGAGGAGAGGAGAGGAGAGGAGAGGAGAGGAGGGCACAGGTTTGGTTACGAATGCAGCACTAGTCCGTTATAGCCTAGTTTGTTAAATAGCCTACAGAAACAAAATAACAAATTGTTAACAAATTATTCCTCCTCCACCAAACTTTACAATTGTCACTCTGCATTGGGGCAGGTAGCGTTCTGCTGGCATCCACCAAACCCCGATTCATCAGCTGGTGAAGCGTGATTCATCACTCCAGAGAACGCGTTTCCAATGGTGGTGAGCTTTACACCATTCCAGCCGACACTTGGCATTGAGCATGGTGTTCTTAGGCTAGCTTAGTTGCTCGGCCATGTAAACCTATTTCATGAATCTCCCGACGAACAGTTGTTGTGCTGATGTTGCTTCCAGAGGCAGTTTGGAGGTCGGTAGTGAGTGTTGCAATCGAGGACAGACGAGATTGTGTGGCCTTCCATTTCGCGGTTGATCCGTTGTTGCTCCTAGATGTTTCCACTTCACAATAACAGCACTTACAGTTGACCGGGGCAGCTCTAGTAGGGCAGACATTTTACGAACTGACTTGTTGGAAAGACGGCACCCTATGATGGTGCCGCGTTGAAAGTCACTGAGCTCTTCAGTAAGGCCATTCTACTGCCAATATTTGTCTATTGGTATTGCATGGCTGTCAGCAACGGGTGTGGCTGAAATAGCCGAATCCACTAGTTTGAAGGGGTGTCCACAAACGTTTGTATATATAGTGTATTTCAACCCCTCCCACCTCAGCTCAAGCGAGCTGATGTTAGACAGATAAATTGCAGAACCTGGCGTAAGGGGTGGGAAATCCTAGTGTGTCCGTTTTTACATGCCGAAATTGCAAACTAACCTGCTTTGATTCTTGCGACTCCTTAGCGCCAGACGAAAATAGAGCCCTAGATCTCTGGTCCTTTGTCTCGTAAACATGTGACAGCCTTTTTGAAACACCTTTAGCAAGCTACAGCAGCCACTTAAAAGCTAGCAATTGGATGGTGTGTGTGGGTGGGGATATTTCAAGCTAAGGAGTTAGTTTAACCAATTCAACTGGATTGCATAAGGTTCTGAGCATAATGCAGAACCGTATGTCTGTGAGTGAATCTAACTTGAAAGTCAATATGTGCCAACTAGGACAACATAAGATGGAGGGAGGCAGGGCAAGGCTCCCGAAGAAAAAGACAGAAGAGCGAAAGGAGATGGAGGGAAGAGATGGGCGAGTGCTGCTGTTGGGTCCTCCATCCCTGTTAGCCTTGTTTATGTGCCACTGTCTGTGGATCATTCGTCTTCATTACGTGTCTCTCTGAAAACTATTGACTGCCACACTCGGTTGGGCCTGGGATAAGTCGACAAACCCCGCGAGCTATCCCACGCAACGAGGAACACTGAATCCTGCTCATTGTCATGGCAAACCACTCCTCTCGTTAGCTATCCACAGTTTTAAATTGTGATTCACCTTCTCATGGGTGTGCATCACAATCATCTGTGGGCAGAGAAAGACTGTACTCAGATGTAGATTAATCATCACCGATATCATTGGAAAAGTGCTTGTCTTGTTTCTGGACATATATTTGTATTATATTTTAGTATTTCTTTGCTAAAAGCAGGCTTTTTCATAATGTATGTATGTTATCTGACCTAGTTAATGGAGGATGTACGTTGTGTAAGGATGAACCGCCCACCCACTCATTCAGAGTGTGAGCAGTGAGATATGCCTCCTTACTGGTGCAGGGATACAGCCAGGCAGAACAATACAGAAGGTATGGAGTTCTTTAGGCCAATATCTCCCTGATGGCTTGTTTAAAAGCTGTGGGCTGTTTGTGTTACCTCCATCTGTTCACCTCTCATTGCACAGCACACACTCACACACACACGCACACACACACACACACCTATTAACTCCGTGCCACCCTCGGAGAGAGGAAAGTACTCCCACCCCCAGAACTATTTCCACTGCCTTCATGACACATGTTGTTGTCTCAGCTCTCAACATACATCATACCTCTAGCCTCGTCTATACAGTCAGCTGCCAAGAAAACTGATCACACTGTTACTGTTGTTTCTTCTCATAGCTGCACCCTATTTCATGAAAAATAACATGTTTGTCACACATTTGTTATATTTGCTATATTTGAATGTGGTGATACAAGCTAAACTGAGCTATTCCCTCTCTCTCTCTCGCCACAGAATTTCCGTGAACTGCACACCACTCAATCACCCTCACCGGGGTCCCGTCACAGCCAAGAGAAAGGGAGAGGGCGGGAAATGGGCTGGCGTGGCCATTGCTATGCGTGAGCGAGTGCCGCGGTGTCCATGGAGACCAAGGGCTACAGCAACCTTCTGGAGACTAGCGATGGGCAGGGGACGGGGCTTCTGGAGGGTGGAGACTCGCCGGGGGCTGAGGAGGGTTGGAGCCCCCCCTTACCCCTGGGCTTTCAGGTGTCCCTCACCAGTGTGCTGATGCTGGAGTTGGTGCTGGGATTCAGCAGCAACCTGACCGTGCTGGTGCTCTACTGCGCCCAGTCCAACCTGGTCGACTCGGTCAGCAACATGGTCACGGTCAGCCTGCACGTGCTGGACATCCTGGTGTGTTTGCTGTGTCTGCCGCTGACTGTGGCGGTCATCCTGCTCCCAGCAGACGGTAGTGGCGGGGGCAGCCTGGCTACACTGTGCTGCTTCCATGAGGCCTGCGTCACCTTCACCAGTGTGGCCACGGCCATTAATGTGCTGGTCATCAGCCTAGACCGCTACGACATCTCCGTCCGGCCAGCCACACGGCTGTTGACCCCGCGGCGAGCTGCACTCCTCCTGGCCGCTGTCTGGGCCATGTCATTGGCCGTCTTCTTCCTGCCCTTCCTGGAGGGGGATTTCTTCTTCTCAGGGGTGGAGGTGGAAGACAGCGAGGGAGGAAGAGGAGGGGGGGAGATGGACATGGGGGATCTAACCTCTGGCTCAGAATCTGACCCTGAGACCCCTACTGGGCTGACCCCCACTCGGCTAAACCCTACTGGGCTGACCCTCACACCCTCCTCCCCCTCTACTCCCTACTATACTCACCACCTGCCGCCAGTGTGGCAGAACCGGACACTGCTGTGTGTAGGGGGGCAGGGCTACCACACGGGGCTGGCCATGTACTACCACCTTCTGCTGCAAGTGCCCTGCTTCTTCATCGCAGTCATTGTTATGCTGTTCACATACTACCGCATCCTGCAGGCCCTCAACATCCGCATCGGCACCCACATCAAGAGGGGCCCACGGGCCTCCAATAAGGACTCAGGCTGTAGGATCCGCAGGCGGAGACGAAGGAGGAAGGGGCTGAGTCTGGCCACAGAGGGGGGAGGTTCCTCCAGCCAGAACCAGCACCTCACCCACCCGCCCCTCATTCCATCTCCCACCCCCACTCCCACCTCCCCCCCACCCTTCTCCTCTATGCCCCTGGTCATCTCTGACAGTGGGGCCACGGGGGTCACCAACACCGCCGCCACCACCCCCATTGCCACCACACCAGCGACCCCTGCCCCCCAGGCCCCAACCTCCGCTGACGCCACCTCCCCCCCTCCGGTGGCAGCAGACCGCCCAGGTGTCCAGGCCTCTGTGTCAGCCATCATCGCCTTGAGGCGGGCCGTGAGGCGTCACCGAGACCGGCGGGAACGCCAGCGGAGAGTCTTCAAGATGTCCCTTATCATAATCTCCACCTTCCTGGGCTGCTGGGCTCCTCTGTCCATGGTCAACGTGTTGATCCTGTGCATGGGCCCCAGTGACAGCCTGGTACGTGTGAGGCTCTGCTTCCTGGCCATGGCATATGGCACCACCATCTTCCACCCGCTGCTCTATGCCTTCACCAGACAGAAGCTGCGTAAAGCGCTGAAGACCCGTGTCAAGAAGAGGGTGGTGTCCCTGCTGCAGGTGGACCCAGCACCCAGCGGGGGAACTGTTATTCACAACTCCTGGGTGGAGGGGGGAGGACAGAGGAAGGGACGCAAGCCTCGACTGGAGGGCAGTGATGCCACCAGTAACTGTCTGACAGTGGCTGTGAGAGAATGATAGGTTGTGTGTCAATGTGTATGTGTGTGTGTTTGTCTGTGTTTGTGTGTGTGTCTGTTTGTGTGTGTGTGTGTCTGTGTGTGTGTGTATGCGTACATGTGATAGTTGACAAAGGTCAGGAGACATCATTTGCTCCTCCCTCCATCCAGGTGTGATGATGGCAGGTGAGCCCAGAGCTCTAATTAATGTCAGAACTGCTCTGTGATATACACAGCTCCTCATTAGTCCCCCAGGCAAGATGCCTGCTCCGTCTCCATGGCAACACCAAGCTACCAAGCAATATGTGACATCACCTGCTCCGCCACAACCTTAGTTACTTTAGATACATTCCAGTACAGGTAAACAGCAACAATCCACACAATCCATACATGCAGGCACATTGATCAACCTGTAGTCGTTCATGGAGCAAGTAAGCACACAATATCTGCCTGCACACAGAACTCAGTGAGAGTCAATATCTAGTGACATTTTATCATTTGATTAGTCATGCCTTAATTCAGTTCCTAATTGATTCCCATGGTTCTGAATATTTTACTGTATGTGTATTGTGTTTACAAGAATGGTGTGTGTGTGTGTGTGTGTGTGATCATGTGATCATGTGCAATAAAGCTTCAACAGTGGCTGAGCCTCCCCAGAGAGGAAAAGGCAAAGCGAGAAAAATCTGTTCACGAAAATAAGACTACGAAGTGAGGAATTTTTGTATTGAGGGCAATGAGTGTCAAATTTGGTCAACAAAAAATGTTATTGCTAATTTGCTACATGAGGCTTATTTGATCGTATTAAAGTTTCGTAGTGGTTAGGTTGTTAAGAATTCACTGATATAAGTGGACGCACGTGGCATCTTGGCACGTGAGAGCAGTTACTCGACTATCTTATCAATATAATAGATCATCTTCGACCTCCCTGAGGATGTGAACAAAGCATTGTGGGATTGTTCTCATGCTTGTTCTCATGGGTTAGACTACAGAAGAGGGAAGGACTTCATCTGTTGATTGACTGCAATACCCTGTTGCCATGGCGATATGGGTGGAGCACCTGACATGATACCTGCGAAGATAACCTCCAAACCATGTAGAACTGTAACCATGTGATTAGAACATGGTGTTCATTTACTAGTGAAACATCCATTTTATAGAGGACTTTTAGGAATCAAAGGGCAATATTTGGTAACCCTCACAACTGTTTATCAATGGGACAAGTCAACAGAGTGGAACACCGCTGTGAACCACCCCAGGCCCCAAAGATAAACAGGTCCTGGAGCAGCTCTTGAGGGTTGTTTTCTCTCTGTGTCTCCCTCCTCCTCAGGGATTTATATCAATCTCCCTCTGAAGCATGTTGAACATCAGTTACACCCTTGCACCAGCCCTCATTCACTTATTCTGATAGGTATTAGCTTAGTTCTTGCCATGCGGGTAGGCTACATATGATCAACAGTTTGGGTAGACTATGTATGGCTCTCAAGTGTGAAGGAGTTTTTTCAGGCTTGTTTGTTGGGTACTATAATATAGGTCATTTTTCTCTCCCGTTGTTCCCTCTTTCTTCACTTTGGAGCCAGACGGAAGGAATGGATTCCTGTGTATTTATATATATGTACATGATCAGGGATGTAAATACTCTAATATCTAGCTCTTAGGGGTTTGAGTGGTTGGAGTGTTTTGGGTTGCAGAAGTCATCTGTTGACCATAATATCAGCCGTGGTAAGTGAGAGGGCGAGAAGACACGTGGAAGAGATCAAACATCTAAATGTATTGTGTTTCTGTATATGTGTACTGTACATGGTCATGTATATAGATATATGATAGTATTGTATATAATTTATATTGTGTTATTGTATTGTATTTCTTATTAGAAAAGAACAAAGTCTGTATTAAAGAAATTGACTATTTACTGTATACTTTTGTGCCAATCATTTGTTTGAAAGGACCATGTAAGTGTTTAAGAGTACATTTTTCTAACTTAAATTCCCTGAATATATTCCTTACAAATATACACATTGGACTATGTTCACACACTCTCAACAACTGTCTCCTATCCGATAGAACAGTTGATATTTTTAACAGCACACTATTAGAAAAAAGGGTTGATAAAGAGTTATTAGGTTGTCCCTGTAGCACACACTCTCACTCATCACTGCTCCTGAGCTGCCACGTGCACATGCCAACATGCACGCATGCTTTCGCATTGACATAGTGAGTAGCTTACAGAGAGATAGAGGGAGGAGCTTGAGTGTGTGTGTGAGAGAGAGCACATCCAGTCCAATCATGCACCTGTCTTCCTGTCAATCAACTCTGCACAGCTATTGTAATCTCCTGTCTAGACTACCATCAAACCCCTGCAACCTATCCAGAATGCCACAGCCCACCTGGTGTTCAACCTTCCCAAGTCCTCCCATGTCACCACACTCATACGCACACCACTGGCTTCCAGTCG
Organism: Oncorhynchus keta; assembly: GCF_023373465.1. Taxonomy (NCBI): domain Eukaryota; kingdom Metazoa; phylum Chordata; class Actinopteri; order Salmoniformes; family Salmonidae; genus Oncorhynchus; species Oncorhynchus keta. The sequence continues at coordinate 24,759,715 of NC_068441.1, read as the reverse complement.
AGGCTCGCACCCACTGGTGGTTATCTACGGAACAGCAAGAGGAACTGCCCCTCCCGACCTTCAAGCTATACTCAAACCCTACATTTCAACCCGAGACCACTTCTGGTCTCTTGGCCATCTCACCCCTACGGGGTGTCAACCCGCTCAGCCCAGTCAAAGCTCTTCTGTGTCCTGGCACCCCAATTGTGGAACCAGCTTCCCCTGAAGCTAGGACAGCAGAGTCCCTGCCCATCTTCTGAAAATGTCTGAAATCCTACCTCTTCAAAGAGTATCTTAAATGAATCCCAGTTAGTGTCGACTGGGGCTCTGAGCGTTCAGGATTGGTGTTGTTTGATGGTTAGTGTGAAGAGCTCTTATAGGACCTAAAGGCAGTCAGTTTGAAAATATTTAATTGACTGTTGATGTTATTTCCTTTAAGACCAATCTCAGTTACAATTTTCATCTAGTTGATTAAAATTTATGACAGCACTCTGTGAAAAGTGGTTCTTCCAATTTGACGACATGGGGCAAAAAAATAGTAATCATGAACTTTTTGACATGCAATTTCTATTAATATTGCAATGAGTTAGACACACAAAGAAAAACGTAATTGATTACCAATGTAACGCCACTCTACATGCACAAACAAACAAATCCATTCTAAAAGCTTTAACAAGAGCAATGTATTTTGTTTCATTTGAGAACAAACAGCATAACATTTAGTAAAATCAGATTGTGCTGTGAAAGTATAAATGATGTGTCACATTAAGGCCCCAAGTTTTGCTAGGTTTTTCACCAATGTTTTGTGCAGGCTAACGTAGCAGACGTGAGTCAGGTTCACAGTCTCGTGATGAGGGAGTCCTGCTGTCTAGCTTCAAAAATCAACCTTGTAAAATGGTCGACACGTTGGTTTATCCCCTCCTTGTGGAGAGTTTGACTTAGTAAAACCATGTTCAATCATGTATTATGGGTATGGCTGACTAATATCAAGGAAGTGAATATCAAAGCAAGTATTATTTAATAATGTTGTAAAATGAAAGGATATACATACAAGACATAAAACGTAAGTTACAAAGCAATACTGACATTAACTAAGCATAATTCTAGGCATATAGATCCTAAAGTTTACTTTCAAGACAAATCTGGAACAAAGAGAATGCCTAGAAGCCTAGGAAATTAGAATTGATTATACAACCTTGGACAGGCTACAGGTTAAGAGACTGAACAAAGGGGGTAATTTCATTATATTTATAACACTTGAAAATGTAACTTTTTCAAACCAAAACCAACCACCATTAACCAATCAAACGATACCAAGTTTACAGTAACCTGACCACTGTTGCAGGAATTAAATTCCTCTGTTTTAATACGCAATTAAAATCAAACACTCTGTCAATTCGTAAGGATATGTATGACCCTTATTAGTATAAAAATGGACAGAGCCCAGTCTTAAAGTCAAACAGCAGCCTTTATTCACGAGAGTACTGCTCCTTACACATTTTACCACAGGTTATAAACTTAAAATGACGTCATTAGTTTCTGGACCAGCTCATGCCATCTCCGCTGTAGTACAATGGCTGTATGGTTCTCACATGTCTCTCCCTATTTAAGATAATATATGACCGAGCCAAGGTCATGCTTGTGTAGATAAGCCTTCTAGCCAGACTGGTGATATAGTTCATTCATTTCTACCAAGGAACAGACAGTCATTGTTCTAATTCTTGATTATATTTACACACATTATATTCAGTACTAGGATTAAAAAGAACATTCATACATATACAGTAACATAATAGTATTCTGATTAGTCAGTCCTGATTGAAATGTATACATAGTTAGTCATTATTGATTAAAATTCCCTTAAAAACCACCCAGGCCCAATCTCCACAGGGTGTCACAGCATCTAATGGTTGGTGTGGGGGATGAGACCAATGTAAATAAGACAGAATTCCTGAGAGGACAATACAATTCCTTTCCATAGAGTAATTTAAAGTTCACCCTGTGCAGAAACAAGTTACCACAGAGATCATACATCCATATAGATGGCATAAAGGTTATCCTACAAAAGCCCTACTCCATTCTTCACCCCCGGCTACACCACTCCCTCTTCTTTCTCTGATCCCTAAATTTAGCATCTCTGTCCCAGATTCTTACAGTATTTACTGCTGACTGCAGCCACTCTGCTCTTCTTTAATAAAAATACATTATCCCTTCCCTTCCTGCAAATGAATGCTGGTGTGTTCAGGTAAACTTGTCCTCTTACTGACACCTTCCACTACTATACACTCTAACTCACCTCACCTCTTTAACACTCTCCTTACCTTATTAAGCCAGATTGTTAACGTCCAGTATGTTGTTGTTTTGTATGTGTGTGGGTGTGCATGTGTGTGCACCATACTGATATGGTTACGCGACAAATAACAATACAGATATTTACCCCTCTGTTAATCCTATTAGTTCCCTTCTCTACACCTAACTCTGTCCTTCATCTCATCCCCCCCCCTAGTCTTTGTTCCTCATCTCTCTCATCTCTTATGCCTTCCAGAACAAAGGGAAAACCTCTGCAGTGCCTGTATAGGAATGAAAGTCACCTTGGGGGAGAGAGAAATGGGAGAGGTAGAAAGAGATGGAGAAAAACAGCAGAGAGTGTGTGTTAGAGTGAGAGAGAGAAAGAAAAAGAGAGAAAGACTGGCAAGAATAGAAGCAGGAGAGAGTATGAGAGAGAGAGAGGGGGGGAGGAGTGGGGAGCACAGATGCAAAGAAAGAGAAAATAGGAGGGGAAAGTGGGTTTAGTGGGAAAGGCAGGAAGAGAGGAGGATAGAGGGAGAGAGAGGAACAGGACACAGTGAGTAACAGAGAGAAAGCACTGCATAGCCCCCTCCAATAGAAAAGCAAGTCTCTGCTTTAAAGGTCTAATGCAGACATTTTCATCTCAATATCAAATAATTTCTGGGTAACAATTAAGTACCTGATAGAGGGAATTATGGTTGAAATGATTAATTATGTATACATTATTGATTAGAACCATTTATTCTAATACTATTATGTTATGGTATGAAAAGTAAGAGTTCTTGGTTAAGCTGTTACTGAAAATGTAAGCAGAACAAATTAATTGTCTGTGCCTCTTGGGAAGTTAAAGGGGAGGTGAGAGATGCTATAGCTTTTCAGACAGATAAGAAATGTTTGGGTGGTATTCCATTAGTGGAGAAAAGTATATCTTTTAGACAGTTTGGAATGTAGTTTTATGGGGGGAGTAGAAGGAGAGTCCAGACCTAAAAACAATGGGCTCTTGTCAGAATCGAAGAGAGGGTGGGAAACTGATGATGTCATTTACAGTTTATAACCTGTTGAAATATGTGTATGTGTTTAGTACTCTCTTGTAATAAACGCTGTTACCTTTGGCTTTTAAGACTGGTCTCAATCTACTTCATGCATAATTAATGAACTTACAACTCATTAATGAATTAGAAATGAGTGCGAATTGGTTTTGGCTATAAAACATACAGGAATTTAGAATTCCTCTATCAGTACCTTACTGTGAATGTTTTCAATTAAAATGGTCAAAAATATACAAAAATCGCTTCTTAGCAAAGAGCAATTTCTCAAGCAAGATTTTTGCTAGGATTGTCTGGGAGTGGTCTGAGTGGGGAGTGGAAAAGTGAAAAACTAGCTGTTATTGGCAGAGGTCTGGAACTATCTTTCTTATTGGTCTATTAACTAATTTACTACTTGATTATGTCAGCAGGCAGGCCAAAACTCCATCCAACCTAAACAGATTGAAATTTATTTTCAGACCGCTCTTATACCAAAAGGGCATTATCATAATGTTCACAATTTCACAGTATTATTCCAAACTCATACTGTCGAAACACACTAAATATACAAAACATTAAGAACACTCTTTCCATGACATAGACTGACCAGGTGAATCCAGGCGGAAGCAATGATCCCTTATTGATGTCACTTGTTAATTCCATTTCAATCAGTGTAGATGAAGAGGGGGAGACAGGTTAAAGGATTTTTAAGCCTTGAGACAATTGAGACATGGATTGCATATGTGTGCCATTCAGAGTGTGAATGAGCCAGACAAAAAATGTAAGTGCCTTTGAACGGGGTATGGTAGTAGGTGCCAGGCGGTTTGTGTTAAGAAGTGCACCGCTGCTGGGGTTTTCACGCTCAACAGTTTCCTGTGTGTATTAAGAATGTTCCGCCACTCAAAGGACGTCCAGGCAATTTGACACAACTGTGGGAAGCATTTGGAGTCAACATAGGCCAGCATTCCTGTGGAACGCTTTCCACACCTTGTAGAGTGCAACTCAACATCGGTGTATATAAAACACAGAAAAATCATGTTGAGTGCACTGGGCCTTTAATGAATTTAGAGATAGAATAAACACTTATGGTTAGAGTCAACACTGGATGAGAATGTAGATGAATAGTGATGCATCTGTGAGCTAAACCACCACCCCCACAACTACCGCAGCTCTCGCCTGTAACAGCATATAGCCTAGCCATGGCAATGCTCCTACGCACGCACCAATCACAGGCTGTGGGAAAAACTAGAAAGGTAGACTGTCAGAAAAGGCCATTTTCATCAGAATTTGCCTGTGGAGAGCATGTACCCTAGAAAAGTAGGTCAGACAGGCCAATTCCACCTAGACTTGCTTTGCAGGCCTATTGTTACGGTTTTCTTGCGGTGAAGGAGAGTCGGACCAAAATGCAGCGTGGTAATTTTGATACATGTTTAATAACGAACAATACAAAAACGTAACATGAAAACCAAAACAGCCTATGCTGGTGCAAACTAACACAGAGACAGGAACAATCACCCACGAATATGGCTGCCTAAATATGGTTCCCAATCAGAGACAACGATAAACACCTGCCTCTGATTGAGAACCACTCCAGACAGCCATAGACTATGCTAGAACACCCCACTAAGCCACAATCCCAATACCTACGAAAACCCCAAGACAAAACACACCACATAAATAAACCCATGTCACACCCTGGCCTGACCAAAATAATAAAGAAAACACAGAATACTAAGACCAGGGCATGACACCTATTGATTTTTTATTTACACTCAACTTACACCCACAATCAAAGAACAGATTTACACAACTGTGTTCCACACTAGACCATAGTGTTGAAACCACAACCACCTCGAGATATCATATACAGTATATTGCACTGCGGCAGCCTATAGTCTAATTGCTCAGTCTCCAAATTCAAGCAAGCTACTGTAGGGCAGGCAACTATTAAGTTCAGATTCTATTCTTGCTGAGGTGTGCAGCAGTGTGCTGGTTGTGTGACGCAGCTAGCTAGCTGCCTGTCAGAAAAGCGTTCATCTTTGACCCCAGGAGGTTCTCAGAGGACGACACTGAATTATTCATTAGGCTCCTCGTGGATCTGATTAAGTGCTGAATTAAATTGATTACAAAAAAATGATTAGCTGCCTTCAAAATCAGAATAATGAGTCAGGCATTCTGGAATGATTCAATGTTGCAGGCAGCAGTGTAGGCTTTCCTTGGCCTACATTTGTTACTGGGGAGGTAGTTTTCCCAATTTAATGAGATGAAAAAAAACATTTTATATTCTGTATATTGTTTAGAAATATTTGGATTAATTGCAGGTACAATTTGTGTTGAAAAATATGTATTCTTTTAAAGCTTATCTTCTCAGCCACATGTGTATCAAGATTTATTTATATCTTATAGGTGGTAGGTCAAGTTTAAACAATGTGTGTAGGTGTTGGCCTGTGGAGGGTTCAGCCTGGCAGTAGCCAGAGCACTAGGAAGTCCCAGTGCTTCCAAAGGATGAACAGAAAAAGGGCCAGTAGGATGGTGGCGGCCCCCCGATCTTGGGTCTTTATGAGCGGAGTGATGAAGTTGGCTGGGGTGGAGATGAACACCAGCACTACGGCCATGAGTGCCAGGATGATGTTGATGAATTTGCCCAGCAGGGTGCGGGCGTTGGCGTTCTCCACGCCCTCCAACTGCACCACCTGCTGCTGCTGCTGCTGGAGCTCCAACTTAGTGATGCGGGTCAGGCACGACTCCACTGCTTCCTGTACAAACACACACATATAACATGTGTACATTATGTACAAATACAAACACAGCAAACATAAAGTTCCAACAGCATCAGGGGTACTACAGTATAGGCTCTGTTTCTGCACTCATACTTTAGGAGCCCATTTTGCCATGAGGCTGTGAGAAAGATGAGCAGTTTTATAGCTAATCTCACGCTATTCTACATATTTTGCAATAAGGCTGAGAATTTAGAATTTTAAAAGCTAATTTCCTGCTATTCTACATATTTTGCCACGAGGCTGAGAGAACATTTAGCAGTTTTATATCTAATTTCCTGTCATTCTAAAAATGGATGACATGTTCATTTGCATTTGGACAGGAGGGACCCAATCTCCAAAATATTTCCTTGCGGGAGCTGCGGGGGTGTGTGGTACGTCAGTGTGTTTCAGTACATCTTATACACAGTGCTGTAGTGGTAAAAATAAATTGGTTGGTAGTTCGCAGTGAGTAAAGTAATGCTCCCTAAACTTTCATTGCATTTTTATGTAAAAGGTGGGTAAATATTCCAAATAAAAAAGGTGAATAAAATGCATTTACATGTGTTTACCCTCCACTACACAGCTGCTTATACACCGTGTCTGCCTTTTTACCTGAGAGTCTCGGGTTATCTCATCAGACTGGTAGGCCACTTTCTCCTCCATGCTGGCCAGCTCATGTTTCAGGTTGGACATCTCCTTCTGGTGCAGCTCTGTCAGGTCATTCAGCTGCTCTTCCAGTCGCTCATACCTGTATCTCTCCTCCTGCAGGCACTGGTTCATGTAGGAGTAGTCACTCTGCAGTTGACTCTTCATGTCCTCGATGGCGTCCTCCATGTGGGCCTGGCTGGCTTTGATCTCCTGCAGGTCTACCAGCTGGGAGTCCCAGGAACTGTGACGGTGGTGCCCATCCAGCCTGGCTGGCCCCAGCCCTAACATCCCCTCTTGTCCCCCAGCCCCGGAGCACTCGTCATCACTACCGTCACTGGAGCACTCGTCATCACTGCCGTACTTGGGGCTGGAGGCCAAGGTGAAGCTGCCACTCAGGGGTGCGTCGTCTGAATGCCCCTCTACAGCGTCCTCTATGGTGTCTGTGTTGTCAAATTTGTTGCAGATCAAGCTGGCAAACTCTGTTGGCTTATATACCACAGCAGTATGGGTGAGTTCTGACACCCCTCCTTTGACCCCCTCCACCACACCTCCACCAAAGCCACTGATCCCTGCTCGTATGTTGGCCCCTACATCCTTCAGCCCCTGCTGCATGTCCACCAGCACACTGTTATGCTGATGGCCTAGACCATGCTATAAGGAGAAGGAGGTAATGTGAAAGGGGGAAACAGTGTCAACTCAAAAGAAGACCACTGAGACATGGAGGACCCATCTCACACACACACACACACACACACACACACACACACACACACACACACACACACACACACACACACACACACACACACACACACACACACACACACACACACACACACACACACACACACACACACACACACACACACACACACACACACACACCTGCTGTAGCTCCTTCAACTTCTTGTGATAATGCTCTAGCTTCTTGTGCAGGTGGGTGATGGTCTGTGCAGACTTCTGGTTCTTCTTTTCAAACACCTGTCTGATACGGAAAGCCTGATGCCTATTGGCATTGTGGGCCAGCTTGAAGTACTCAGCCACGTTGTCATCTCGTGCCTCCTGTTCTATGCGAATCTGCTCAGTGATCTTCAAGATCTTCTGCTGCAGCTGCTCCAGAGCAGTGTGTGTCCGTTGGGCCTCGACAACCACTGACTCTTCAGCCCCTCTGGCCACAGCTCCCACCTCTGCCACAGCCCATGCCCCATCTATGCTGATGTGAGAGGCGTCAGAGGTGCCATGGCTGGCTGAGGGGGGCAGGCCCAACATTGTCCCCTTGCTCTAATCCAGCTAAAAGGGCCAGTGGTAGGGAGGCAGGCGTGATAGAGTGCAGGTAAAGAGAGTGGAGTGAATATAATTTATGCGAGGGCTGCATTAGACAGGAAAATATATTTTAAAGCAAAAAACCATCACAATGACAGATGTGGTGATTCTTTCCTCGCCCAACCTCCAGCCCCCAGTCTCAGATCTTCAGCATGGCTCATATACAGTAGGCTCCTGACAGAGCTGCCTTCAACGATGTGTATAAATACCATTTTAACAGTGCATAAACTACTTCTAAGAAATCATGATGGACAGTGCATCGATTCTAACCATAATTATATAAACAAAAATCTGTACTATCAATTCATAGATTTCCCCTCCATTGAGTGCTAATTTTAACGAATGAAGTATCGGGTTGATTTTGGGAAAATACGGGTACAACTGTCTTACCTTTAAAGAAACAATAAATACATAACTGCATAGTTCAAATTGCCATAGCTTCAAATTGTTTTATAGACCACTTATGACATCACCAGGTTACAGGATTTTCCTTTTATGGAATAGAATGTATCTGGTAATTACACTGATTATGACACAGCACTGAACAACATCAAAGCCATAGAGATTTGGGACAACTTTTTGAACGTATAGACTTTCAGTTACGTAACATTTAATTATTTTTTTTACATAGCATTGTTGAAATAATCCCCATTTAATGTTAATAGGGACCTAACATGGCTACCATAAAATGTTGCAGTGTTATGTAAATGCATCACAATGCTCATAGACATTCAGTTTTACCGTATTGTTTAAATAATCCCCATGTAATGTTAATGGGGAGCTACAGTAGCATGGCTGTCATAGAATGTTGAAGTGTTAAGTAAATACAGCATGATGCAGAAACTGCATTGGCCCAACTCTTTAAATACATACCTCTGTACAACATTGAGTATGTTCACATGCATTCTAATTATTTGATATTAAACTGATTATGCAATATTCATGTAAACAGCTCAAGGTCATATATATTTAGCTTCAGTTTCTCGGTCACTTTGGATTTTCTTTTTTCCTTGTTTTGGAAGAGAACGTGAGCCGGGTGCGCCATTCTCCTTGAGGAGATGGCGCAAAATCCACCAACACGGTCAGTCCCTGGGATTGGGCTGGCCAAAACGATTCGGTTTGCTTGGAAGGAAAAGGAGTTGGAGCCTTTAGGACGGGAAACTTTTGGAAGGACCATCTTGATGGGGATTCTAAAGCTGACGGTGAAGGACGTATTTTGCTTCCAAGGCAACTCGTTGGAGGGAGCATACGACGTGGCACTATATACAGAGGAGAAACACGATGATATCCTGAGAAGGGCAAGAGCAGTGGGAGGTGAGAGGCCGATGTGCCACTATGAAATAACAAGCCTGGCGAGGAACAAATTTAGGGTTGTAACTGTCAACATTTACAACCCATACGTTAAGGAAGAGGAGGTGAGGGCCTTTCCGGGAAGATACATGGATAACATCTCCTCAGCAAGGCACCTCAAAGACTCCCTTGGGTTTTGGAATGGGAGGAGAGGCTTCCAGGCCCTCCTCAGGGAGGACCCAAAGGGACATCGTGGCTACCTCCATCCTCCTGCTATGTTCTCCCTGGGGGCTGACAGGGGGACGTTGTCTTATGCACGTCAGCCCCCATTTTGCAGGCGCTGTATGGCCTACGGCTACATCCTCGCCTCGTGCAGCACAAGTAAGTGCAGATTTTGTGGATCTGGGGAGCACGAGGTGAAGGATTGTGATGAGCCTAAGGCGTGCCACGGGTGTGGCTCGTCAGCACACCTGTGGCGGGGGTGCCCGGATCGTCAGAGGTCATACGCATTTGCGGCTGGGGGGGGAGCAGAAGCGGGGGATGGGGGAAGAAGAGGAGGGGAAGGAAGCACACCTCATGACCAGAGTACAGGCCCAGAGGGGAAGGCCGCAAGGAAGGAGGAGGAGCAAGAAGCGACGGATGGAAGAGAGAAGGAAACGGAAGGCACGGGAGTAGGAGAACCGGGAAGGTAGGACGGAAAAGCGGCGGAAGAAGGCAAGCGAGTGGAGGAGCATGAGAGAGAAGAAAGCGAGGGAGGGGTGGTGGAGAAGGAGACGGTGGAAGAGCAAGTGGAGTGGGGGGAAAGTGCCCTGGTGGAAGAGATGAGGGGTATGGTGGAGGAGCTGGCGGGGGGGGGTGGTATCTCTCCACTGCCGCCATCACCAAAAAAGAGAGTGAAGAGGAGGGTGCGATTGGCCAACAGTGAGAGGGAGGGGATGGCCAAGAGAGCGATGAGGGTGGGAGAAACCTCTGGGTTGCTGCTGATTTCCCCAGGCCCTCAACTTCTGTTGGGTGGGGACCAACCTAACAAGGCCCAGGACTGGGTACAGGAGGAGGTGGGGAGTTTTTTGTTTGGGGACTCAGCCTCCCCTATTTATTTCCAAACCAGCTGCAGCGCTGGGGAGGGGGAGGAGTGTTGGGGTAGACCCAGGGTGCAGGGCACCCCGGTGCCAAACACTATTCCTGCATCCTGGGTTGGTGAGATGGAGGAAGAGGGGGGGACGTCGGGAGTACGGATGGTGTTCTCACCGGTAGATATGGAGAAGGGGAGCATCGGGTGAGTCTCCTGTTTTAAAAAAAAATGTTTTTATTTTATTCTTTCATGGGGTCTAATTTTACTTTTGTTAGTTTAAATGTAAGGGGTTTAAGGGATTTTGTTAAGAGGAGGGCGGTTTTTAGTTATTTGGAGGGTGTGGGGTTTGATTTTTGTTTTTTACAGGAGGTTCACCTGAGGGATGGAGGAGATGTTAGTAGGTTTAAGAGGGAGTGGGACAAGGGGGAGTTGGTTTGGGGTATTGGGGGGGGGTGCACTCATCGGGGGTAGGGATTTTGTGTGGGCACAGAGAGGTAAAAGTGGAGGGTTCTTTTGTGGTTATGCAGGGGAGGGTTATGGGGGTGGATGTCACGATAAGGGATTGTAAATTTAGATTAGTGGTGGTGTATGGGCCACAGGTGGCGGCAGACAGGAGGGAGATGGTGGACTGTCTGGCGCCCCTGTGCGTCACAAATAGGAAATTAGTGATAGGGGTGGATTTTAATATAGATTTAGGAGTAGGGGGGATAGCAGTGCAGGCGCCATCACCGGGCTAATGGCTTGCCATGGTCTGGTTGATGGTGGCCTGCACACTACTCCGAAAATGGCCGGTCCTAAAATGGCCGGAGGCTCGACTATATTTTTGTATCCAGGTTTTTCGACTATATTTTTGTATCCAGGTCTTTGGCTAAGTTGTCTGGGCGGCTGTTGCCTGTTTTCTTTTCAGATCACGACGGGGTGCTCCTGCAGGTGGGGTCGCCAGTCTGCCTCTTCGGTAGGGGGTACTGGAAGTTAGATCAGGATGTGCTGGGGGAGCAGGCTTTTGTTGACGCTTTTTTGGTTTCTTTTGGAGGCTTGAAGGCCTTCGGTCCATGTGCGAGGGGGTGTTAGAGTGGTGGGAATTAGTTAAGGTGAGGATTAGGGCTTTTATAATAGGGTATTGCAAGAGGAAAAAAGGGAGGAGAGGAGGGAGGTGGATCGTATCCAAAGGTTAATCGAACTCGAGTACGAGGCAGGCAACCTCGGCGGGTCGTTTGACTGGGAGAGATCTGCAGCCCTAAAGGCGCAGCTCAGGGAGCTGCAGGAGCGGAAGGCTGGAGCTTTCCTAGAGCGTGCGCATAATGGCTTTCTAGAACATAATGACACGTGTTCCGCTATGTTCTTTAAGTTGGTTAGGGCCAGGCAGAGTAGGAAGGTAATGCATGGCATTAGAGAAGAAGATGGTAGTATAGTAAAACCAGAGGAAATGGTCAGGGTGACAACTGATAATTTCAGACGTTTATTCAAGGAAAGGGAAATAGATGTAGAGCAGGGAAATGTGTTTTTAGAACACTTGTCCCGGCGGTTGCCGGAGAACATTAGAGACATGATGGAGGCCCAGATCTCACTAGAAGAGGTTGAGAGCGCTCTAAGGAGGATGGGAAAAGGGAAGGTGCCTGGGATGGATGGGCTGCCGGCTGAGTTTTACCTCAAGATCCTCCCTACGTCGTCCACGAGGATCAGACATGCGGGGTAGAGGGCCGCTCTATTAGATGGAACCTTCAGTTGATCAGGGACTCCATCGCTTGGGTTGAAGATAGAGGGCTGCCTTTAATGGTAGCAGCGCTAGATCAGGCGAAAGCCTTTGATCGCGTGAATAGATCTTTTCTATTCAGGGTGTTAGGTAGATTAGGATTTGGGGAGAAGTTCATAGGATGGATACGTACATTATATGTCGGAGCGAGGTGCCGAGTTAGTGTAAATAGTCACTTAGGTGACGTTTTTGACCTCTCGTCTGGGGTCAGGCAGGGATGCCCACTTTCGGCTCTTCTCTTCGTTCTGTACATGGAGCCTCTGGGGGCTGATATTAGGGCAGACACAGGGGTGGAAGGCTTGTTCATCCCTGGAAGCGGTGGGCTGCGTGTTAAGATGACACAGTACGCCGACGACACTTCCTTGCTGCTATGCAAGGACTCGTGCCTGACAAGGTCCCTTGCCATCATTGGGGATTTCATCCGAGCGTCGGGGGCGGTTCTGAACCATGCAAAGTCTTCCGTTAAGTTTTTTGGAAGATGGCGTGGTAGGACGGATGTGCCCGGGGGGTTATCTCTCTGTGAGGGGGCCCTGAGGATTCTTGGGGTCCATTTTGAGACCTCTGGCTCAGCGACGCTGAACTGGAACATGGGTATCGCAGTGGTACAGAAGAAGCTAGCAATGTGCGCCTGTAACCACATTGTGCGCCTGTAACCACTCATTGTTTTAAACCCTCTATCATCCAGAAGGTGAGGTCAGTACAGGTGCATCGAAGCTGGGACCAAGAGACTGAAAAACAGCTTCTATCTCAAGGCCATTAGACTGTTAAAAAGCCATCACTAGCAGATTAGAGGCTGCTTTCTATAGACATAGACTAGAAATCACTGACCACCTTAGGCAATCGAACATTAGTCACTTTGATAATGTTTATATATCTTGCATTACTCATCTAATACAGTTGAAGTCGGAAGTTAACATACACTTAGGTTGGAGTCATTAAATCTTGTTCAACCACTCCACAAAATTCTTGTTAACAAACTATAGTTTTGGCAAGTTGGTTAGGACATCTACTTTGTGCATGACAAGTAATTTTTCCAACAATTGTTTACAGACAGATTATTGCACTTAAAATTCACTGCATCACAAATCCAGTGGGTCAGAAGTTTACAAAATTCCAGAAAATGATGTCATGGCTTTAGAAGCTTCTGATAGGCTAACTGACATCATTTGAGTCAATTGGAGGTGTACCTGTGGATGTATTTCAAGGCCTACCTTCAAACTCAGTGTCTCTTTGCTTGACATCATGGGGGAAATCAAAAGAAATCAGTCTGGTTCATCCTTGGGAGAAATTTCCAAACACCTGAAGGTACCACGTTCATCTGTACAAACAGTAGTACGCAAGTATTAACACCATGGGACCACGCAGCCGTCATACCGCTCAGGAAGGAGACGCGTTCTGTCTCCTAGAGATGAACATACTTTGGTGCGAAAAGTGAAAATCAATCCCAGAACAACAGCAAAGGACCTTGTGAAGATGCTGGAGGAAAAAGGTACAGAAGTACCAATATCCACAGTAAAACGAGTCCTATATCGACATAACCTGAAAGGCCACTCAGCAAGAAAGAAGCCACTGCTCAAAAACTGCCGTAATGTAACGCCTGTCGTCAGGAGTGGACCAAAGCGCAGCATGAAAAGTGTTCATGATTATTTTATTATCAAAAAACACTCAAACAAAGTAACAAAACAAAAGCGAACAGTTCTGTCAGTAAACAAAGATCAAAATAGATAATAACTACCCAACAAAACACAGGTGGGAAAAAGGCTGCCTAAGTATGATTCCCAATCAGAGACAACGATAGACAGCTGCCTCTGATTGGGACCCAAACTCAGCCAAAACAAAGAAATAGACAACATGGAATGCCCACCCCAAATCACACCCTGACCTAACCAGGGCGTGACACATAAAAAAGCAAGACAACGGTTTGCAACTGCACATGGGGACAAAGATCGTACTTTTTGGAGAAATGTCCTCTGGTCTGATGAAACAAAAATAGAACTGTTTGGCCATAATGACCATTGTTAAGTTTGGAGGGAAAAGGGGGAGGTTTGCAAGCCGAAGAACACCATCCCAACCGTGAAGCACGAGGGGTGGCAGCATCATGTTGCAGGGCTGCTTTGCTGCAGAAGGGACTGGTGTACTTCACAAAATAGATGATATCATGATGAAAGAAAAGTATGTGGATATATTGAAGCGACATCTCAAGACATCAGTCAGAAAGTTAAAGCTTGGTCGCAAATGGGTCTTCCAAATGGACAATGACACCAAGCATACCCCCAAAGTTGTTACAAAAAGGCCAACAAAGTCAAGGTATTGGAGTGACCATCAAAAAGCCCTGACCTCAAACCAATAGAAAATGTGTGGGCAGAACTGAAAAAGTGTGTGCGAGCAAGGGGGCCTACAAACCTGACTCAGTTACACCAGCTCTGTCAGGAGGAATGAGCCAAAATTCACCCAACTTATTGTGGGAAGCTTGTGGAAGGCTACCCGAAACATTTGACCAAAGTTAAACAATTTAAAGGCAATGTTACCAAATATTAATTGAGTGTAGGTAAACTTCTGACCCACTGGGAATGTGATGAAAGAAATAAAAGCTGAAATAAATCATTCTCTCTACTATTATTCTGACATTTCACTTTCTTAAAATAAAGTGGTGATCCTAACAGACCTAAGACAGGGAATTTTTACTAGGACTAAATGTCAGGAATTGTGAAAAACTTAGTTTAAATGTATTTGGCTAAGGTGTATGTAAACTTCCAACTTCAACTGTATGTATATACTGTATTCTATACTATTCTACTGTATCTTAGTCACTTTAATCATGTTTACACATCTTGCGTTACTCATCTCATATGTACATACTTGATTCTATATTATTCTACTGTATCTTAGTCCATGCCGCTCTGACATCGCTCGTCCATATACAGTATGTATATATTCTTAATTCCATTCCTACTTAGATTTGTGTGTATTGGGTATACGTTGTGAAATTGCTAGATATTACTTGTTAGATATTACTGCACTGTCAGAGGTAGAAGCACAAGCATTTCGCTACACCCGCAATAACATCTGCTAAACACGTGTATGTGACCATACATCACAAACCCCTGAAGTGTCTTATTGGTATTATAAACTGGTTACCAACTTAATTAGAGCAGTAAAAATACATGTTTTGTCATACCCATGGTATACAGTCTGATATACCATGGCTGTCAGCCAGCCAGCATTCAGGGCTCGAATCACCCAGTTTATAATTCATTTTATAATACAAATAATACATTCTAGAGTGTGCATTATTACCCTATAATGCATGGAATATTTGCATGGTAGAATTTTTGCATGTTTTGTTTGAGCTACTTTTGAACGCAAAAGTCAAATTGAAAACAGTATTGAAAACTAGGACTGAAGATTTGGTTAGCTAAACTAGCAAGTCTGTTTGTTTGATTACCAAGGCAACTACTATCTAGTAAACTTTCTAGCTACTTCAGTGGATGTTGAACACATTTCTACCAAAAAATGAACACATTTCTAGTGGCAAATGTGTTCAATTATAGCCATGGTATAAAAGGATCATCAACGTAGGGCTCTGCGTGTTCTCTGGAAAATAATGCAACTCCATGGAAGGTCAGTTCCACTCCTCTAGCGTGTCATGGAACCCTCCATGTTGTTCATTATTTTCCATAGAATGCATAGCACCTCGTTGATTATCCCTTACATTTACATTACATTTAAGTCATTTAGCAGACGCTCTTATCCAGAGCGACTTACAAATTGGTGCATTCACCTTATGACATCCAGTGGAACAGCCACTTTACAATAGTGCATCTAAATCTTTTAAGGGGGGTGAGAAGGATTACTTTATCCTATCCTAGGTATTCCTTAAAGAGGTGGGGTTTCAGGTGTCTCCGGAAGGTGGTGATTGACTCCGCTGTCCTGGCGTCGTGAGGGAGTGTGTTCCACCATTGGGGAGCCAGAGCAGCGAACAGTTTTGACTGGGCTGAGCGGGAACTGTAAGTGTCATGTAAATGCATCATCATTGTTTTTATATTCCCCATGTAATGTTAATGGGGAGCGAACAGTGCAGCCATAGAATTTTGAAGTGTCATTTAACTGCATCATAATGCAGAAACCGTGTTGGCCCAACTCTCTAAATACATGGCTCTGGTTGGGCCTGCACTTCATCTTGATAGACATCACACACACATGGATGTGTGGAGCTGTGAGCATCTGCAGATTATTTCTTCCATTATAAAATATTTTTACTCCCTTACTAGCTCTGACTTTGCGGATAGCAACTTTATTGAGGAAAAAATGTACTTACTATGACTGTGATATCCCACCTAGCTATCTTAAGATGAATGCACTAACTGTAAGGTGTTCTGGATAAGTGTCTGACTAAAATGTAAATGTAGATCATTCTGCAGGATTTTACCGTGTTGATTTGTTTCTCTCTTCTTTACACTACAAACATGAGTGCAACGACCTGCAAGATACCTACAACA
Organism: Oncorhynchus keta; assembly: GCF_023373465.1. Taxonomy (NCBI): domain Eukaryota; kingdom Metazoa; phylum Chordata; class Actinopteri; order Salmoniformes; family Salmonidae; genus Oncorhynchus; species Oncorhynchus keta. The sequence continues at coordinate 24,743,078 of NC_068441.1, read as the reverse complement.
GTGTGCTAAAAAATACTTTCGTTTTAAAACTTTCCTGATTAATTATTTTTCATGGGTGAGAGAGATGAGTGACGAATTACCTAAAAGATACTCCTCTTCTAGGTCCCGCCTTTGCTCTATCTCCATTGGCCAATTCCACAGCTCTGCTGTCATTGGACACTTCTTGGTGGTCGTTGCTTGCTTCCGGTGCCGTCTCTAGTTGGCTGGAAATGGCAAATCTTGGTAGCGTCTTGTTAGCGCACGGCATAAATGTTCTAGATTCACCGTTGCCAAGCCAATAGCAGTTGTATTATATACTAGTGTCCTTCTTTTCCCTGAACAACCATGTTTTTGTTGGAGTTTGAGCAACACCCAATGGCTATCTCACATTCTTCGTTAAACATATTGTATAGTCAAATATATACAATGGACTACAAACTCTAAGCGCCGAAATAGCTCAGTTGGGAGAGCGTTAGACTGAAGATCTAAATGTCCCTGGTTCGATCCCGGGTTTCGGCAGCTGGTGGGAGGCTCCCTTTTTGCCTTGCTTTCTTAAATTTCCTTATTACTCGGAAATGGCGAGAGTAGGACTTTCGATCAACCCTAGTACCTGAATCCATTATGTAATAACGTTGCCGTTCTATGATGTATTGTATCCAGCAAAAATACGCTTGTAATTTCTGTAGGCTACTGTCAATAAAGCAGCCTCAATAATGATGTTACAGAATTTCAGCAGGGGGCGATGTTGACCTATTCATTTACTGTACTCTTCGTTTCCACTCAGGCTGCTCTTTGACTGTGGCCTGTGTAATACCCGACTATTCCATCTCCTTACTCACAGGAGGGTTCAGCTGTCTGATATTCATGCTTTACAATAAAACAGAGCGGAAGGTACTCACAAATACAGTAAAATATTGTTTTATTTCGACAAAATAGATCCAAGGAGGTTGGAGTTAAACAGATTACAGCAGCTTGGAACAAACAGAACAAAGTAGCTTGACCCCTTTTCTCTTGGGTTCTTATTACTAAACCCAGATGATGACAGTTTAATATGGGTTTTATTTGCATGGCTATTTGAAGCAACATTGTAACATGGGCAGGAACATTCCAAAAAAACCTCTCCCCTGAGATTCAACTCTGAGTGTACCATATGCACCCCATCAAATACAGCAAACTGACTTTATATTATGCACACGTTTAAAGACACTCATATTACGTCTACTTACAACAGGTTAACTTATGAATAATTTACAATTGTAGGTTGGCGGTTTCTCATAGTGTTTGCATGCGCTATCAGGAAATAACACTGATCACATGTTTGAACCTTTTACTGCAGTGGGCTAAATCAGGGTAACACAGAGTGATTATCGGTAGTCTTAAACAAATCTACTTTGAAACAAATCTACTTTGAACAATCTCACACACATGGTTATGGGCTTTAAAAAAAGAAGACACCTGTACCATGTCAGATATATTACATTTTTATATTTCATTCCAATAGTACACTTTATATACATCACAGAAGACTGAAATATAATAAAACTGTTTGACATAGAAACAACCATATGAAATAAAACACAGGTAAAACATAATGTTGACTGCACTGGGCATTTAAGACCATTTAATAACCATGTGTATGTGACTAATACAATTTGATTTGGGTAGGGTTTGTTTGTGCTGGAAGGATAAAGTACTGGTCTTCTGTTTCTCACGCACAGACTTTCTCTTGAATTTATTGTTAGTGTACATGCCCTATGTATTATACTGTACTATTGAAGGGCCCAGTTGATGATGTGAAGACCTCTAGGAGAGGTACAGTAGCATGATAACTCAGCTGGGGGTACTTCATCTACAGGTGTTTTGATTCTCAAAGCAATTTATGTAACATTTGTTTGGTCAATCACTCCTCCTATAGAGGTGGTGTTTACAGTAGCTAGACTGTACTGTACAACTCCAGTGTTTAACTTGTTGAGTGTAGGGGGCAGTATTTTGATGTTTGGATGAAAAACGTACCCAAATGAAACGGTCTATTTCTCAGGCCCAGAAGCTAGAATATGCATAAATTGTCAGATTAGGATAGAAAACACTCTAAAGTTTCCAAAACGGACAAAATATTGTCTGTGAGTATAATAAAACTGATATTGCAGGCGAAAACCTGAGGAAAATCCAACCAGGAACTGCCTCTTATTTTGAAAGCTCCCTGTTCCCATTGCATGCCTTCCCTCCATTTAAAGGGATATCAACCAGATTCCTTTCCCTATGGCTTCCACATGGTGTGAACAGTCTTTAGACATAGTTTCAGCCTTTTATTCTGAAAAAATAGCGAGAACGAACACATCGCGTCAGTGGATGGCTGTGTGTCCCAGTTTTGCATGCGCAACAGCTTGGAGCAGACATTTTCTCTCTATCTCCTATTGAAAAGGCTACGGTCCGGTATAAATATTATCGATTACTTATTGTAAAAACAACCTGAGAATTGATTATAAAAAACATTTGACATGTTTCTACGAACTTTATGGATACTATTTGGAATTTTTGTCTGCCCGTCATGACCTGCATGAGCCTTAGGATTTCTGAACAAAATGTGCCAACCAAATGGAGGTTTTTGGATATAAAAATAATCTTTATTGAACAAAAGGAACATTTAATGTGTAACTGGGAGTCTCGTGAGTGCAAACATCCGAAGATCATCAAAGGTAAGCGATTCATTTTATTGCTTTTCTGACTTCCGTGACCAATCTACTTTGCTGCTAGCTGTTTGTAATGTTTTGTCTACTGAGACAGATGTCCTCACAAACGCTTGGTTTGCTTTCGCTGTAAATCTTTTTGAAATCTCACATACCAGGTGGATTTTTAACAAGCTAAGCTGTGTTTTGCTATATTGCACTTGTGATTTCATGAAAATTAAATATTTTTAGGAATTTAATTTGAATATGGCGCTCTGCAATTCAGAGGATGTTGACGAAAATGATCCCGCTAACGGGATGGGTGCGCCAAGAAGTTAACTCCTACCACCATCATCAGAACAACTAGTAATGCCAGCACCCTGCTGTGGGCAGGGGGAGGGGATACACTAATGATATGATGCTTTGAATGTGAAATGGCTGAGGTAGAAGGGGTAGATGAGGCCTCATCAGCACAGATGTAAATTTGGTGTTACTGAAGCAGTGCGTACATTTACACTTATCCACAGTCACTTAGCACTAACAGTAGGAATGGCTTTTCTAGTCTGTCCTGTGGGTCTTATAATAAGCCTGGTGAGCAAGGATAATAGCTCACACACAGCTGGCCTGGCCTGCCCTTTGTATTGCTCCGTGGAGGATTGACCAGAGATATTGTCTTCTGTTGAATCATGTACTCTCAGAATCTCCCTGTATTTGTATGCCCACAGAGCCATTTGTTAAATGTCAGTCTAGAGATGTCTAGTCTAGTAGATTTAAATGTCACACAATGGTCTGAGTGGCTGAGCCAGCAAAGCGGGTAGGGGGACCGGATGAACCTCTCATTTCCTTCAGGAGAAGCCCCAAATAGGCCCACTTCCTCATAAACCCCTGCTATATCTTAATACACTTCCTCTATCATAGATCTGGTAGAATGAACTTGCGTAGACCCTATTCTACTAGCGAGGCTAAACAAGCCACGTGCTGTAAATCACCCTTGTACTTGAGTAGGAGAGGAAACAGGATGGCTGTCGCCTAAAAGGGTTTGAGGCAACTAATGGTTCGCTGTTGGAGTGGTTTCTGGAGGTCAAATGGTTCCTAGACAGGAGAGAGAGGAAGAGATAGGCACACACAGCCTTGCACACGAAACCTCTGTGATGTGTCTCCTATCCTGTACTCTAGACATTCCACCTCTTTACTTTCAAACTAGAGCCTACCCACAGGGCACAAACTGGTTGAATTAACGTTTTCAATGCAATTTGCCAATGTATTGTAACGTGGAATCTATGTGTAAAATACACTGGATTTGTAAAAAGTCATCAACAATTCCATGGCATAAAACCAGATAACGGGACAGATAGAACAGATATCGGGACAGTTGGGAAGATTACCTGTCTTAGGTCAGTTAAGATCACCACTTTATTTTATGAATGTGAAATGTCCGAATAATAGTAGAGAGAATTATTTATTTCAGCTTTTATTTCTTTCATCACATTCCCAGTGGATCAGAAGTTTAACTGAATTAGTATTTGGTAGCATTGCCTTAAATTGTTTAACTTGGGTCAAATGTTTCTGGTAGCCTTCCACAAGCTTCCCACAGTTGTTGCGTAAATTTTGGCCCATTCCTCCTGACAGAGCTGGTGTAACTGACTCAGGTTTGTAGGCCTCCTTGCTCACATACGCTTTTTCAGTTCTGCCCACACATTTTCTGTAGGATTGAGGTCAGGGCTTTGTGATGGCCACTCCAATACCTTGACTTTGTTGTCCTTAAACCTTTTTCTAACAACTTTGAAAGTATGCTTGGGGTAATTGTCCATGTGGAAGACTCATTTGCGACCAAGCTTTAAGCTGATGTCTTGAGATGTTGCTTCATTATATCCACATCATTTTCTTTCCTTATGATGCCATCTATTTTGTGAAGTGCACCAGTCTCTCCTGCAGCAAAGCAGCCCCACAACATGGTGCTGCCACCCCTGTGCTTCACGGTTGGGATGGTGTTCTTCGGCTTGCAAGCCTCCCCCTTTTTCCTCCAAACATAACGACGGTCATTATGGCCAAACAGTTCTATTTTTGTTTCATCAGACCAGAGGACATTTCTCCAAAAAGTACGATCTTTGTCCCCATGTGCAGTTGCAAACCGTAGTCTGGCTTTTTTATGGCGGTTTTGGAGCAGTGTCTTCATCCTTGCTGAGCGGCCTTTCAGGTTATGTCGATATAGGACTTGTTTTATTGTGGATATAGATACTTTTGTACCTGTTTCCTCCAGCATCTTCACAAGGCCCTTTGTTGTTGTTCTGGGATTGATTTGCATTTTTAACATCAAAGTACGTTCACCTCTAGGAGACAGACTGCGTCTCCTTCCTGACTTGTATGACGGCTGCATTGTCCAATAGTGTTTATACTTGCGTACTATTGCTTAAAGAGATGAATGTGGTACCTTCAGACGTTTGGAAATTGTTCCCAAGAAAGAACAGGACTTGTGGAGGTCTACAATTTATTTTCTGAGGTCTCGGCTGATTTCCTTTGATTTTCCCATGATGTCAAGCAAAGAGGCACTGAGTTTGAAGGTAGGCCTTGAAATACATCCACAGGTACACCTCCAATTGACTCAAATGATGTCAATTAGCCTATCAGAAGCTTCTAAAGCATGACATAATTTTCTGGAATTTTCCAAGCTGTTTAACCTCTCTAGGGTATGTGGGACGGTAGCGTCTCACCTCGTCAACAGCCAGTGAAACTGCAGGGCGCCAAATTCAAAACAACAGAAATCCCATAATTAAAATTCCTCAAACATACATGTATTTTACACCATTTTAAAGATACACTTGTTGTAAATCGAGCCACAGTGTCTGTTTTCAAAAAGGCTTTATGACGAAAGCAAACCAAACGATTATGTTAGGTCAGAGCCAAGTCACAGAAAAACACAGCCATTTTTCAAGCCAAATAGAGGAGTCACAAAAAGCAGAAATAGAGATGAAATTAATCACTAACCGTTGATGATCTTCATAAGATAACACTCATAGGACTTCATGTTACACAATACAGGTACCCCTATGTTTTGTTCATATTTATATCCAAAAATCTGAGTTTACATTGGCACGTTATGTTCAGTAGTTCCAAAACATCCGGTGATTTTGCAGAGAGCCACATCAATTTCCAGAAATACTAAATGTTGATGAAAATACAAGTGTTATACATGGAATTTTAGATCCACTTCTCCTTAATGCAACCCCTGTGTCAGATTTCAAAATAACTTTACGGAAAAAGCAAACCATGCAATAATCTAAGTACGGCGCTCAGACAACAAATCAACCCAAAGAGATATCCGCCATGTTGGAGTCAACAGAAGTCAAAAAAAGCATTAAAAATATTCACTTACCTTTGATGATCTTCATCAAAATGCATTACCTGGAATCCCAGTTCCACAATAAATGTTTGTTTTGTTCAATAATGTCCATCATTTATGTTGAAATTCCTCTTTGTTGTTCGCACGTTCAGTACACAATCTTTGTTGTTCGCACGTTCAGTACACAAGTCCAGCGTAAAGTAAAGTACGGACGAAAAGTCCAAAAAGTTCCGTTACAGTCCGTAGAAACATACGATCCAAGATGGCGTAGCAGTAACTCGTCCTGTCGTATCGTCTCTGTAAATATCGTCTCTTTTTCGTTTTAGATATTTTTTTCTTATTTTTTTCTTTGCATATCTTTAAAAATATTTTGCAAAACCTAAGCTAAACCTAAGCTTCCAAATACTCTTCTGCAACCCGCCAATGTAGCTACTTTTCCTAAAGTATTTATATTTACTTCGAAACCGGAACCCTTCAACTGAAGCTAGCCAGCTATGCTAGCGGTCTTCAGCTAACCGGTCATCAGCTAACCTTTAGCTCGGAAAGCTCTCGCCAGTTCGAACAACGCGACGCTAACCAGAGCATAACGGACCTATTTAATTTTTTACCCCCGGATTCCCACCACAAACGGAACATTCTTCAGCTGGATCTTCACAATTAGCTATCGAGCTAAACAGCAACCCTGGTTGATTACTCCTGGCTAGCGTTTCCACCCACGTAGCTTGAAGCTAGCCCGGCCAGAGCTCCTAGCATACACCTGGGCTACAATACCTGGACCTACGACCGGTCTACCGATATCACTGCATGAAGAGGAATAAACAGACTCACCCCATCGCAACGTCCTCCAAAGGCTAACTCTCTAGCCCTCGCTATCTCCTTGCTTGCTAACTCGGCATGCTAACTGCTAGCTTGTTTAGCTTGTTTAGCCCAGGTCCGCTAACTACTACCTTGTTTACCCCGGCCTGCTAATCTGTTAGCTTGTTAGCACAGGCCTGCTAACCGTCTGCATCGCCACGTCCCAAAAGCGCAGTGGCCTATATGTACTTTCTATCTCTTCCCGATTTAAAAAAAAAATTGTTTATACCTTCCGGAAACCTGCCTCACCCAATGTGATACGGAATCGCTATTATCTTTATTTTTAGAACACACTCAAGAACCTCCAGAAGCTAACCAGCTAGCTAGCTACAAGCTACTTAGTCATTGTTATTTTTTAACCTGGATAACACTCGCCAGTCCTGCCCCATCCACCGCTGCCCCCTGGACTCTGATCACTCGGCTACATAGCTGATGCACGCTGGACTGTCCATTAATCACGGTACTCCATTCTGCTTGTTTGTTTTATCTGTCGGCCCCGTTGCCTAGTCAGCGCCATTTTACCTGCTGTTGTTATGCTAGCTGATTAGCTGTTGTCTCACCCACTGTTTTAGCTAGCTTTCCCAATTCAACACCTGTGATTACTGTATGCCTCGCTGTATGTCTCTCTCAAATGTCAATATGCCTTGTATACTGTTGCTCAGGTTAGTTATCATTGTTTTAGTTCACTATGGAGCCCCTAGTCCCACTCCTCATACCCCTGATACCTCCTTTGTCCCACCTCCCACATATGCGGTGACCTCACCCATTACAACCAGCATGTCCAGAGATAAAACCTCTCTCATCATCACCCAGTGCCTGGGCTTACCTCCGCCATACCCGCACCCCACCATACCCCTGTCTGCGCATTATGCCCTGAATATATTCTACAATGCCCAGAAACCTGCTCCTCTAATTCTCTGTCCCCAACGCTCTAGGCGACCAGTTTTGATAGCCCTTAGCCGCACCCTCATACTACTCCTTCTCTGTTCCGCGTGTGATGTGGAGGTAAACCCAGGCCCTGCATGTCCCCAGGCACCCTCATTTGTTGACTTCTGTGATCGAAAAAGCTTTGGTTTCATGCATGTCAACATCAGAAGCCTCCTCCCTAAGTTTGTTTTACTCACTGCTTTAGCACACTCTGCTAACCCTGATGTCCTTGCCGTGTCTGAATCCTGGCTCAGGAAGGCCACCAAAAATTCAGAGATTTCCATACCCAACTATAACATCTTCCGTCAAGATAGAACTGCTAAAGGGGGAGGAGTTGCAGTCTACTGCAGAGATAGCCTGCAAAGTAATGTCATACTTTCCAGGTCTATACCCAAACAGTTCGAACTACTAATTCTGAAAATTACTCTCTCCAGAAATAACTCTCTCACTGTTGCCGCCTGCTACCGACCCCCCTCTGCTCCCAGCTGTGCCCTGGACACCATTTGTGAATTGATTGCCCCCCATCTAGCTTCAGAGTTTGTTCTGTTAGGTGACCTAAAATGGGATATGCTTAACACCCCGGCAGTCCTACAATCTAAGCTAGATGCCCTCAATCTCACACAAATCATCAAGGAACCCACCAGGTACAACCCTAACTCTGTAAGCAAGGGCACCCTCATAGACGTCATCCTGACCAACTGGCCCTCCAAATACACCTCCGCTGTCTTCAACCAGGATCTCAGCGACCACTGCCTCATTGCCTGTATCCGCTACGGTGCCGCAGTCAAACGACCACCCCTCATCACTGTCAAACGCTCCCTAAAACACTTCTGTGAGCAGGCCTTTCTAATCGACCTGGCCCGGGTATCCTGGAAGGACATTGACCTCATCCCGTCAGTTGAGGATGCCTGGTCATTCTTTAAGAGTAACTTCCTCACCATTTTAGATAAGCATGCTCCGTTCAAAAAATGCAGAACTAAGAACAGATACAGCCCTTGGTTCACTCCAGACCTGACTGCCCTCGACCAGCACAAAAACATCCTGTGGCGGACTGCAATAGCATCGAATAGTCCCCGCGATATGGAACTGTTCAGGGAAGTCAGGAACCAATACACGCAGTCAGTCAGGAAAGCTAAGGCCAGCTTCTTCAGGCAGAAGTTTGCATCCTGTAGCTCCAACTCCAAAAAGTTCTGGGACACTGTGAAATCCATGGAGAACAAGAGCACCTCCTCCCAGCTGCCCACTGAGGCTAGGGAACACGGTCACCACCGACAAATCCATGATTATCGAAAACTTCAACAAGCATTTCTCAACGGCTGGCCATGCCTTCCGCCTGGCTACTCCTACCTCGGCCAACAGCTCCGGCCCCCCCGCAGCTCCTCGCCCAAGCCTCTCCAGGTTCTCCTTTACCCAAATCCAGATAGCAGATGTTCTGAAAGAGCTGCAAAACCTGGACCCGTATAAATCAGCTGGGCTTGACAATCTGGACCCTCTATTTCTGAAACTATCCGCCGTCATTGTTGCAACCCCTATTACCAGCCTGTTCAACCTCTCATATCGTCTGAGATCCCCAAGGATTGGAAAGCTGCCGCAGTCATCCCCCTCTTCAAAGGGGGAGATACCCTGGACCCAAACTGTTACAGACCTATATCCATCCTGCCCTGCCTATCTCAGGTCTTCGAAAGCCAAGTCAACAAACAGGTCACTGACCATCTCGAATCCCACCGTACCTTCTCCGCTATGCAATCTGGTTTCCGAGCCGGTCACGGGTGCACCTCAGCCACACTCAAGGTACTAAACGACATCATAACCGCCATCGACAAAAGACAGTACTGTGCAGCCGTCTTCATCAACCTTGCCAAGGCTTTCGACTCTGTCAATCACCATATTCTTATCGGCAGACTCAGTAGCCTCGGTTTTTCGGATGACTGCCTTGCCTGGTTCACCAATTACTTTGCAGACAGAGTTCAGTGTGTCAAATCGGAGGGCATGTTGTCCGGTCCTCTGGCAGTCTCTATGGGGGTGCCACAGGGTTCAATTCTCGGGCCGACTCTTTTCTCTGTATATATCAATGATGTTGCTCTTGCTGCGGGCGATTCCCTGATCCAACTCTACGCAGACGACACCATTGTATACACTTTCGGCCCGTCATTGGACACTGTGCTATCTAACCTCCAATCGAGCTTCAATGCCATACAACACTCCTTCCGTGGCCTCCAACTGCTCTTACCCTTTTAGGGAGTTTTATTCCTCTGCTGGTAGCGTGACTACAGCTCAAGCTCATTACCATAACGCACAATGCGCAAAAATATTCCTAAAAATATTTAACCTCCACACATTAACAAGTAAAATAGCTCAAATGAAAGATAAACAAGTTGTTTATCTAGCCAGCAAGTCAGATTTCTAAAATGTTTTACGGCGAAAACATAGCACATATTTATGTCAAACCACCACCGCAGACATAGCTCATTAGCATAGCCAAGTAGGAAAAAATATGCAATCAACAAACGCAGGATTAAAAGAAAAATCATTTCACTAACCTTTTGAAATCTTCATCAGATGACAGTAATATAACATGTTACACAGTACATTCATTTTTTTTCAATAATATGCTATATATATCCATAAATCTCTGTTTACAATGATGCATCGTTCAAAAAATGCTACCCAAATGTCCTGAGAAATGACGATAGCCCCGGCAGATAACGTCAGCTAACAAGGAATACACATCATAAACTTTGACTAAATATGCATGTTTTACATATGTATAGCAAGATACACTTCTTCTAAATGCAATTGCATTGTTACATTTAATTTTAACGTTACATTTTGCGTTCACTAGACTATAATATGGAGTCGGTGCTCCCACAGTAGCATAATGACTCCTCTATCTTGGAGTCGACAGAAACCCAAAATTAATACATTAAATATTCCCTTACCTTTGTTATTCTTCCATCAAACGACCTGTAAGGGATTATACTCACCAAATTAGCGTTCAGTTTTCAAGTCTGCGTCTTTCGGTTCTCAAAATAGCCTGATTTTGGTAAAAATGTAGTCAAAATTGAAGTGGTTGCGCACCAAAACTTCGAAAGTATATATAATATGTCGAGTAAACTTGTCAAACTAACTTCATAATCAAGCTTTAACATGTTATAAAGGTGTGCAGCAATTTTGAGAACAAACAGAAACACAGGCACCGTTCAATCGATCTTGGAAAAGAGAGAGGACTTGACCATTGCGCACAGGTTTTTTTGAGTGACTGAGATCTTACCGCGTGCTCAAACTCTCCCGAGCGGGCGATTCTCACAATGAGAAGCCCCATTGAAAGCTGAGATCACGCTGAACACGTGGAGACTGTTCCTGGCGCAGTAACTGTTTGGGGAGGGTGTTTGCGATGAGGTCAAAGGTGACCCAACTTTTCAGATGAGAAGAGATAGTTTGGGAAAATGCAGATTTTGAGAGTTCTGCTTTACATAGAGACATAATTTAAACGGTTTTAAAAGCTTTAGAGTGTTTTCTATTCGATAATATTTTTTATTTGCATATATTAGCAACTTTTGACAAAAATGTATCATGTTTTATATGGGTACCCAAATCCTCCAGAAGGGGCAGTAAACCGTGGTATCCTGAACAGGTTAAACGCTAGTAAAACCAAATGCATGCTTTTCAACCAATCGCTGCCTGCACCCGCATGCCCGACTAGCATCACCACACTGGATGGTTCCGACCTTGAATACGTGGACACCTATAAGTACCTAGGTGTCTGGCTAGACTGCAAACTCTCCTTCCAGACCCATATCAAACATCTCCAATCGAAAATCAAATCAAGAATCATCTTTCTATTCCGCAACAAAGCCTCCTTCACTCACGCTGCCAAGCTTACCCTAGTAAAACTGACTATCCTACCAATCCTCGACTTCGGCGACGTCATCTACAAAATTGCTTCCAACACTCTACTCAGCAAACTGGATGCAGTTTATCACAGTGCCATCCGTTTTGTCACTAAAGCACCTTATACTACCCACCACTGCGACTTGTATGCTCTAGTCGGCTGGCCCTCGCTACATATTCGTTGCCAGACCCACTGGCTCCAGGTCATCTACAAGGCCATGCTAGGCAAAGCTCCGCCTTATCTCAGTTCACTGGTCACGATGGCAACACCCATCCGTAGCACGCGTTGCAGGAGGTGTATCTCATTGATCATCCATAAAGCCAACACCTCATTCGGCCGCCTTTCGTTCCAGTACTCTGCTGCCTGTGACTGGAACGAATTGCAAAAATCGCTGAAGTTGGAGACTTTTATCTCCCTCACCAACTTCAAACATCAGCTAGCTGAGCAGCTAACCGATCGCTGCAGCTGTACATAATCTATTGGTAAATAGCACACCCATTTTCACCTACCTCATCCCCACACTTTTTATTTATTTACTTTTCTGCTCTTTTGCACACCAATATCTCTACCTGTACATGATCATCTGATCATTTATCACTCCAGTGTTAATCTGCAATATTGTAATTATTCGCCTACCTCCTCATGCCTTTTGCACACATTGTATATAGACTCCCCTTTTTTCTCTGTGTTATTGACTTGTTAATTGTTTACTCCATGTGTAACTCTGTGTTGTCTGTTCACACTGCTATGCTTTATCTTGGCCAGGTCGCAGTTGCAAATGAGAACCTGTTCTCAAATAGCCTACCTGGTTAAATAAAGGTGAAATAAAAATAAAATAAAAAAATGTAAAAAAACAGTGTATAGAATCAATCTTTAGGATGTTTTTAACATAAATCTTCAATAATGTTCTAACCGGAGAATTCCTTTGTCTGTAGAAAAGCACTGGAACGCGAGGTAACTTTCACGTGAACGTGCGAAACTGAGCTTGTGGCTGCTGGCAGACTTCTGAAACAAGGTTCTAAATACTGTTGACATCTAGTGGAAGCCTTAGGATGTGCAACATGACCTCATTTCCACTGTATCTTGGATAAGCAAGGATAAGAGTTGAAAACCTACAAACCTCAGATTTCCTGATTTGTTTCCTCAGGTTTTTGCCTGCCATATGAGTTCTGTTATACTCACAGACATCATTCAAACAGTTTTAGAAACTTCAGATTTAGAAACTATCCAAATCTACTAATAATATGCATATCCTAGGATCTGGGCCTGAGTAGCCGGCAGTTTACACTGGGTACACTTTTCATCCGGATGTGAAAATACTGCCCCCTACCCCAAAGAAGTTAAAGGCACAGTCAACTTAGTGTATGTACACTTCTGACCCACTGGAATTGTGATACAGTGAAATAATCTGTCTGTAAACAATTGTTGGAAAACTGTATTGTGTCATGCACAAAGTAGATGTCTTAACTGACTTGCCAAAACTATAGTTTGTTAACAAGAAATTTGTGAAAAATGAGTTTTAATGACTCCAACCTAAGTGTATGCAAACTTCCGACTTCAACTGTATATCAAGCCTTTTTTTACATTCTAAAAGCTCCATTGTTAGATTATTTTAACTACTCCTATAGAATTGGTAGTCTGTCAGGTACTCAGCTGGGAGGTCTGATTTCTCAATTTTTAAAACAAGACCCAGATGGCAAAGATAAAGTTCCAGTCTATATAAAGAAAAGGCCCCTTACACTTCAATGTTGTGATGCAAATGTACTAGCGAAATGCATAGCACTCAGAATTACAAGAGTTTTACCAGGTATTGTTCATCCTGATCAGACAGGTTTTTTACCTTAACCTTTCATGCAACCATGGAGAGGTAAACATGTTTGAAAAGGGTGTTTTGTTCTTAAATGATATTGGAGTTATGTCCTTCATGGAGTCATCAGAATTGTACGGGAAGGTCTGCTCAATCCAAGAGTACAACCAATTAATTACAGCATTACCCCAAAAATGGAGGAGGCAGGTGGCAATGGGAGGAGGTAGGAAACTGGTCTGTCTGCCCAATATAAAGGATTAAAACTGCCTATGAAATAAAAATAGGAAAGTATACCAGTTTCATTTGAGGACCAGGATGTTGACAACTGTGCCATACAGATTGCAAAATAGTTGGGAAGAGATTTTTGATGTACCGATTCCATGGTACAGGGTGTCTGAGTTGATATATAAAACAACGCAAGATTCAAGACTTCGTGCTTTTCAGCTAAAATTATTATATAGAATTCTTGCCACCAACAAAATGTTGAATATTTGGGGCATAAAAAATCATCGAAGCTCTGCAGATTTTGTTGTGAGGATACAGAATGAATATACCATTTATTTTGGTATTGCCCTCAGGTAGCCTGTTTCTGGACTCAGCATTGATCTAAAATTGACCCTAGAAATAGTACTGTTAGGATATCTGGAGAGACCGGGTCAGTGAATTACTAATATACTAGTACTCTTAGTAAAAGTATTTATCTTCAACTCGTAATCTGTGGAAACTATTCGATTAGATAGATAAAAATTGTGTTAAACATCACATCATGTGGAATTGGAGACAAGTGTGAGTGGAGTTGTTGTGCGGTAGATAGAATGATGGTCAAAGGCTACATAAATGATGGTCAAAGGCTACATAAAACATTAGAAAAAGTATGTTTGAATGACACTGAGGGGCAGTGTTTTTACAACTAATGCCGGTTTGCCTGAGGCTGATGCCGTGCAGGTGTTTGTACACATGCATATACACACACTCTCATTCAAGTAAACGCATACAAAAACACACACATACATGTAATAGTGCCAGACATGCACACAAACATATACAGCTGGCATTGCTGTTATGATTTTAATTGTGCATATATAACAGTCCTTTGTTTTTTATTTATAAATACATTCTATACATTTTTTTAGAATTCTTTTTTAATATATTGTTTAGCATTGTTGCTGTTTTCTTCTGTCTTTCTCTTTTTTCTCTTTAGTTCATTATCTTGGTTATTGGTGCATTGGAGAGGTTCTTGGGGGTTGAGGAATGGAATTAATTGTATTTTTTATTTTCATTTTACCTCTGGGGGCTGTGGGAGGGGTCTCAAATGGTTGAGAGACAGCTATTGGGGAACTGTGGGGGGGATATTGGAGGGTTCGGGTTCACATTATTAGCCTGGTGGTAGATCTGTCAGCGTGCCCTTGAGCAGGGCATTGACCCTGGATGCTTCTGTGTGTCACTTTGAATGGGAATCTGACTGGTATGATGACTGGTATGATGACTGGTATGATGACTGGTATGATGACTGGTATGATGACTGGTATGATGTAGTTGTTAAGCGGCTTCACTTCAAGTATATTGTATGTTTTGGATATTCAATAAAAAATATTAAAAATAATAATAAAGTTGTATAAATAAGCACATTTAGCCATGATAACACATTTAGGTGAGAACTAAACCAAAAATCAAGCAATGTTTTTCCAATGAAATGTTTTTAGATGGTTGAAAGCATAGTGATAACATGTTGGGAATTCTACAAACTTTTGGCTGTCATTTTAAGTGGGTGAATATAGGTTGTATTCTCATTGCTCAATGTCTCAACCAAATTTGACCCAATTGTCCATGTTGAAATTACGTGGCGTGCCCAGGGGGTAATACTCTCATACAACAGCCCACACATAAAAACACACTCACATATGCGCACACACCCACTCACATGCACAGACATGCAAAAGTGCATGCTAACATGCACACACACCACAAATGTTTTTTTTCCCTGAGCTGGCAGCAAGAGCACTCAGCAGCCTATAAACAGTTTGTTCACTGACTCCCTGATGACAAACACACAAAGGCTCCCTGGTGACATCAGGACTGCTGCTCAGAACCAGGTCTAGACACCCACACCACAACAGACTGACTTTGCTTCCAGGAACTACAGAGGTGACATTTTCTGTTACCATAGCAAAACACATAATACACAAACATACACAACAACCAAATCTAATGGAGGTTTATGTCAACATGCTGCAGAGCTAGTCAGTAAAAATTAACGTAGTTTACATCAAGCAATGATTGGGTTAAGTTTTCTAGCCACAACAGAAATTCCCCTCACCCAAACACAGGTATGTGCACTGACTGTGAACTCTGTGAAAGTTGAACTGTCCCTAGCCAATCACACACCAGATGTACAACATGATCTTTTACAGAGCGACCAAAATAATAGATTCCTGGAAGTTCTCTCGATATGTTGTTTTGGCAGGGGTGGGTTGAGGGAGAGAGATAAAGAGAGGGGGGTTGGAGGGTAGAATGGTACCAAGCCAGATATTCCAACACTGACATCTTTGAGACTTCACGCTCAATGGAAATTGACTTTGTAATGCAACATACAGATGTAACATCTTAATTTGAGACAGTTTACTACAGCAGGAAAATACTCCTGCAGCAACAGGAAATGTCAATTATTATAATTATTTGGGAAAAAATGGGGTTGATACATTTTTCGTTAGGGCAAATCAAGTCTGACATTTTAAAGTGTAAATTATTTACTTTTGAAGCCTATTTAAACATTGAATACACAACAAGTTAGCATTTCCTGCTGTCCAGGAACATTTTCAGTAAAAAATGGGTGATCAAATTAAGATCCTACATCTGTAGACCAAATGTGTATTCAATAGTGAATTTAGCTTTAGCACTTAAACAGTATGATCTTAAAGAGAAGTTGAGAATTGTTGCTTGTTGGTTTCATTATTTCAGTGTCTCTGGGCAAGCCTGTGGCACAAGGAGTGTTAATTCAGTTCACCGCTACATGTAAATCTGAGATCACCTCCATCATCATCATTTCACTTACATTTTAACAGACACTTTATCCATAGCAACATGCAAGAGTTATTAAGGTTAAGTTTCTCGCTCAAGGGCACATTGACAGATTTTTGGGATTCGAACCAGAAACCTTTCGGTTACTAGCCCAACGTAGAGTGATGGCATATTCTGTTTTGTGCTGTTTGCTGTGTATCCGTCAGTGCATTGAACTTGGAGTCAACCTTTCTTCAGTTAATCAGTGTGTTAATCTGTACCTTTAGACAGTGCCTTGGAGATCCATGTGCTTTCTCCCTCCACACACTGTAGCAAGACAACCTTCCACCAGCAGAAAGAACAGAATGCGAGTTATGTCTTATCTCTCTTCAACTGAGAAAAATCATTCCATTGTGTAATGGATCTGCTCCGTGAGAAACATATCTGACCCACACACACTCCCACACACTCCCAGCGGGCAACAGAGGTGCATTGTTTCATTTTTTAATCCATCCACTCATCATCAGTGGCGTATCAGTGATGTGCAACTCATTTCAATCCTGTTTTCCATACAGTTTTGTATTCTGCATTAAATCAGCATTGAAGTGCCCAAACCCGTCTGGCACATATTTGAAACATGGACCAGAGGAGGCTGCTGGGAGGAGCTATAGGAGGACCTGCTCATTGCAATGGCTGGAAGTTAGTGCAATGTTCAGAGAAAGTCGCTCTTATCATTGTTTTGTTCCAAAACAGGGGAGAGGGTATACATATTGAAAGGTTCAAAGGATTCCTAAATTACCCCCATCACCACAGCATAGTCTGATTTGATAATATTTTGATGTGGCAATTTATATGGTTTTAGAGATATTTAGGAAAATGCCAAACCCCCTATCACACATCTGTTTTAGCTACCCAAGCAGGGTTATTTTGATTGGCCTTTTTTTCTCACATAAATCTGACACTGATTGCTATATCACCCTTCCTTTAATGTTATAAGGGCTTTGCGCTGTTGATGTAGGGAGGTGTAATGTGAGATGCTATGTGGCATGACTTGGTGGTTGTAATTTTCCTTCAGAGGGACTTCCAATACTAAGGGTCAGGCCAAGAATGTGGTATGTCTGTCCATTGGCTCTTGTGTTAGAACCTGCATGTTTTTCTAACATGGCCAGAAGGAATCTTCAGTGTGCACAGGCACAAGAGGCTATTCCTGGATGTTGTATGTTGTTAATGTTGCTGTGACCTCTGGTTTATATCATTCCTCCTGCAGCTGTGTCCTGGTCGGCTGGGAAATGAAGACGGCACAGAACAGGGCGTGGAGAGGGAAGTGTGTGAAGTATGTTCATTCATACATGAGTGTGTGTGTATGTGTGTGTGTGTGTGTGCGTGCGTGCGCATGTGTGTGTGTGTGTGTGTGTGTATGTATGTGTACATCACCAGAAACCCTAACTCTTATTACCCCCCCCCCCCTAAAGGTCTGTGAGGAGGACATATGACCATAGTGACTACTCCAGTAAGTCCTCTGATGACAGATAATAACTGGTATGCCAAGGCCAGACAGTAAGTGAGGTAGAGAATATAGAGAATACGGCAGCTAGACCATCTCTATCCCACCGTCAACCACACCACACCTCACAGACACAAGGATGAGGTGCCATTTTTGAGAAGGCCGGAAGGATTAGAGTGTGTGAATGTGTCACAGTGACTTTGTGAGGTGACATTTAGTGCGTCTATCGGCTACAGATGAGAGGTTTGGTAAATAGCAGTTGAGGTGAGCTAGGCAACCAGGACTGGTGAGACCTGCTCATTGTCCTGGTCCCATGGGGTGTTTATGTAGGCCTAATGCTGTGTACTCAGTGGCTCAGGGCTGTGTTTACACAGAGACAGCAGCTCCTTCCGCCAGGAACACACAGGAGACAGGGAAGGAGAAACAGAAATATGAACAGGGAAAAAGAAAGGGAGAGGGAGAGAGGGCGTGTGAGACTGTGTGCTTTTTGGGTGGTTTGTGGATCCATGTGTGTCGTGCTGGTGGCATTGGACCACGATGATACCCCTCGGACAGATGAGTCCTCTGCTAAAGGCACTAATTACCAGTGCTGCTGTCCTAATTATCAGGATCCATTGTTACATTCTCGGTTTCTGAGGCTGGTAACACTAATAAACTTATGCTCTGCAGCAGAGGTAACACTGGGTCTTCCTTTCCTGTGGCGGTCCTCATTCGAGCCAGTTTCATCATAGCGCCTGATGGTTTTTGCAACTGACTTGAAGAAACTTTCGAAGTTCTTGAAATTTTCCGTATTGTCTGACCTTCTTGTCTTAAAGTAATGGACTGTCGTTTCTCTTTGCTTATTTTAGCTGTTCTTGCCATAATTTGGACTTGGTCTTTTACCAAATAGGCCTATCTTCTGCATACCACCCCTGCCTTGTCATAACACAGCTGATTTGCCAAGGGTGTCTTAGTCGTGCAATTTCACAACTAACTAGTATGTTTGGTGCAGTTTTTCTCAAGTGGAAAAATGTACATGAAAACGAATAGGCTCTCGTTGAATGACAACAAACATTTAATTGAAGAATCCCACCCATAGTTTCCAGTCCTACTAGGCGTTGTACTTTTGACCAATCACCAACGAAGGGGCATAGGCTTCTGCTACCGAACTTCGACCTGCTTAAAGAAAACATTTTTTGTGCATAACAAACAAAAATGTAAAAAAAATGTGTTAACATATGCGCAAACTGTTTTGACTGGGAAGGCCATTGGTTACTCCCATATATGCATATATAACAGTGCAGGCTCCTCAGAGGAGGTAGGGGAGAACCATGCTCCCCAGTAAATTTCATTCGATTTTTTTTGTTTACATTTAAAAAGTTATCCTTTTTACGTAACACTATAATAAATATAATCACATGTCACCAAATAACTGATTAAAACACACTATTTTGCAAAGAAGGCCAACAGTAGCCTCAACAGCACTCTGTATGGTAGCACCATGTTATAACCAGAGGACAGCTAGCTTCCGTCTTCCTCGGGGTACATTGACTTCAATACAAAACCTGAGGCTCATGGTTCTCACTCCCTTCCATAGACCTACACAGTAATTATGACAAATTCTGGAGGATGTCCTCCAACCTACCAGCATGAACTGACATGTTGTACACCCAATCAAAGGATCAGATAATTAATCTAGTACTGAAAGCATAATCTACATCTTACTAGCACGAAATATAGTGAGTAGTTGACTAGTTTACAATTTTGAACAAATCAAAATCAAGGAAAAGCAAGAGAGAAATAGAGAGGGAGTGTCATTTTTGTTTTACTTTCAGCTTCACTGATTTAACTAGCAAATGCAGCTACCTAGTTTAGCCTACTGAAATACCCTGTTCAAACAGAGGGATGCTAGGTTAGCAAGCTGGCTATGACTATCCAACAGAACACTGGAAGTCTTCCAAGTCAAGGTAAGCTTTTGGTTTTATTCATTTATTGTCACCGGGGCCTGTCGGTGTAACTGCTTACTGACTGTACACTGTAAAGTTACTGCATGATTGTAGCAGGTTTACTAATGCCTTAGTTATTTTAGCTATGTTACTTCAGCTAATATGGTGATAACGATGTAGGCTGTGTGTAGTGGTTTCACTTGGAAAGGTTTTTTCACCTGGTCACATACAGCTGACGTGTTGTGCACTGAAGTCCACAAGCGTAGGGAAGAGGTGAAAAGAGGAGAGTGAATAGATGCGAGAAGGAATACAACGTGGCTTCTATGAAAGTGAACTGTGTTTACGCGTGATCAGGGGAGTATTCATTCCCCTGAGTCTGTTGAAAAACATTTCTTAACGGAAGCAAACGGAACAAAACGGGGATAAACATACTTGAATTTGTCCAATAGAAACGTTTGTTTGCAACTAATTTTACAACCTATATCAGCTAGATGCAGGCAAGAGTGTGCAAGGCAGTATTGAATGTCACAGTCTGTCCATGTGTCACTGTCTGTCACCTCAAATGTGTCTCGAACTGTGTGCACCTACATTGGAAAATGTAATTCATAGGCTTGTAGCAACCTCATTACGGGTATATGGGAAATCCAACTATCATGAAGTGGCCTAAACGTATCTCTCTTACATTGAACTGGATAAATGGAATATGAATGACAGTGATCTAATATGCTGTAATAGAAACAAGGCCATGCTTATGAAAAACCGCCACTGATATAGAAATTGGTTACTCCCCATGACACACACATGGGAGATGTTCGGCATAAAAAGTGGTATGTGAATCGTAACATTATCTGTATCAAATGTAGCAAGCTGTCTCATGTAATATTTGTAAATGAATTACTGTTACAATTTAACCACCGCATTTCCCATACAAAGGCCAAAGTTCGTGCTGCTGTCTTGCCCAAATTAGCCAACTCAACACACTAGATAGTTTTGGATAAAACTTTAGACTTTCCTCTGTAGATGGATTTTAGAAAAAGTTCACATTTGAAGTTCAACTGTTGCTAATAATACTTATTTTCCACCATAATTTGCAAATAAATTCATTAAAAATCCTACAATGTGATTTTCTGGATTTTTTTTCTCATTTTGTCTGTCATAGTTGAAGTGTACCTATGATGAAAATTACAGGCCTTTCTCATCTTTTTAAGTGGGAGAACTTGCACAATTGGTGGCTGACTAAATACCTTTTTGCCCCACTGTATATATATATGACACTAATGGACATTGAATCTGCTGAGGGTCTAGATTCACCAGTAGGTATAGAGTGACCATAAGGCAGTATCTTGATACCAATGACCCATGCCATGGATGGTGTGTAGGATAGGGAAAGGAAGGGGATAGGGGGAGCTCTGACACACTCAGCTGTGGCGTAGACAGACAGTGTCACCCTGAGAGGGGACAAAGGGATTCAGACCCCCCTCTCTGTGCCTCATGTTAAGGTTGGGTCGACCCTCTCAGTTTTCTGCTATCAGTTATTGCTAGTCTGTGTTGCGGACCTGGGATAAATATAGTTTTAACTATGCTATGTGGAAAGTAACTGTTTTTTCCATTGGATTGGCTGCTACTGTATCAACTAATGGTAGGGCTGTATCTGTAACTGCATGTAGAAGATAGAATGAATAGAGCACATACAATCACTTATACCATTCCATGGCATCCCTCACATACGCTCAGAAAAAAAGGTGCTATCTAGAACATTAAAGGGTTCTTTGGCTGTCACCATAGGAGAATAACCTTCCACAGAGGGTTCTACATGGAACTCAAAAGGGTTCTACCTGTAACCAAAAGGGGTTCTCCTATGTGGACAGCTGAAGAACCCATTTGGGACTTATTTTCTAAGAGTTTAGGTTCGCTATGGGAGGTATTGGCTAGTCTATAGGAGGTATCGGCTAGTCTATGTGAGGTGTAGGCTAGTATATAGCTAGAGCTCGCTGGTCAGGAACACCTCCTGGCCCTATCCATAATAACCATGCATGGTATGGAGGAATGGATCTAAAAAAAGTAGAGGAGTTGATCAGAAAACCAGTCAGTATCTGGTGTGATCACCATTTGCCTCATGCAGCATGACACGTCTCCTTCACATAGAGTTGATCAGGCTGTTGATTGTGGCCTGTGGAATGTTGTTCGATTCCTCTTCAATGGCTGTGGGAAGTTGCTGGATATTGGCTGGAACTGGAACACCCTGCCGTACATGTCGATCCAGAGCATTCCAAACATGGTCAATGGGTGACATGTCTGGTGAGTATGCAGGCCATGGAAGAACATTTTCAGCTTCCAGGAATTGTGTACAGACCCTTGCGACATGGGGCCGTGCATTATCATGCTGAAAAATGAGGTGATGGCAGCAGGTGAATGGCAATCTCGCCACGGTATCTCTGTACATTCAAATTGCCATCCTTAAAATGCAATTGTGTTTGTTGTCCGTAGCTTATGCCTGCCCATACCATAACCCCACCGCCACCATGGGGCACTCTGTTCACAACGTTGACATCAGAAAACAGCTGACCCACATATGCTGTCTGCCATCTCCCCAGTACAGTTGATACAGTAAAGAGCACACTTCTCCAGCATGCCAGTGGCCATTGAAGGTGAGCATTTTCCCAGTGAAGTCGGTTATGATGCCAAACTTCAGTCAGGTAAAGACCATTTTTCGGTTGTGCAGACACCCACAGTTTCATCTGCTGTCCGGGTGGCTCATCTCAGACCATCCCGCAGGTTAAGAATCCAGATGTGGTCCTGGGCTGGTGTGGATGGATTATAATGGTAAAGGAGAAATGTTCACTAATAGGGATGTAAGCAAATTTGTGCTCACAGTTTGAGAGAAATAAGCTTTTTGTATATATGGAACATTTGTGTGATCTTTTATTTCAGCTCATGAAACATGGGACCAACATGTTCCGTTTATATTTTTGCTCAGTATAGCTCAAACAGATATCTTTCCCCTGGCTCTTATGATAGGCTGGGCCAGTCAGGCCACTATCTACTATTACTATAAATGGGAAGAGGGAACCATAGTACTGTGACCCTGAGTGAGAGGAGTTATGCTGATGTTTGCTCCTCATCGTGATGAGGCTGTGTCCCAAATGTCCCGCTATTCCCTTTATAGTGCTCTCATTTTGACCAGGGCTAACCAGAGGCCTTTGGGCCCTGATCAAAAGTAGTGCACTACATAGGGAATAAGGTGTCATTTGGGGCCCTGCCCAAGACTCCACAGGATCCCGGGTCACCCACCTGATCCGTTGACACACCGGCCCAGAGAGGGAGACTAATGTCCATCACACAAACACTCTGATATACACACTACACACACATAGACACAGAGACACATACTGCACACACTCACTCTACACCCACACCCATCCAATGTGCGCATGTTTACCTACAGCTGTTTATATCATTGTTTGTGTGTAGTTAATGTATCAATTCCTGAGTGTGATGTGTTCATCGATGTGTGTTAACGAATCTCGGGGGTGATGACAGAACGTGAGATGTCTCACTTGAGTCTCGCTTCCATTTTATGCAAGAGAGGATTAAGGGAATTTAGCAACCAGAGCCTCAGGAGCTCCAAGTATGGCCATTAGAGAGCACGAGAACGAGGGAAAGAGGGAGGAGAAGGGGAGAGAGTCATGTGTCCTGCCAGTTACATCAGATCTGAGCTTTTCAGTGATCCAGCCCACGGCTTGTTGATTCCTCTTCATCTCTATTCGATACTGTGTCAGGAGACCTTACTTAGACTTGGCTGTCACTCCTATCTTTACCTTCGTCCTGTGAACAGACATAGACACACACAAACACACACTTTCCTCGTGGTGCCACCACAACGGTACATAGGCTGTAGGGTGATAGAGGGAGCGGGAACTGAGAGGGAACTAGATGAGCAGCATAGGGGAAAGAAGAGAGGACTAGAGAAATCTCACTGCCATGACTCATTTATGCTGTCCAGACTATTATTAGTTGAGAGAAGAGGGGGAGAACTTGCAGACGTGTTTACGTGCTGCTGTGCGTTTTGTTGCTAACCTTACTTTGCTACCTGACAAATTTACATTTTTACATTTTTAATTACCGTTTACATTTTTAGTTTTCCCTCACTCAACTTTTTTTCATTCAACTTTTTCACTCCGGACATGGTTCGTCAGGACCTCCAACAGCCGAAGCTAAGTAGTAACATTAACATGATGCCTTCTAATTGCAGTCGCTGTACTCATAATATACAGGAGAATGATCACCTTACGGCGAGGATAGCTGTGCTGCAGACGCAATCGTTAGGCAAGGGTAATTTCAGTGTAGGAAAGGATGAAACAGCGTCTGTGCCACCAATAAGTACAAATAGTAACGTTAGTATAAATCCCTTCGCACGGTCCCCGCAGCCGGACAACTTTCTCATGGCTTCTGGAGGGAAATGCTGTAGGAATGTTCAAACGGCGTGGCTCATTCAGCAGACAGAAACTTTCAACCGGTTCTCCCCATTAAGCAGCAAGTCAGAGTCAGAGGCCGAGCCTTCTCTGGTCTTTACTCCTCCCGTGACGGGGTCTGAGACGCCGAAGCCTCCCACCATTAGCTCTGACAAATTGAAAACCCTAGTCTTTGGCGACTCCATTACCTGCAGTATTAGACCTACAACGAATCATTCAGCGATCATACACTGTTTACCAGGGGGCAGGGCTACCGACGTTAAGGCTAATCTGAAGATGGTGCTGGCTAAAGCTAAAACTGGCGAGTGTAGAGAGTATAGGGATATTGTTATCCACGTCGGCACCAAAGATGTTAGGATGAAACAGTCATAGGTCACCAAGCGCAACATAGCTTCAGCATGTAAATCACTCCCCCTCCCAGTTAGGGGGAGTGATGAGCTCTACAGCAGAGTCTCACAACTCAATCGCTGGTTGAAAACTGTTTTCTGCCCCTCTCAAATTTATAGAATTTGTAGATAATTGGCCCTCTTTCTGGGACTCACTCACAAACAAGACCAATGCCTGTTGAGGAGTGACTGACTCCATCCTAGCTGGAGGGGTGCTGTCATCTTATCTACGAACATAGACAGGGCTCTAGCTCCCCTAGCTCCACAATGAAATAGGGTGCAGGCCAGGCAGCAAGCTGTTAGCCAGCCTGCCAGCTTAGTGGAGTCTGCCACTAGCACAGTCAGTGTAGTCAGCTAAGCTATCCCCATTGAGACTGTGTCTGTGCCTCGACCTAGGTTAGGCAAAACTAAACATGGCGGTGTACGCCTTAGCAATCTCACTAGAATAAAGACTTCCTCCATTCCTGCCATTATTGAAAGAGATCGTGATACCTCACATCTCAAAATAGGGCTACTTAATGTTAGATCCCTCACTTCCAAGGCAGTTATAGTCAATGAACTAATCACTGATCATAATCTTGATGTGATTGGCCTGACTGAAACATGGCTTAAGCCTGATGAATTAACTGTGTTAAATGAGGCCTCACCACATGGTTACACTAGTGACCATATCCCCCGCACATCCCGCAAAGGCGGAGGTGTTGCTAACATTTACGATAGCAAATTTCAATTTACAAAAAAAACTAAAACGTTTTCATCTTTTGAGCTTCTCGTCATGAAATCTATGCAGCCTACTCAATCACTTTTATAGCTACTGTTTACAGACCTCCTGGGCCATATACAGCGTTCCTCACTGAGTTCCCTGAATTCCTATCGGACGTTGTAGTCATAGCAGATAATATTCACATTTTTGGTGACTTTAATATTCACATGGAAAAGTCAACAGACCCACTCCAAAAGGCTTTTGGAGCCATCATCGACTCAGTGGGTTTTGTCCAACATGACTCTGGACCTACTCACTGCCACAGTCATACTCTGGACCTAGTTTTGTCCCATGGAATAAATGTTGTGGATCTTAATGTTTTTCCTCATAATCCTGGACTATCGAACCACCATTTTATTACGTTTGCAATCGCAACAAATAATCTGCTCAGACCCCAACCAAGGAGCTATAAATTCTCAGACAAATTCCTAACCACCTAACTGAGGAACTCAATTTAACCTGCGCTATACCCTAGATGCAGTTGCACCCCTAAAAACTAAAAACATTTGTCATAAGAAACTAGCTTCCTGGTATACAGAAAATACCTGAGCTCTGAAGCAAGCTTCCAGAAAATTGGAACGGAAATGGCACCACACCAAACTGGAAATCTTCCGACTATCTTGGAAAGACAGTACCGTGCAGTATCGAAGAGCTCTCACTGCTGCTCGATCATCCTATTTTTCCAACTTAATTGAGGAAAATAAGAACAATCCGAAATGTATTTTTGATACTGTCGCAAAGCTAACTAAAAAGCAACATTCTCCAAGAGAGGATGGCTCCTCTTTAAATCTGTGTATTCCTCCAAAGCTCAGTTGTCCGGAGTCTGCACAACTCTGCCAGGACGTAGGATCAAGGGTGACACGCAAGTGTTTTAGTATTATATCTCTTGACACAATGATGAACCCTGGACCCTATTCTAACTAAACTACTGAAAGAGCTGCTTCCTGTGCTTCGCCCTCCTATGTTGAACATAATAAATGTCTCTCTATCCACCGGATGTGTACCAAACTCACAAAAATTGGCAGTAATAAAGCCTGTCTTGAAAAAGACAAACCTTGACCCAGAAAATATAAAAAACTATCGGCCTATATCGAATCTCACATTCCTCTCAAAAATGTTAGAAAAAGCTGTTGCGCAGCTACTCACTGCCTTCCTGAAGACAAATATTGTATACAAAATGCTTCAGTCTTTTTTAGACCCCATCATAGCACTGAGACTGCACTTGGGAAGGTGGTAAATGACCTTTTAATGGTGTCAGACCGAGGCTCTGCATCTGTCCTCGTGCTCCTAGACCTTAGTGCTGCTTTTGATACCATCGATCACCACATTCTTTTGGAGAGATTGGAAACCCAAATTGGTCTACACGGACAAGTTATGGCCTGGTTTAGATCTTATCTGTCGGAAAGATATCAGTTTGTTCCTGTAAATGTTTTGTCTGTTTTGTCTGACAAATCAACTGTAAATTTTGGTGTTCCTCAAGGTTCCACTTTAGGACCATTATTGTTTTCACAAAATATTTGGGGAATGTAATTCGAAGACATAATGTTAACTTTCACTGCTATGCGGATGACACAGCTGTACATTTCAATGAAACAGGGTGAAGCCCCAAAATTGCCCTCGCTGGAAGCCTGTGTTTCAGACATAAGGAAGTGGATGGCTGCAAACTCAGACAAAACAGGGATGCTTGTTCTAGGTCCTAAGAAACAAAGAGATCTTCTGTTGAATCTGACAATTAATCTTGATGGCTGTACAGTTGTCTCAAATAAAACTGTGAAGGACCTCGGCGTTACTCTGGACCTTGATCTCTCTTTTGACGAACATATCAAATCTGTTTCAAGGACAGCTTTTTTCCATTTACGTAACATTGCAAAAATCAGACATTTTCTGTCCAAAAATGATGCAGAGAAATTAAACCATGCTTTTGTTACTTCTAGGTTAGACTACTGCAATGCTCTACTTTCCGGCTACCCGGATAAAGCACTAAATAAACTTCAGTTAGTGCTAAATACGGCTGCTAGA
Organism: Oncorhynchus keta; assembly: GCF_023373465.1. Lineage (NCBI taxonomy): Eukaryota > Metazoa > Chordata > Actinopteri > Salmoniformes > Salmonidae > Oncorhynchus > Oncorhynchus keta. Next base: position 24,715,546 of record NC_068441.1, on the reverse strand, counting down.
ATCCTGACTAGAACCAAAACATTTGATCATATTACTCCAGTGTTAGCCTCCCTACACTGGCTTCCTGTTAAGGCAAGGGCTGATGAAGGTTTTACTGCTAACCTACAAAGCATTACATGGGCTTTCTCCTACCTATCTTTTCCAATTTGGTCCTGCCGTACATACCTACACATACGCCACGGTCACAAGACGCAGGCCTCCTAATTGTCCCTTGATTTTCTAAGCAAACAGCTGGAGGCAGGGCTTTCTCCTATAGAGCTCCATTTTTATGGAACGGTCTGCATACCCATGTGAGAGACGCAGACTCGGTCTCAACCTTTAAGTCTTTATTGAAGACTCATCTCTTCAGTAGGTCCTATGATTGAGTGTAGTCTGGCCCAGGAGTGTGAAGGTGAACGGCAAGGCACTCGAGCAACGGACCACCCTTGCTGTGTCTGCCTGACCGGTTCCCCTCTTTCCACTGGGATTCTCTGCCTAACCCTATTACAGGGGCTGAGTCACTGGCTTACTGGTGCTCTTCCATGCCATCCCTTGGAGGGGTGCGTCACTTGAGTGGGTTGAGTCACTGACGTGGTCTTCCTGTCTGGGTTGGCGCCCTTCCCCCTTGGGTTGTGCCGTGGCAGAGATCTTTGTGGGCTATTCTAGGCCTTGTCTTAAGATGGTAAGTTGGTGGTTGAAGATATCCCTCTAGTGGTGTTGGGGCTGTACTTTGGCAAAGTGGGTGGGGTTATATCCTGCCTGTTTGGCCTTGTCCGGGGGTATCGTCGGATGGGGCCACAGTGTTTCCCGACCCCTCCTGTCTCAGCCTCCTAGGATCAGTCTGTTATATCTGGAGTATTTCTCCTGTCTTATCTGGTGTCCTATGTAAATGTATGTATGCTCTCTCTAATTCTCTCTTTCTTTCTCTCTCTCGGAGGACCTGAGTCCTAGGACCATGCCTCAGGACTACCTGGCATGATGACTCGTTGTCCCCAGTCCACCTGGCCGTGCTGCTGCTCCAGTTTCAACTGTTCTGCCAGCGGCTAAGGAACCCTGACCTGTTCACTGTGATTACTATTATTTGACCATGCTGGTCATTTATGAACATTTGAACATCTTGGCCATGTTCTGTTATAATCTCCACCCGGCACAGCCAGAAGAGGACTGGCCACCCCTCATAGCCTGGTTCATCTCTAGGTTTCTTCTTCGGTTATTGCCTTTCTAGGGTTTTTTTTCCTAGCCACCGTGCTTCTACACCTGCATTGCTTGCTGTTTGGGGTTTTAGGCTGGGTTTCTGTACAGCACTTTGATATATCAGCTAGTGTCCTCTTTAAATAAATACATTTGATTTGATATGACATCTATACAGAGAGAGATGGAGGGGAAAGTTGGCTGGCCAGCAGATGTTGTTGTTGGAGAGTGGTAACTGGAAAGGAGGAGAGGTTGTCATTGATGATGTTCAGAGGATGACATACAGACACTAAAATAATGATATTTACTCTTTCAGCAGTAAGTCTGTGCTCTCCTTTCCCGCTCCCTCTCTCTCTCCCTCTGTGAAGGTAGTGCCATGGCTATATTTCTGCCACCCTCTCCAAGTCAGCATGTCCTCTCATTATCTAGCACTGCCTCTAATTTACCTCACTTTCTCTCCTATTAAACACTCAAGCTGCTTTTAGCACTCCAACTGAAGGTTACAGTCCCCCCTCCCTCCTTCCTTCCTTCCCTCCGGCACTCAAGACTCTCAAAGTTTCAGGATTGCTCCTTTCTATTCTCATTAATAGTTCCTCAGTTCCTTTCCCCTGTGTCTGTAGAGGGATGTTCCAGTTCTTGTGATGTCTAGGTCCCTCCAGAGTGTACGTATGGGGATGTGGAGAGGCCCAGTGTGGAGGATGGCAGAGCGTTTTATCTCACTTTGTTGCAAAAGCTACATGTTAATTGAATACTTGACTCATCACCACCGTTATGGCATTGCACAGTTGCACTGTCTGAGCCAAACTCTGTAGTTTAACACTCATTGAGAAAGGTGTGCATGTGTTAAGAAGCTAAACCCTTCTCTCTCCTCTGTGGTTGGCATGCCCCCAGTCTGCTGTCCTCTTTTGTTCTCAGCCAGTCTGTGTTCTCTGAGAGAGTGACTGGGCCAAATGCCTGCTACTCCTTGGCAGCCAAACAACCTCTCCCTACACATCTATCTCTATTTTTCTCTCTGTCCTCCTTTTGTTTGCTCCCTCTCTTAATCTGAGGGATTAAGCTGTGATGGTAGTGGTGGTGGCGGGCAAAGCCTAAGAGGTCACAGTTATGTAACCTGGCCATAATCCAACAGCCATTTAGAGTCAGACAGGCTAAAGCTATAGAGGGTATGCAGATACGGAATAGTTTATTCAAATAGGCCTTGTGTTTGACTAGTTCTCAGCCTTTATGGTCTGGTGGAGACCCAATGGTCACCCTTACATAACAGACATTGGTGGGCAGAGGAAGACAGACAGTCACACACACACAAAAATACACAGAGAGAGAGAGGGGAACGTGAGTGCGTTAGCCCAGATCAAGGAGAAAGAGAGCCCAGATACAAACACACCCAGACTGCTGCAGGAAATAGAAATATGTTGATGGTGACAGGTACACAATATCGATCAGGTGTGGTCAAGGACGAGTGTTTACAACTGTCTTAACCTATCTCTCCCTCGCTCCTTCTCTCTCTCCCTCGCTCCTTCTCTCTCTCCCTCGCTCCTTCTCTCTCTCCCTCGACACACACACACACACACACACACACACACACACACACACACACACACACACACACACACACACACACACACACACACACACACACACGTTGTTCAAACGTTTTTGTACAAGACCCTAACAAGAGACCAGGGAATGTATATGGGATGGTACTTGTTCTGTAGGAGTTGACATTTTTTAAGTGGAAATTACAAACTTTAGAAGCCTTTTTAAACATTGAATACATTACAAGTTTGCATTTCCTGCTGTGCAGGAAAACTCTCAGCAGCAAAAGTGTGATCGTATTAAGATCCTAAATCTGTAGATGATATTCTAATGTCAAACTGTGTGTGGGCAACTGTATGAGAGTTTGAGTGTCATCAAACGGCTTGTGTGTGCGCATGCGTGTGTGTGCGCGTGAGTGTGCATGATGAGTGTGTGACGTATCCAGCGGAGGGAGTGTGTGTCAGACTCGTTCTGCGCCACAGGAGCCTCTGCAGTGTCCTACTCCACTACTGACTCAGGCCATCGAACCACAGCTCTCTCCCTCACACACACTTCCTTATACGTCCTTATACAACTACTGCTCTGTCCTTAAGGGGTGCAGCAAAACCAGCCAGTCACCCTCCTATGTTGTAATGTTATTGATCTGAAGGCTGGGGCTGAGGGTAAGGCTAGGCATGGGGCTGAGCTTGGGACTGAGGCTGGGGCTGTGGGTTGGGAGGAGAGCCCTGTTATGTGGGCAGAAATTCTTCTCCATTCTATTCTGGCTCCCAGGAATTTCTAGAGACGAGTCCCTCACTCGGTGTGTCAATACAGATGTAGGATTTTCATTGAATCACTCTTTTGTTGCTGAGAATTTTCCTGCACAGCAAACTTGTAGTATATTTTAGTTGTAAAAAGGCTTCTAAAGTTTGTAATTTTCACTTTGAAAAGGCAGACTTAATTTGCCCTAACAAAAACTCTATCAACCCCTTCAAAAGTGTCTAATTATATATAATCCACATAATAATTGACATTTACTGTTCTTGCAGGATTATTTCCCTGCTGTAGCAAATTGGCTCAAATTAAGATCCTACATCTGTATAGGGAAAAGCTTTTATTACACAGGCTTATCAAAGCATTATAAGGGGTCAGAGAATGTAAAGGATGTGAATGGGAACGATAGCCTAGAATACATGACCTTGGTATTTACATGATTGAGATCCCCCTGTTCTAGTGGCTCAGTTCAGGCTACCATTTTAATTTCTGGTTGTAAATTCAGATTGTATCATTTCACTGTGTGCGCATGCTATATCTGTTTATGTCTGTTTATAGAAATGGTGGTTATCGAGTTCTGAGGACATGTCTGGCGTGTGTGTGTGTGTGTTTACTACAGGGTGACTTTCTGTACCCTTTCTCTTTCTCTCTGTGTCTGTATTTTTCCACTGTTGTGCTAGAGAAGCTGAGACATTGGCTGTGTGACTACGTCCTTCACTAGAGAAGCATAGGTTAGCCATGCTCTGTGTCAGGTAGCAGCCTCATCCTTCACCCACTCTCTCTCTCTCTCACTCTCCTCCTCTCCCTCCCTCCCTCCCTCCCTGCCCAGACACTGCAGCGCTCTGCTTGGAAATTTCCACACTGCAGCAGAGAGTCAGAGAGGAGAAGGAGGGTGCTTGTGATGATGGAGAGAGTGTTGGAGAGAAAGAGAGCAGGGGAGGGAAGGGAAGGGATGAGAGAATGAATGTGTGAAAGAAGTAAGTGATGAGGCTTGACTTAGTCACCACTTTGAGAGGAACATATTGACCTTTAGTGACGCAGAGCAATGATATATTGAATGCTGATGGGGTTTGGTGTGTGTGAGTGTAAGGTGTAAGGTGTGTGTGTGTGTGTGTGTGTACAAGTGTAAGGGGAAACTAAAAAGAAACTCAACAAATAAAGAAAACAAAAGGAATAGTAATATAGAAGATGAGCAGCTGAATGTGTCACATAATACTATAAAGAGAAAAGGATGGATGGAGAAGAGGAGAGAATGACTGCTGGATCTGGATGGATGACAGATGAGACATGAAGTCTGTGTGAGAATGAGAGAGAATCAGATGGAATCAGATGGATACAAGGAGGAAGAGCAAGCAGAGGGAGAAAAAGAGTGGATGTTTGATAGAGAACCGGGGAGGGATAGAAAGAAAGAGAGAAAGGGAGGAGCGTAGTTTTGGGGCTGCAGGCAGGGTGCTGTTTTCTCTCACTGATCTCTGCAGAAACACGTGCACACCTCTTCCTGTGCAGGGCCATCGGGCCAGCGAAACACTGCAGTACCCCACTACCACTGCATGGGACCACACCACACATCCCTGCACCCACTCACAAAGCACCATCATGCATATTTACAAAGTGGTTCACTGACACACAAACACAGACACACATTCTTCGAAAACACCCATAAACACATACAAACACTGTGTAATGTGGTTGAAATCTCATGTATCTGAGACCTCAGCAGGTAGACTGAGGTAGACTCTAAGCAGGTAGACTCACCTATAGACAGAACAACACTGACACATACAAACTACCACCCTCTGCATATGCCCACTGTGCACAACACGTGTCACTGACATTAGTAGACAGTAATACAAACACAATAAAGCAATATTACACCAAATCAATTGCCCCTATAACAATCAACCACTCACACAAGTACCCTATCAGTGAGGGGTGGACACCAGCATACAGACTAAACTCATCACCAGTCACATCGATATACTCCGGACAAGTGGGACAGAGATGCACATTGCAATGACATTCATCTGCAGGCCATACACGAGCAATTATACGCACGCACGCACGCACACACACACACACACACACGCACACACACACACACACACACACACACACACACACACACACACACACACACACACACACACACACACACACACACACACACACACACACACACACACACACACACACACTCTCTCTTTTGGAGGAGAGAATCTAACATGTGAATTGCAGACTTGTCTTACTCAGGTTGTTAGGGCAGAAGTTGCTGAACGTTGTCTTGTTGACCTAGCCTTGGCCTGTAGCACACATTGCCACACACCAGCACTTCAGTGCACTCTTCCATTCAAATTTATGTCAAGTGCTGCGTAAAGGGCCAGCTAGCTATATTTAGTTACACAGATATTTTTACCCTCCTGTTTACTCATATACTCGCATGCCTTCCATAAGGGGGTCTGTCGAGTCGGCAGGTCGGCTTTCCTGTCCGCCAAAGGTTTGCCTTGGCGATGACATTATTCAGAGCAGGGGAATGTCAGGATTGTGACATTGGTCTGAGGAACAAGTTGGGAGGTCTGAGAAAAGCTGACAAAAACTTATTGAGAAGTCTCACAAATCCCTTGTCTTACCCCTGCTTCCCCTCTCCTTCCATACCCTGGGAGGCATGGTGCTTCACTTATCTCACTCTGTATTGACTGCAGTGTCTGTCTGCTGTTATAAACTTTCACTACACATGCTCACCACTTTATCAGTCAACTGGAGTCATTGATTGGATAGAGAATTCACTCACTTTGTTTGCCAAATAAAATAAAGCAATATTATTGATGTTGTTTACTGGCTTCCCTGCATAGGACTCCTCTCTCTCTCACACACAAACACAAGGTTCAGCTCTAAATCACAATAGCATGCTATGGTATACTTTGAGAAGTTTGAAGGAATGACTCATGACTGAACTTAAAGAGTGTTATTTTTGCTCAGATAGCTTTGTGGCAGGGGAGTCACTGGAAGGATATTTACATCTAAAACACAATGTACAAATTACCTCTGTGCACTTAACATCTGTATTTGAAAATAATGTCTTTGAACATCAAATTGATGCAGATTTCTTCACCTCCCAGTGTCCATTTTCAGACAATTTGACAATTTGACAGTTACCCTGCGGATAATGTAGAGAAAGAGAGATAGTGAAACAATTCCACACAAGATTAAGAATAAATAAGGGGTTAACGTTCATGAACACATTTAAATGTAATTGGGAGCTAGCTAGCTAAATATGACAAAATACTACTTCTATTGACTGGGGTCTGTCTATAGGCAGCTGAGGCTCCAGACCAGAAGGAGCATCAGGAGGGAAAAATACAATACATTTAAATACATTTGCTATAAATAATCTAGCTAGCTAGCTAGCCAGTTCTATCAGAGACACCCAACTCGCAGTAATCATTAGCAAGCAAGAAACACATTGCTTGGCTAGCCAAGAACATTTAACAATAGGTTTGGCAATACAATTATATCTAATACATACATAACATAAACTCAACTGAACTCTACTCAACTTTCATTTTCAAAACAATTCTTACCTTAAATTGTAACGACTGCTCTGTCATTTGGAGGCAGGGTTGGGATCGGCGCTTGTGAACATTTAAAATTGTGATTGACAGCTCTGTAAAAAGATATTTTTATATATATTTTTTATATATTTAAAGATATGTTCTACATTCAAGTGTCTTTTTCAAAATAAACACCTAATGGATTTTTATGTCATCAGGTCATCTGATGCAGCATTCCATCACTCTCCTTCTTGGTCAAATAGCCCTTACACCGCCTGGAGGTGTGTTCGGTCATTGTCCCTTTGAAAAACAAATGATAGTCCCACTAAGCATAGACCAGATGGGTTGGCGTATCGCTGCACAATGCTGTGGTAGCCATGCTGGTTAAGTGCGCCTTGAATTATAAATAAATCAATGACAGTGTCACCAGAAAAGCACACCCACACCATCACACCTCCTCCTCCATGCTTCAGGGTGGGAACCACACATACAGAGAACATCCGTTCACTTACTCCGCGTTTCCCAAAAACACAGTGTTTGGAACCAAAAATCGCAAATTTGGACTCATTCATTGCTCGTGTTTCTTGGCTCAAGCAAGTCTCTTCTTATTATTGGTGTCCTTTAGTAGTGGTTTCTTTGCAGCAATTTGACCACAATGGCCTGATTCATGCAGTCTCCTCTAAACAGTTGATGTTGAGATGTGTTACTTGAACTCTGTGAAGCATTTATTTGGGCTGCAATTTCTGAGGCTGGTACTCTAACGAACTTATCCTCTGCAGCTCTGGGTCTTCCTTTCCTGTGGTGGTCCTCATGAGAGGCAGTTTCATCACATCGCTTGATGGTTTTTCAATTCAAATCAAATTTTATTAGGCACATACAACCTTACAGTGAAATGCTTACTTACGAGCCCCTAACGAACAATCCAAAAAGGCAGTTAAAAAACATCTGGATAAGAATAAGAAATAAAAGTAACAAGTAACGAAAGAGCAGAAATAAAATAGCAAGAATATAGAGTCAATGTGCGGGGGCACCAGTTAGTTGAGGTAATATGTACATGTAGGTAGAGTTATTAAAGTAACTATGCATAGATGATAACAACAGAGAGTATCAGTGGTGTAAAAGGGGGGGGGGGTGGCTGGCATTGCAAATAGTCTGGGTAACCATTTGATTAGGTGTTCAGGAGTCTTTTGGCTTGGAGTTGTTCAGAAGCCTCTTGGACCTAGACTTGGCGCTCCGATACCACTTGCTGTGCGGTCTATGACCAAGGTGGCTGGAGTAGTTTGCAATTTTCTTCTTCTGACACTGCCTGGTATAGAGGTCCTGGATGTCAGGAAGCCTGGCCCCAGTGATGTACTGGGCTGTTCGCACTACCCTCTGTAGTGCCATGTGGTCGGAGGCTGAGCAGTTGCCACAACAGGCAGTGATGCAACCAGTCAGGATGCTCCCGATGGTGCAGCTCTGGAACATTTTGAGGATCTGAGGATCCATGCCAAATCTTTTCAGTCTCCTGAGGGGGAATAAGTTTTGTCGTGCCCTATTCACGACTGGCTTGGTGTGCTTGGACCATGTTAGTTTGTTGGTGATGTGGACACCAAGGAACTTGAAACTCTCAACCTGCTCCACTGCAGCCCTATAAATGAGAATGGGGGTGTGCTTGGTCCTCTTTTTCCTGTAGTCCACACAATCATCTCGTTTGTCTTGATCACGTTGAGGGAGAGGTTGTTGTCCTGGCACCACACGGCCAGGTCTCTGACCTCCTCCCTATAGGCTGTCTCGTCATTGTCGGTTATCAGGCCTACCACTGTTGTGTCATCGGCAAACTTAATGATGGCGTTGGAGTCGTGCCTGGCCGTGCAGTCATGAGTGAACAGGGAGTACAGGAGGGGACTGAGCACACACCCCTGAGGGGTCCCTGTGTTGTGGATCAGCATGGTGGAAGTGTTGTTACCTACCCTTAACACCTGGGGGCTGCCCGTCAGGAAGTCCAGGACCCAGTTGCAGAGGGAGGTGTTTAGTCTCAGAGTCCTTAGCTTATTGGTGAGCTTTGAGGGCACTATGGTGTTGAACACTGAGTTGTAGTCAATGAATAGCATTCTCACATAGGTGTTCCTTTTTTCCAGGTGGGAAATGGAGTGCAATAGAGATTGCATCATCTGTGGATCTGTTGGGGCGGTATGCAAATTGGAGTGAGTCTAGTGTTTCTGGGATAATGATGTTGATGTGAGCCATGACCAGCCTTTCGAAGCACTTCATGGCAATAGACATGAGTGCTACGGGTCGATAATCATTTAGGCAGGTTATCTTAGTGTTCTTGGGCATAGGCACTATGGTGGTCTGCTTAAAACTTGTTAGTATTACAGACTCAGACAGGGTGAGGTTAAATATGTCAGTGAAGACACTTGCCAGTTGGTCAGAACATGCTCGCAGTACACGTCCTGGTAATCTGTCTGGCCCTGCGGCCTTGTGAATGTTGACCTGTTTTAAGGTCTTACTTACATTAGCTGCGGAGAGCGTGAGCACACAGTCTTCCAGAACAGCTGGTGCTCTCATGCATGTTTCAGTGTTATTTGCCTCAAAGCGAGCATAGGAGTAGTTTAGCTTGTCTGGTAGGCTCGTGTCACTGGGCAGCTCTCGGCTGTGCTTCTCTTTGTGGTCTGTAATGGTTTGCAAGCCCTGCCACATCCGACGAGCGTCAGAGCCGGTGTAGTACGATTCAATCTTAGTCCTGTATTGACACTTTGCCTGTTTGATGGTTCGTCGGAGGGCATATCGGAATTTCTTATAAGCTTCCGTGTTAGAGTCTCGCTCCTTGAAAGCGGCAGCTCTAGCCTTTAGCACAGTGTGGATGTTGCCTGTAATCCATGGCTTCTGCTTTGGGTATGTACATACAGTCACTGTGGGGACGACGTCATTGATGCACTTATTGATGAAGCCAATGACTGATGTGGTGTACTCCTCAAAGCGATCGGAGGAATCCCGGAACATATTCCAGTCTGTGCTAGCAAAACAGTTCTGCAGGAATCAGGAGGATGGAATCATGGTCAGATTTGACAAATGGAGGGCGAGGGAGAGCTTTGTATGCTTCTCTGTTTGTAAAGTTGGTCCAGAATTTATTTTCCTCTGGTTGCACATTTAACATGCTGATAGAAATTTGGTAAAACAGATTTACGTTTCTCTGTAGTAAAGTCCCCGGCTACTAAGAGCGCCGCCTTTGGGGGAGCGTTTTCTTGTTTGCTTATGGCGGAAAATAGCTAATTCAATGCGGTCTTAGTGCCAGCCTCTGACTGTGGTGGTATGTAAACAGCTACGAAAAATACAGATGAAAACTTTCTAGGTAGGTAGTGTGGTCTACAGTTTATCATGAGATACTCTACCTCAGGTGAGCAATAGCTCAAGCCTTTGTTAGATATCGTGCACCAGCTGTTATTTACAAAAATACATAGTCCGCCGCCCCTTGTCTTACCAGACGCTGCTGTTCTATCCTGCCGGTGCAGCGTATAACTGGGATTCTCTGCCTCTGACCCTATTACAGGGGCTAAGTCACTGGCTTACTAGGGCTCTTTCATACCGTCCCTAGGAGGGGTGCGTCACTTGAGTGGGTTAAGTCACTGATGTGATCTTCCTGTCTGGGTTGCCCCCCGGGGTTGATCAACTGTACATTTCGGTGTTCCTCAAGGTTCTTTTATAGGACCACTATTGTTTTCACTATATATTTTACCTCTTGGGGATGTCATTCGAAAACATAATGTTAACTTTCACTGCTATGTGGATGACACAGCAGCGTAGCCTATTGGTTAGAGTGTTGGACTAGTAACTGGAAGGTTGCGAGTTCAAACCCCCGAGCTGACAAGGTACAAATCTGTCGTTCTGCCCCTGAACAGGCAGTTAACCCACTGTTCCCAGGCCGTCATTGAAAATAAGAATATGTTCTTAACTGACTTGCCTGGTTAAATAAAGGTAAAATTAAAAAACACACAGCTGTACATTTCAATGAAACATGGTGAAGCCACAAAATTGCCCTCGCAAGAAGCATGTGTTTCAGACATAAGAAAGTGGATGGCTGCAAACTTTCTACTTTTAAACTCGGACAAAACAGAGATGCTTGTTCTAGGTCCCAAGAAACAAAGAGATCTTCTGTTGAATCTGACAATTAATCTTAATGGTTGTACAGTCGTCTCAAATAAAACTGTGAAGGACCTCGGCGTTACTCTGGACCCTGATCTCTCTTTTGAAGAACATATCAAGACCATTTCAAGGACAGCTTTTTTACATCTACGTAACATTGCAAAAATCAGAAACTTTCTGTCCAAAAATGATGCAGAAAAATTAATCCATGTTTTTGTCACTTCTAGGTTAGACTACTGCAATGCTCTACTTTCCGTCTACCCGGATAAAGCACTAAATAAACTCCAGTTAGTGCTAAATACGGCTGCTATAATCCTGACTAGAACCAAAAAATGTGATCATATTACTCCAGTGCTAGCCTCCCTACACTGGCTTCCTGTCAAAGCAAGGGCTGATTTCAAGGTTTTACTGCTAACCTACAAAGCATTACATGGGCTTGCTCCTACCTATCTCACTGATTTGGTCCTGCCGTACATACCTACACGTACGCTACGTTCACAAGACGCAGGCCTCCTAATTGTCCCTAGAATTTCTAAGCAAACAGCTGGAGGCAGGGCTTTCTCCTATAGAGCTCCATTTTTATGGAACGGTCTGCCTACCCATGTCAGAGACGCAAACTCGGTCTCAACCTTTAAGTCTTTACTGAAGACTCATCTCTTCAGTGGGTCATATGATTGAGTGTAGTCTGGCCCAGAGTGGGAAGGTGAACGGAAAGGCTCTGGAGCAACGAACCGCCCTTGCTGTCTCTGCCTGGCCGGTTCCCCTCTTTCCACTGGGATTCTCTGCCTCTAACCCTATTACAGGGGCTGAGTCACTGGCTTACTGGGGCTCTCTCATACCGTCCCTGGGAGGGGTGCGTCACCTGAGTGGGTTGAGTCACTGATGTGATCATCCTGTCTGAGTTGACCCCCCCCTTGAGTTGTGCCGTGGCGGAGATCTTGTGGGCTATACTCAGCCTTGTCTCAGGATGGTAAGTTGGTGGTTGAAGATATCCCTCTAGTGGTGTGGGGGCTGTGCTTTGGCAAAGTGGGTGGGGTTATATCCTTCCTGTTTGGCCCTGTCTGGGGGTGTACTCGGATGGGGCCACAGTGTCTCCTGACCCCTCCTGTCTCAGCCTCCAGTATTTATGCTGCAGTAGTTTATGTGTCGGGGGGGCTAGGGTCAGTTTGTTATATCTGGAGTACTTCTCCTGTCCTATTCGGTGTCCTGTGTGAATTTAAGTGTGCTCTCTCTCTGATTCTCTCTTTCTCTCTCTCTCTTGGAGGACCTGAGCCCTAGGACCATGCCTCAGGACAACCTGACATGATGACTCCTTGCTGTCCCCAGTCCACCTGGCCGTGCTGCTGCTCCAGTTTCAACTGTTCTGCCTTATTATTATTGGACCATGCTGGTCATTTATGAACATTTGAACATCTTGGCCATGTTCTGTTATAATCTCCACAGCCAGAAGAGGACTGGCCACACCACATAGCCTGGTTCCTCTCTAGGTTTCTTCCTAGGTTTTGGCCTTTCTAGAGAGTTTTTCCTAGCCACCGCGCTTCTACACCTGCATTGCTTGCTGTTTGGGGTTTTAGGCTGGGTTTCTGTACAGCACTTTGAGATATCAGCTGATGTACTAAGGGCTATATAAATACATTTTATTTGATTTGATAACCAGCCGGCTGTATGTTGATAGTTTCTTCAAGTGCAGTCGCAAAACTTCATAATTCTTGAAAGTTTCTGCATTGACTGGCCTTCATGTCTTAAAGTAATGATGGACTGTCATTTCTCTTTGCATATTTTAGCTGTTTTTCCATAAAATGGACTTGGTCTTCTACTAAATAGGGCTATCTTCTGTATCCCACCCATACCTTGTCACAGACCAACTGATTGGCTCAAATGCATTAAGAAGGAAAGAAATTCCCCTATTTAACTTTTAACAAGGCACACCTGTTAATTGAAATACATTCCAGGTGACTACCTCTTGAAGCTGGTTTGTAGAATTCCAAGAGTGTGCAAAGCTGTCATCAAGGCAAAGGGTGGCTACTTGAAGAATCTCAAATATATTTTGATTTGTTTAACACTTTTTTGATTACTACAAGATTCCATGTGTGTTATTTCATAGTGTTGATGTCTTCACTATTATTCTACAATGTAGAAAATCGTAAAAATAAAGGAAAACCATTGAATGAGAAGGTGTGTCCAAACTTGACTGGTACTGTATATATTTTCTACTTATTTATATATTTTAAAAATACATTTTCCCAATATATTTAAATATAATTCAATTTTTTTATATATATATTATTTTTCAGTATGGGGTAGTAAGCTAGCTAGCTAACTCCCTAGCTAACATATTCATGCTTTGCCTATTCCTCTCTGATTTAGAAAATACTGTTGCACAAACAACATGCTGATCTAGGCCTACTAGCACTGGTATCAGGCTGTAAGCTAGCTACATTTGCTTTGACTCTGATTGAATTTAGCTAGCTAGCAAGCTAACACAATGTTATTTTAGCCACACTTGCTAAGAAACTACAAACTAACATTAAGATAGCTACACAAACTAATAGTGTAATTATAGAATGCTATTAAATACGCATCGGTGTCATCAACATCTTATTGCATCTGACCAGGCAGACTGTAGAGTGAACAACAAGTGAAGTACTCTTGTCTCCTTGGTTGAGCAAAAGCATGCTCTCTTGAGTGACATGGGGCAGGGCCTGGTGTGGGAAGGGGCATGCAGGAGGACGGGGAGAGAGAGAGACTTGCAAGTAGCAAACGGAGTAAACTATAAAAACGTATCACATTTCACAAACCAAACTTTGAAATACCGTTATAGAAGGTAACGTAAAAACCCAAACTGGTATACAGTCAAATACGGTATACCGCCCAGCTCTATAAGTGAGGATCCAGTGAGTGTCCACTCTGGTATCCATATTGGCTGGACACTAAACTCAATGTTGTCCTATTTTGTGCTTTTCACACTCTGCATATGGATTTACTTTTGTGACGCAAAATTCCAATGCGGTTTGGAGTGAGTGTGAAACATTAGAGAAAGCAGATGCACTATGGTTGACCCATAGTGGGACGGGATTGAGTTTAGGCCAGGGCTAGGCCAAGCTACACATGGGCCTTATCTGCCTGGGTCACCAAAGATTTAAAAAATCACAATGCAGAGCCAAGGTCAACGGGGCAGACTAGAAAAGGGTGCATCTGAAACAGCTGAAAGTCGGACACTAATTTGTTTTTCCATCAACAAGGCGCATATCAATATAGCAGTGTTGCCATTGTTTATAAAATATTTTCTTTATAATGTCTCCAACCCCCATATCACACACTCATCACAAACATTGTACAACAATTAGTGAGAGAGAGCCTCAATCATCACATGAATTTGTATATATCATCCACAGTATACATGAATCACAGCAAAGTTGGTTCCTGTTTCAGTCATGTCTTTGGTCGCGTTTGCGTGAGTCAAACAAATAAAGCCTAGTGATTGGTTGACAATAGTGCCTCCCACAATGCAGATGATGGCTGCAGGATGAAGTTGATGAGGAGCGACTGCAGAAACTGGCAGTCGACTGCAGTCAACACTTCATGACGTTAGATCACCTGATTTTTGTAAGGTTAATGCAGTCACTTGTAGGTACAAGTCGGACCATTTTTATCCCATAATGCGACACACTTTGAAAGGTTGTGCTGACATGTGCCTACAAGTAGTGTGTGCACTCGAACGCGCCCAAGGACTAGAGGTGAATAACATTACACATTGCTATCTGAGCAGGATTTGACTTACAGTATGTAGCAACCACAGTTGACCATAGTTGATATTTTTCATGATCCATCATCTTATGTTCTGGCCAGGTCACAATAGCTACTGTTTCATGCCTGGAGAGTGGAGGATGGTAATAAGGCCTCTTGTGAGAAGCCCAGAGCGTTGTGTGTGTGACTGAGTGTGAGAGAATGAATTAGTGGAACAAGCCATGTAACAAGGATCCTATAGGGATGACATGTTAAAACCTGTTAGGGCTCAGCAGAATACTGCCCGCTTTGGAGGAATTGCGTGCCCATTGTAAACTGAAAAAGAAAATTGTCCAAAATTGCTAATATATGCATATAATAATAATTATTGGATAGAAAACACTCTAAAGCTTCTAAAAGCGTAAGTATATCAGAACTCACAGGGTAGGCAATCTCCCAAACAATTTTTGGAGTACTGAAAGTTGGGGCAACTTTGACGTCATCGCCCCCACCCTTCCCAACCAGCTATGGATCTGGAGACACTTTCTATGTCTTCCACTAGATGTCCTCATTCAGTACAGCATTTAATTGTGCAAATCCCGCGAGTTTTGACCCTTAAATAGGCAAAAGACTGAGTGTCGCGAGAAAATACAAGGTTACGAGAGCGCGCTTTTTGAAGAGACGTCCCTTTGTTCCAGATCGCCTGCAAAGAGGCACGTTCGTCCGAGAGATTAGATAATGGTTTTGTACGTTTAGGACATCCTAAAGCTTGATTCTGCACTTAGTTTGACCAGTTTAGTCGACATATAATATGTAATTTTGAAGTTTTGATGCGCAACTGTTCGGGGCCAGAAGTAATTTTGGAAGCATTTCAGCTGGAACTCGTAGCATATGCTAATTCAAAGACACACGACATGAAACCAAACAATGTATTGGGTAAGTATGACTACTTCCACTACATTCTGATCGAAGACCATCAAAGGTAAGGGAATATTTATGTTGTAATTTTGTGTTTCTGTTGACTCCAACATAGTGGAGAAATATTGCTTATGTCTGAGCGCCGTCTCAGATTATTGAAAAATGAACGATTTCTGTAACGTTAAAAAGAAATGTGACAAAGCGATTGCATTAAGAAGCAGTGTATCTTTCTAACTATATGTAGAACATGTATATTTAGTCAAAGTTTATGATGTGTATTGCTGTTATCTGGCGTTATCTGGCGGAGTTATCTATAATTTCTCCGGACATTTTTTTTCATTTTCTGAACATGGCGTCAATGTAAACTGGGATTTATGGATATAAATGGCATATTATTGAAAAAAACATAAATGTACTGTGTAACATGTCCTATTACTGTCATCTGATGAAGATTTTCAAAAGGTTAGTGAATTATTTTTCTTTTAATCCTACGTTTGTGATTGCATCTTTTGTTCGACAAAATGGCTGTATATCAGCTGTGTCTTTGGTGGTGGTTTGACATAAATATGTGCTATGTTTTCGCCGTAAAACATTTTAGAAATCTGACACGCTGGCTAAATGAACAAGGTGTTTATCTTTCATTTGAGCTATTGGACTTGTTAATGTGTGGAGGTTAAATATTTCTAAGAATATTTTTTGCATTCCATGCGCCACCGTTCCAGCTGAACGGGGGGAGGTGGCGTTCCCTGAGGGAATCCTCGCTTCAACAGGATTTATTAAAGAATTAGCTAACTGGTTTGGAGGTGTAGGGGAGTAGAATTAGTGTTATCACAATACCAGCATTTTAACTTCGATACCAGGTTTAGTATCACAATACTCAATATCATCACGATAACAAAACAATACTAAAACGATACCACGGCAAAAAAAGAAGGCATCCCAACATTTGGGAATGCTAAACCTTCCATGTCTGACGGATGCATAAAAATATGCCCCACCTCAGACAAACTGATATCGCGTCTATATGATGCTTTTCAATCTGTTAGCACACCTTCTACAGATGCCATTAAGGCAAAATGGGAGGAAGAACTAGGGACTGACATCTCGGTGGCAGACTGGGAAGAGAGCTTGGAGTATATCCACACATGCTCCATTAATTCCAGACATCGTCTCATACAATTCAAGGTATTACACAGATTACACTATTCCAAAACCAAACTGCATAGGATATTTCCTGATACATCCCCTATGTGTGATAAATGTCAGGCTGTGCAGGGTACACTACTCCACTGCTTTGCCCTATGCTCCAGCTTGCATGGTTATTGGTGTGGAATTTTTGAGATCCTCTCTGACGTTTTGCAGACTTCAATAGACCCAGACCCGTTTCTGATAATCCTAGAGTCCCTAAACGGATTAACCAACCCCCAAAAACAACTAATCTCTTATGGTCTCATTTCGTCAAAAAAAATTATCTTGTTGTTTTGGAAAAGCGCCCTCTACCAAATTATGGCTCAGTGAATTGGCAAACACTGTACACTTAGAAAGAATTAGATATATTCTGAACAATAAATTATCAACATTTGATCAAATCTGGCAGCCTTTCCTCTCCTACTTGGACGAGTTGGCGCTGTGAATTTGCATGTGTATCACAAGATATATAGTGTGTTTTGGTGGCAATGCAAGCAGCTGTAGACTATATAGGTGTGTGCGTGTGTCGCTGCATGCTTTCTCTGGTTTAAGTTTACTTTATGTGAACCGACTAACTCACTCAATGTCATGGGGTTCAGGGGACGATTGGCTTCATTGGAATATTGCATAATTCAGGAGCACACACACACTAATATGAGAGGGAACTCGAAGAACAGCTAAACACAACAGCATGCTCCATATGCTTCTCTCCAGCCAACTACAGGGAGGAGCTCTAGCATTGACTGTGATTCTGACACATGTTTACTCCATTTTCCTGGAGGCAGAACAGAAGAGTGTGTGGTTGTAAGAGGAAGAGAAAGTCAAAGAATGACTGTGGAATCGAAAGCTCAGAATACAGAATCAGGACATTCTGTGCTCTTGACCTTTGCACCAAAACTAAAACTGACTTGCACTCTTCACCAGTGACAAAGTTGACATTTTTATGAGTAACATGCACAGGATACATATGGCATACACCATCCAATGAAATTATTACTTGCAGGTTCATTCTTGGCAATGCAACAACAATAAAAAGATAAGATTACGAACATAAAGTAAATGGCTCAGTATAATAGAATAATCATTTTATTAAAGTATAATACAGAAAGGCACAATTTATAGTCCAATATTTACGTGTTTTGAGGAAAGGGGGATTGGGGGGCAAGTGTTTAAATTGTGCAGATTTAGCAATAGTAAATCAGAGTCTGGTATGCAGCAGTGTGTAGCATGAAGTCCCCACAAGGATAGTAAACAAACTACATTTGACCAACTGGGGACATTTTGTTAGTCCCCACAAGGTAAAATGCTACTTCTAGGGAGTGTAGAGTTAAGGTTAGAATTAGTACTGGGTTAGAATTAGTACTGGGTTAGAATTAGGTTTAGGGTTAGAGTTAGAGTTAGGAGCTAGGGTTAGTTTTAAGGTTAGGGATAGGGGTTAGGGTTAGTGTGTGAGTGTGAGTGTGAGTGTGAGTGTGTGTGTGTGCGCGTGTGGCGATTCAGTACAGGTGGTCTGTCAAGTTCAAGTGTTCAGCAGTATGATGGCTTGTAGATAGAAATTCTCTCTGAGCCTGTTGGTGTCAGACCTCATGCAAGGGAGTGAACAGCTCGTGGCTGGAGTGTGTGTGGTCCTTGATGATGCAGCGGGAGTTCCTCAGGCACTGTTTCAAATAGATGTCCTGGATGGGTGGGAACATGGCCCAGTACATCACTGGGGCTATCTTCACCACCCGCTGGAGGGCCTTGCGGTTGTGGATGGAGCTTTTCCTGTACCAGGCTTGATACAACCGGTCAGGACGCTCTCAATGGTGTAGCAGTAGCATTTGGAGAGGACCCAGGATGGCATGCCAAATTTTATCAGCCGCATCAGGAAGTAGAGGCGCTGTTGAGCCATCTTGACAAGAGTGGTGGTGTTTTTGGGCCATGTCAAGTCGTCTGTGGACACTGCTGACACACTCTACTGCAGTCCTCTTGATGTGGATTGGGCCGTGTTCCCTCCTTTGGTTCCTGAAGTCAATCAAGTAATTTGTTTTGGTGATGTTGAGGGAGAGGTTGTTGTCCTCGCACCACAATGCCAGTTCACTTAACTTCTCCCTATAGGCTGACTCGTCATTGTTAGTTATCAAGCGTACAACCGTGGGGTCGTCAGCAAACTTGATGATGGAGTTGGTGTCGTGCAAAGCCACGCAATCGTGGCTGAACTGGGAGTACAGCAGAGGGCTGAGACCCCTGGGGGGGCCCTAAGAGAGTACAGCAGAGGGTTGAGGAAACACCCCTGGGGAGCTCCTATGTTAAGAGTCAGTGTGGAGGAAGTGTTGTTGCCAATCCTCACAGCCTGTGGTCTGCCTGTCAGGAAGTCCAGGATCCAGATGCTTAGGGTAAAGTACAGACCCAGGGCTCTGAGCTTGGTAGCAAGCTTGGAGGGAACAATAGTGCTGAATGCTGATTTGTAGTCAATGAACAGCATTCTCACATATGGTGTTCCTCTTGTCCAGATGTGTTAGAGTCATGTGAATAGCGATGGAAATGGCATGGATCTATTGGTGGATCTACTGGAAGGCAAATTTGAGTGGGTCCAGTGTCTCTGTCATGCTAGCCTTGATCAAGTTGTAGAAACATCTCAAGGATAATCAATGGAAACAGGAGGTACCTGAGCTCAATTTCGAGTCTCATAGCAAAGGGTTTGAATACTTATGTAAATAAGGTATTTCTGTTTTTAATTTTTAATACATTTGCAAAATATCTAAAAACCTGTTCTCGCATTCTCATTATGCGGTATTGTGTGTAGATTGATGAGGATTTTTTATTTATTTAATCCATTTTCAAATAAGGCTGTAACGTAACAAAATGTGGAAATATCAAGGGGTCTGAATACACTGTATGTTGGCTGACTAAGCCTCGCTCGCAGTCAGCGTTCTAATTCATCACAAAGGTGTTCGATGGGGTTGAGGTCAGGGCTCTTCGCAGGCCTGCCAAGTTCTTCCACATCAATCTCAACAAACCATTTCTGTATGGTCCTCATGGACCTCGCTTTGTGCACGGGGGCATTGTCATGCTGAAACAATAAAGGGCCTTCCCCAAACTGTTGCCACAAAGTTGGAAGCACAGAATCGTCTAGAATGTCATTGCACGCTGTAGCATTAAGATTTAGCTTCACTGGAACTGAGGGACCAAGCACGAATGATGAAAAACAGCCCCAGTCCATTATTCCTCCTCCACCAAACTTTATACATTCAGGCCGGTCGTCTTCTCCTGGCATCCACCAAACCCAGATTTGTCCGTTGGACTGCTAGATGGTGAAGCGTGACTCATCACTCCAGAGAATGCGTTTCCACAGCTCCAGAGTCCAATGGCAACGAGCTTTACACCACTCCAGCCGACGCTTGGCATTGCGTATGGTGATCTTAGGCTTGTGTGAGGATGTTTGGCCATGGAAACTCATTTCATGAAGCTCTAGACGAACAGTTATTGTCCTGACATTGATTCCAGAGGCAGTTTGGAACTCGTCAGTGAGTGTTGCAACTGAGGACAGACAATTTTTACGCATTTGGCGGTCACATTTTGTGAGCTTGTATGGCCTACCACTTTTCGGCTGAGCCGTTGGTGCTCCTAGAAGTTTCACTTCACAATAACAGCACTTACAGTTGACAGGGGCAGCTCTAGCAGGGCAGAAATTTGTTGGAAAGGTGGCATCCTATGACGGTGCCACATTGAAAGTCACTGAGCTCTTCAGTACAGGCCATTCTACTGCCAATGTTTGTCTATGGAGATTGCATGGCTGTGTGCTTGATGTTGTTCACCTGTCAGCAACGGGTATGGCTGGAATAGCCAAATCCACTAATTTGAAGGGGTGTTGTGACGGAGAAGTCCATCACTGGCCGCAGGCAGTATTTGGTACACTAACACACACACATTCATCCCGCCTCTCTGCTCCGTTATCAGCTACGTTAACAATGTGGGTCGACACACAAGTTAATTTCTCTATCTTAGTACATACATTTCACACTTTATTCTTACCTCCCGTCAGTAACAGTTTATGGTATAAAGAATATACAGACAAGCGTTCATGTTTAATTGAATTAAGCAACGTTTATTGTACTTATCAATGTTATGGATGAGCACGTTGTTTCTTTGATTCTGTTCCTCTCTCTCCATCTCTGTAGCTTCCGGGTATGCTGGGATAAGGATCAGAGCTACGGTAATCGGGCTGGCTTTGTAGTGCCTGTCCTGAATGGCTCGTTCATGTGAATGGGCATATTGGGAGAGTCCATGTCAGTAGGGATGGGATTTTGTAAATGGTGTTCTATTGGTATATTGTATCATGAGAAACGTGTTTCAATGTATATAATTCATTATGTTAAGCTGAGTGGAAAATGTAGGCTTTGATGAAGATAATTGCTTAATTAATAAGTGCTGTGTATGTTCTGCTGGGAGCGGCTTACCCTACAAAAGGAGCCTCTCTTTCAGTTCAAGGGGGGGGGGACCATTTTGGATTGAGCTGTTGATGGGGCAGCATTGTTCTTAAGCTGTCCCCATAATGTATACTTTGGATGGCAGTACTGTTGTTTTCCTTCCGGATTCACTTTGTATATAAACACCCTGAAGCACAGAAGTACTTTTGCGGCTCCGCAATCTTTTTATTTGATAGAAGTTAGGTTTTCCAGTTTAGCCTTCTGGCCTAATCTACGTGACAGGTATCCACATACTTCTAACCATGTAGTGTAGTAATTTGGGCATGTCACCTTGGCTTTCTTGGGCACCACGATGATGGTGGTCTCCTTGAACCTTGGAGACTGCAGCTTGGGACAGGTTGAAGATGTCCGAGAAGACGCCCGCCAGCTGGTCAACGCACACTCTGACGACACGCCCAGGGATGCCATCTGGGCCAGCGGCTTTGTGATTATTCACTCTTTTGAGAGTTTTCCTCACATCAGCCTTGGAGAGCGACCGTATCTGGTCGTCTGGAGTAGCGAGAGCCTTCCTTGTTGGCTCGGCATTGTCTGCCTTGAAGCGACCATAGAATATGTTAAGCTCATCTGGAAGGGAGGCTTTGTGGGCACCACACAGCTGGATTTGCCTTTGTAGTCTGTGATAGCCTGTAGTCCTTGCATGTGTGGCGAGTCTGAGTTGTCGAACATCGATTGAAGTTTGAGTTTTTATTGTATTTTTTACATCTGAATGGATTTGCAGATCTCGTATCTGCTTGGCTTGTATGCATCGCGTGCCACCGAGTTCTGCTGACATTGAATGCTGCAGTACGGGCTTTCAGTACGGGCTCTCATCCAGGGTTTTTGGTTAGGGTGTTTCCAGATTGTTATTGTGGGTACAGCATCATCAACACATGACCTAATGAAGCAACTGATGATGTATATTCCTTAATGTTGATGGATGAGTCCTGGGTGGATGAATTTTTAAACATATTCCAATCAGTATTCTCAAAACAGTCCTGCAGCATTGAGTGTGCCTCATCTGTCCAGCGCCTTACTCTTGTCTGTGTTGGTTGCTCCCTCTTGAGTTACTTCTTGTATTGTAGGTGGGGTGTAGAAACAGAGAGACGTGTTCTGATTGGCCGGGGTGGGGAGTGGCTTTGTACATGTCATGGATGTTTGTGTACATCCTGCACGTTGTTACCTCTGTTGGTGAAACTTTGGAAGAACTTGTTTTAAATTTGCTTTGTTAAAATCTCCTGTGACAGTAAAGGCTGCCTCCGCTTGAGAGGATTCTTGCTGGCTAATGTTCTTGTACAGTTCGCTGAGTGCCGCCTTGATTGTTGCTTGTGGCGGTATGTACACAGTTGAGATAATAACACAAGTGAATTCCCTAGGCATATAGTGGGGTCTGCCTTTTAGCATCAGCAACTCCACTCTGGTGAACAGAAGCTCAAGATGTTTTCAACTTTGGTACATTAGGAATTGAAGATGAAGAAATATGCACCTTCCCCATACTCTTTCCCGGAAGCCACTGTTCGATACATACGGAAAATGGAAAAGCAGTCTGGTTGAATAGCAGTCGAGGGAATTGTCTGTAAGCCATGTCCTGAAAACACAGACACAGCATTCCCTGATGTCCCTCTGTGATTGAAGCTTTGCTCTGAGTTCACAATCTGCGATTGGACAATAGCCATTAGGATTCTAGGAAGAGGCAGTATAGCCCATCTTTTCAGCCTAGCTCGCAATCCCCATTTCCAGGGAATCCAGTAAAGAAATATAACACATCAAACAGTGTATGGTAGTCACACACACACCATGCTAATGTGAACATTTTAGGGTCAGGAGGTTCCTAGGGCTGTGATGCTGACTATATATGTCCTGGATCTGGCTGTGTGTGTTAATGGATTAAGCCTCAGCCTAAGAGTACTGCAGTTGAGTATTTCCGTGTGAACTGATTTGCCTCTGGATCATAGAACTCCCTAATTTCTCTGTCTAGTGTTTCTCTATCTCCCCCTTGTTTTCTTTGGACCGGTTCTGTGGGTTTTGTGTGCCTCTGGGTCAATTGTGTGTGTGTGTGTGTGTGTGTGTGTGTGTGTGTGTGTGTGTGTTACTGTAGGTAAGTTACTGTATGTATTCAACTTTGAATGTTTTCTAATACTGTAGGGTCTTTGGTCTTTTGCAGTAGTAGCCAAAAATGTATGACCTCCATGTGACATTCTATAATACACGTGCCGTGTAGGAACTGTATTGTTTTCATAACTCTCTCTCTGGCGCACTGGGTCATATGGAGGTTATTAGTGGGGCTGCTAGTGTGAGCTACAATATATACAAATATAGTGGCTAGGCCTGCATACTGGATATGCAAATTTACCCAGTGTATTTAGGCTAATCAGGCATGTATCATTTTCTTTATTTTAACAAAAATACCTGCTACAATAAGAAAATGTATATATGAGTGCGTTCTAAGGAAAAGACAAAGTAAAATTTGACAAATTCAATATCTTAATTACTACAAAAATCCTTGAAATGTTTTATGTGCTATAATTCAGTCAAAAGCTGATGGATAATAAAAATGTTAAAAGTTTGGAGTATCTTTATCCATTGTCCAACTGTTGCATTGCTTAGAATTAAAAGTGAAAAGAAAGAGTGTTGTGCTGTGGGAAGACATTTTGTTGCATTCTTCTCATTACTGTTCATTAAACCCACAACAACAATATAAATAATTGTGTCTCTATCGCGGCCAGGCGGGGCACCGGCTCCAGCGGTGTCCGGTGCATCCCAACCCAAAGTCCACTGGAGTAGAGGGTCTGCCCCGTGATCCTCTGTCTCCCAGGGTAGGCATGAGTATTCCCTTCATCATCGTTTTCCGTCAAACCCTTCCTGGTTTCCATTTCACTGGTTGGCTGTCCCTCAGGTGTTGTCCCTTCCTCATCACCTGGGCTCCTGTACACAAAGTCATCCTTGGCCTCCCGTGGCTCCAATGTCATGACCCCACCATCTCCTGGTCGAGGATGAAAATCACTGCATGGGCACCCGGATGTCGGAAGACCTGCTTTCCCTTATCTTGTGGTTCCAGTATGTTGAGAGTGCCCTCCAGCCCACTATTCCTTCCTCCCATTTCATTGGCCCTGTGTACTGTCACGTCTTCTCCCGCTCTCCTGCTCCGGTGCTCGACATCGCCAGTTTACTAACCACCTGTCCGGGCAACCATCATTACATTTACATTACATTTTATTACATTTAAGTCATTTAGCAGACGCTCTTATCCAGAGCGACTTACAAATTGGTGCGTTCACCTTATGACATCCAGTAGAACAGTCACTTTACAATAGTGCATCTAATCTTAAAGGGGGGTGAGAAGGATTACTTACCCTATCCTAGGTATTCCTTAAAGAGGTGGGGTTTCAGGTGTCTCCGGAAGGTGGTGATTGACTCCGCTGTCCTGGCGTCGTGAGGGAGTTTGTTCCACCATTGGGGGGCCAGAGCAGCGAACAGTTTTGACTGGGCTGAGCAGGAACTGTACTTCCTCAGTGGTAGGGAGGCGAGCAGGCCAGAGGTGGATGAACGCAGTGCCCTTGTTTGGGTGTAGGGCCTGATCAGAGCCTGGAGGTACTGAGGTACTGAGGTGCCGTTCCCCTCACAGCTCCGTAGGCAAGCACCATGGTCTTGTAGCGGATGCGAGCTTCAACTGGAAGCCAGTGGAGAGAGCGGAGGAGCGGGGTGACGTGAGAGAACTTGGGAAGGTTGAACACCAGACGGGCTGCGGCGTTCTGGATGAGTTGTAGGGGTTTAATGGCACAGGCAGGGAGCCCAGCCAACAGCGAGTTGCAGTAATCCAGACGGGAGATGACAAGTGCCTGGATTAGGACCTGCGCCGCTTCCTGTGTGCGGCAGGGTCGTACTCTGCGGATGTTGTAGAGCATGAACCTACAGGAACGGGCCACCGCCTTGATGTTAGTTGAGAACGACAGGGTGTTGTCCAGGATCACGCCAAGGTTCTTAGCGCTCTGGGAGGAGGACACAATGGAGTTGTCAACCGTGATGGCGAGATCATGGAACGGGCAGTCCTTCCCGGGAGGAAGAGCAGCTCCGTCTTGCCGAGATTCAGCTTGAGGTGGTGATCCGTCATCCACACTGATATGTCTGCCAGACATGCAGAGATGCGATTCGCCACCTGGTCATCAGAAGGGGAAAGGAGAAGATTAATTGTGTGTCGTCTGCATAGCAATGATAGGAGAGACCATGTGAGGTTATGACAGAGCCAAGTGACTTGGTGTATAGCGAGAATAGGAGAGGGCCTAGAACAGAGCCCTGGGGACACCAGTGGTGAGAGCGCGTGGTGAGGAGACAGATTCTCGCCACGCCACCTGGTAGGAGCGACCTGTCAGGTAGGATGCAATCCAAGCGTGGGCCGCGCCGGAGATGCCCAACTCGGAGAGGGTGGAGAGGAGGATCTGATGGTTCACAGTATCGAAGGCAGCCGATAGGTCTAGAAGGATGAGAGCAGAGGAGAGAGAGTTAGCTTTAGCGGTGCGGAGCGCCTCCGTGATACAGAGAAGAGCAGTCTCAGTTGAATGACTAGTCTTGAAACCTGACTGATTAGGATCAAGAAGGTCATTCAGAGAGAGATAGCGGGAGAGCTGGCCAAGGACGGCACGTTCAAGAGTTTTGGAGAGAAAAGAAAGAAGGGATACTGGTCTGTAGTTGTTGACATCGGAGGGATCGAGTGTAGGTTTTTTCAGAAGGGGTGCAACTCTCGCTCTCTTGAAGACGGAAGGGACGTAGCCAGCGGTCAGGGATGAGTTGATGAGCGAGGTGAGGTAAGGGAGAAGGTCTCCGGAAATGGTCTGGAGAAGAGAGGAGGGGATAGGGTCAAGCGGGCAGGTTGTTGGGCGGCCGGCCGTCACAAGACGCAAGATTTCATCTGGAGAGAGAGGGGAGAAAGAGGTCAGAGCACAGGGTAGGGCAGTGTGAGCAGAACCAGCGGTGCCATTTGACTTAGCAAACGAGGATCGGATGTCGTCGACCTTCTTTTCAAAATGGTTGACGAAGTCATCTGCAGAGAGGGAGGAGGGGGGAGGAGGATTCAGGAGGGAGGAGAAGGTGGCAAAGAGCTTCCTAGGGTTAGAGGCAGATGCTTGGAATTTAGAGTGGTAGAAAATGGCTTTAGCAGCAGAGACAGAGGAGGAAAATGTAGAGAGGAGGGAGTGAAAGGATGCCAGGTCCGCAGGGGAGGCGAGTTTTCCTCCATTTCCGCTCGGCTGTCCGGAGCCCTGTTCTGTGAGCTCGCAATGAGTCGTCGAGCCACGGGGCGGGAGGGGAGGACCGAGCCAGCCTGGAGGATAGGGGACATAGAGAGTCAAAGGATGCAGAAAGGGAGGAGAGGAGGGTTGAGGAGGCAGAATCAGGAGATAGGTTGGAGAAGGTTTGAGCAGAGGGAAGAGATGATAGGATGGAAGAGGAGAGAGTAGCGGGGGAGAGAGAGCGAAGGTTGGGACGGCGCGATACCATCCGAGTAGGGGCAGTGTGGGAGGTGTTAGATGAGAGCGAGAGGGAAAAGGATACAAGGTAGTGGTCGGAGACTTGGAGGGGAGTTGCAGTGAGGTTAGTGGAAGGTCGAGCGTATTGCCTGCCTTGTGAGTAGGGGGGGGGAAGGTGAGAGGGTGAGGTCAAAAGAGGAGACGAGTGGAAAGAAGGAGGCAGAGAGGAATGAGTCAAAGGTAGACGTGGGGAGGTTAAAGTCGCCCAGCACTGTGAGAGGTGAGCCGTCCTCAGGAAAGGAGCTTATCAAGGTGTCAAGCTCATTGATGAACTCTCCGAGGGAACCTGGAGGGCGATAGATGATAAGGATGTTAAGCTTGAAAGGGCTGGTAACTGTGACAGCATGGAATTCAAAGGAGGCGATAGACAGATGGGTAAGGGGAGAAAGAGAGAATGACCACTTGGGAGAGATGAGGATCCCGGTGCCACCACCCCGCTGACCAGAAGCTCTCGGTGTGTGCGAGAACACGTGGGCGGACGAAGAGAGAGCAGTAGGAGTAGCAGTGTTGTCTGTGGTGATCCATGTTTCCGTCAGTGCCAAGAAGTCGAGGGACTGGAGGGAGGCATAGGCTGAGATGAACTCTGCCTTGTTGGCCGCAGATCGGCAGTTCCAGAGGCTACCAGAGACCTGGAACTCCACGTGGGTCGTGCGCGCTGGGACCACCAGATTCGGGTGGCGCGGCCACGCGGTGTGGAGCGTTTGTATGGTCTGTGCAGAGAGGAGAGAACAGGGATAGACAGACACATAGTTGACAGGCTACAGAAGAGGCTACGCTAATGCAAAGGAGTTCGGAATGACAAGTGGACTACACGTCTCGAATGTTCAGAAAGTTAAGCTTACGTAGCAAGAATCTTATTGACTAAAATGATTAAAATGATACAGTACTGCTGAAGTAGGCTAGCTGGCAGTGGCTGCGTTGTTGACACTACACTAATCAAGTCGTTCCGTTGAGTGTAATAGTTTCTGCAGTGCTGCTATTCGGGGGCTAGCTGGCTAGCTAGCAGTGTTGTTTACGTTACGTTGCTTTAAAAGAACGACAATAGCTGGCTAGCTAACCTAGAAAATCGCTCTAGACTACACAATTATCTTTGATACAAAGACGGCTATGTAGCTAGCTATGTAGCTAGCTACGATCAAACAAATCAAACCGTTGTACTGTAATGAAATGAAAATGTGATACTACCTGTGAATGCGACCGGGTTGTTGAGTTCTATTCAGTAGACGTTGGCTAGCTGTTAGCTGTTAGCTAGCTAGCAGAGTCTCCTACGTTAAGGACGACAAATAGCTGGCTAGCTAACCTCGGTAAATTAAGATAATCACTCTAAGACTACACACTCTAAACTACACAATTATCTTGGATACGAAGACAGCAAAGACAGCTATGTAGCTAGCTAACACTACACTAATCAAGTCGTTCAGTTGAGTGTAATAGTTACTACAGTGCTGCTAATCGGTGGGCGTTTGCTAGCTGGCAAGCTGGCTAGCTGCTGGGCAAATAGCAGTGAAGACTACGTTAGAACGACGAAATACGATAATTATGCAATTATCTTTGATACAAAGACGGCTATGTAGCTAGCTAAGAAGAAATTGCTAAGATTAGACAAATCAAACCGTTGTACTATAATGAAATGTAATGAAATGTAATGAAAAAGTTATACTACCTGCGGAGCGAAGTGCCGATGCGACTGCTCGCTCCAACCCGGAAGTAGTAGTCATCATCATCATGCACACCTGGACTTCATCACCACCTTGATTACTTCCCCTTTATTTAGCACTCTGTAGTCTCCCTCATCAGCCATTATTGGTTATGTTTTCATGTCCAGGCACTTTTGCATCACTCCATGTTTGTTGTTATTAATATTACTATGACTGCAGCTGCTTCCTGACTCCTGTGTCTCCATTACAATAATGTCATTTAGAAAGTAAATCGGTTGATTGACAGGGTACAACAATGCACGTCACACCACCCCTAACCTAATGTGTTGAGTGTTCTGTCCTTACTTGCAGAATGAAAGAGGAGAGAAAGACTGCGTAGTTCCGACTGGGCCCAATGTGAGTGAGGGAACAGAAGGTCCAGTTCATTTACAACTAGGTCCACCAATGGGTCTGCATAGCAATGAGCGAGGAGAGACGCTTTGGATCCATCCCTGTTTGAAATAGTCTGTCTGTCTGTCTGTCTGTCTGTCTGTCTGTCTGTCTGTCTGTCTGTAGTACCTAGAATTCCATCTGTCTTTACCTGTTTCTGTAGAGAATGTGTCTGTTTTTTATTGTTCGCAACACTTTCTGTGCATCTGTGTGTCTGTCTGCATCTGTGTGTGTGAGAGGGCTAAGTAGTGGAGGTGTTGAGCGCTAGTTGGACTGTGTGTAGGCTGGGAGGCATGTCTGCGGCTCTCACCCCACACAGTTTCTACCCAGTCCAACTGTGTGGTGTAAACTAACATAGCCTATTAGCTAGAAAAGGTAACTCCGAACTAGGGCTGTGACGATTATGGAATTTTGGGTAACAATGGATTGTCATACAAATGGACACAGTTATCATAATTGTCATTTTTGTTAAACATTTCTTTGAGCTTGTAATGCATCATAATGCATCTTTGAAAGACGTACCTAATGAATGATTTCAATTATGACATACAGTGCCTTGCAAAACTATTCACCCCCTTGGCAATTTTCTTATTTTGTTGCATTGCAACCTGTGATTAAATGGATGTTTATTTGGATTTCATGTAATGGACATGCACAAAATAGTCAAAATTGGTTAAGTTAAATGAAAAAAAATAACGTTTAAAAACAAATTCAAACGGAAAAGTGGTGCGTGCACATGTATTCATCCCCTTTGCTATGGAGCCCCTAAATAAGATCTGGTGAAACTAATTACCTTCAGAAGTCACATAATTAGCTGAATAAAGTCCACTTGTGCGCAATGATCTGTCACATGATCTGTCACATGATCTCAGTATATATACACCTGTTCTGAAAGGTCCCAGAGTCTGCAACACCACTAAGCAAGGGGCACCACCAAGCAAGTGGCACTATGAAGACCAAGGAGCTCTCCAAACGGGTCAGGGACAAAGTTGTGGGGAAGTACAGATCAGGGTTGGGTTATAAAAAAATATCAGAAACTTTGAACATCCCACAGATCACCATTAAATCCATGATTAAAAAATGGAAAGAATATGGCACCACAGCAAACCTGCCAAGAGAGGACCGCCCACCAATACCAAGCAAGGAGGGCATTAATCAAAGAGGCAACAAAGAGACCAAAGATAACCCTGAAGGAGCTGCAAAGCTCCACAGCGAAGATTGGAGTATCTGTCCATAGGACCACTTTAAGCCGTACACTCCAGAGCTGAGCTTTACGGAAGAGTGGCCAGAAAAAAAGCCATTGCTTAAAGAAAAGTAATAAGCAAACATGTTTGGTGTTCGCCAAAAGGCATGTGGGAGACTCCCCAAACATATGGAAGAAGGTACTCTGGTCAGATTAGCACAAACCCAACACCTCTCATCACCCTGGGAATATCATCCCCACAGTGAAGCATGGTGGTGGCAGCATCTACAAATACTACTACTACAATATAAACACGTGAGCGATTCTGAGTCACACATACAAATACCACTACTACAATATAAACACGTGAGCGTTTGTGAGTCACGCATACAAATACCACTACTACAATATAAGCACATGAGCGATTGTGAGTCACGCATACAAATACCACTACTACAATATAAACACGTGAGCGTTTCTGAGTCACACATACAAATACCACAATATAAACACGTGAGCGTTGGTGAGTCACACATACAAATACCACTACTACTATATAAACACGTGAGCGTTTGTGAGTCACGCATACAAATACCACAATATAAACACGTGAGCGTTGGTGAGTCACACATACAAATACCACTACTACAATATAAACACGTGAGCGTTTCTGAGTCACACATACAAATACCACAATATAAACACGTGAGCGTTGGTGAGTCACACATACAAATACCACTACTACAATATAAACACGTGAGCGTTGGTGAGTCACGCATACAAATACTACTACTACTATATAAACACGTGAGCGTTTGTGAGTCACGCATACAAATACCACTACTACAATATAAACACGTGAGCGTTGGTGAGTCACACATACAACCAATACACACATTGAGTGTGTGTGTGACCAACACACACTCAATGGCAAACACTGTATTCAGTGTATTCAGAAAGTATTCAGACCCCTTGACTTTTTCCACATTTTGTTGTGTTACAGCCTCATTTTAAGTATAAAAACATGTTTTTCCTCATCAATATACACCCAATACCCCATAATAACAAAGCAAAAACAGGTTTTTATTAATTTTTGCAAAATTATATATATTTGTTTTTGAAAAAAACTTATTTACATAAGTATTCAGACCCTTTGCTATGAGACTCGAAATTGTGCTCAGATGCATCCTGTTTCCATTGATAATCCTTGAGATGTTTCTACAACTTGATTGGAGTCCACTTGTGGTAAATTCAATTGATTGGACATGATTTGGATAGGCACACACCTGTCTATATAACATCCCACAGTTGACAGTGCATGTCAGAGCGAAAACCAAGCAATGAGGTTAAAGGAATTGTCTGTAGAGCTCAGAGACAGGATTGTGTTGAGGCACAGATCTGGGGAAGGGTACTGAAAAATGTCTGCAGCATTCAAGGTCCCCGAGGATACAGTGGCCTCCATCATTATTAAATGGAAGAAGTTTGTAACGACCAAAAGCTGGCCGCCGGGCATAACTGAACAATCCACGGAGAAGGGCCTTGGTCAGGGAGGTGACCAAGAACCCGATTGTCACTCTGACAGATCTCCAGAGTTCCTCTATGAAGATTGGAGAACCTTCCAGAAGGACATCCATCTCTGCAGCACTCCACCAATCAGGCCTTTATGGTAGAGTGATCAGGGTTGAGGGAAAGATGAACTGCGCAAAGTACAGAGAGATCTTTAAAGGACAATGGTTCACCTTCCAACAGGACAACGATGATAAGCCCACAGCCAAGACAACATAGTCCTTGAGTGGCCCAGTCAGAGCCCGGACTTGAACCCGATCTAACATCTTTAGAGAGACATGAAAATAGCTGTGCAGTGACGCTCCCCATCCAACCTGACAGAGCTTGAGAGGATCTGCAAAGAAGAATGTGAGAAACTCCCCAAATACAGGCGTGTCAAGCTTGTAGCTTCATACCCAAGGAGACTCGAGGATGTAATCACTGCCAAATATGCTTCAACAAGTACTGAGTAAAGGGTCTGAATACTTATGTAAATGTGATATTTCCGTTTTTTTTTATATAGAAATGTGCAAACATTAAATAAAAACTGTTTTTGCTTAGACATTATGGGTTATCGTTTATAGATTGACGAGGGGAAAAACAAATCCATTTTAGAATAAGGCTGTAACGTAACAAAATGTAGAAAAAGTCAAGGGTTCTGAATTCTTTCCGAATGCACTGTATGTATTGTGTTGTATTGTATATTTGACTTATGTGACATTCCTTTCACGTTTATATGAATCCTTCCTCCCATATGCACTCCCATGCAGGTCCAGAGAATTACACACAGACACCCTACCGAAAATGGGTCAGGTCAGGCCTCAGGCTGACCAGTTGGCCTAGTGGTGGTTGTGGTGATGGAGGTGGTAGTGGTAATGCTGATCTGAAAGAGCTGGAGCTGTGTGCATGCTCGTGTGTGTAAACACACTAGGGGTCTGGGTGTTCCTAACATCTGTTTTCTTGCTAAGGTATGGGTTATGTTTACCAACTGTGTGTCAGTAGATGTAGTTGTACATTCTTTGTCTGCTCTCAACTTTCACTCCCATGCATGTGCTGCATATACAGTGGGGCAAAAAAGTATTTAGTCAGCCACCAATTGTGCATGTTCTCCCACTTAAAAAAGATGAGAGAGGTCTGTAATTTTCATCATAGGTACACTTCAACTATGACAGACAAAATTTGAAAGAAAATCCAGAAAATCACATTGTAGGATTTTAATGAATTTATTTGCAAATTATGGTGGAAAATAAGTATTTGGTCACCTACAAACAAGCAAGATTTCTGGCTCTCACAGACCTGTAACGTCTTCTTTAAGAGGCTCCTCTGTCCTCCACTCGTTACCTGTATTAATGGCACCTGTTAGAACTTATCAGTATAAAAGACACCTGTCCACAACCTCAGTCACACTCCAAACTCCACTATGGCCAAGACCAAAGAGCTGTCAAAGGACACCAGAAACAAACTTGTAGACTTGCACCAGGCTGGGAAGACTGAATCTGCAATAGGTAAGCAGCTTGGTTTGAAGAAATCAACTGTGGGAGCAATTATTAGGAAATGGAAGACATACAAGACCACTGATAATCTCCCTCGATCTGGGGCTCCACGCAAGATCTCACCCCGTAGGGACAAAATGATCACAAGAACGGTGAGCAAAAATCTCAGAACCACACGGGGGGACCTAGTGAATGACCTGCAGAGAGCTTGGACCAAAGTAACAAAGCCTACCATCAGTAACACACTTTGCCGCCAGGGACTCAAATCCTGCAGTGCCAGACGTGTCCCCCTGCTTAAGCCAGTACATATCCAGGCCCATCTGAAGTTTGCTAGAGAGCATTTGGATGATCCAGAAGAAGATTGGGAGAATGTCATATGGTCAGATTAAACCAAAATATAACTTTTTGGTAAAAACTCAACTCGTCGTGTTTGGAGGACAAAGAATGCTGAGTTGCATCCAAAGAACACCATACCTACTGTGAAGCATGGGGGTGGAAACATCATGCTTTGGGGCTGTTTTTCTGCAAAGGGACCAGGACGACTGATCTGTGTAAAGGAAAGAATGAATGGGGCCATGTATCGTGAGATTTCGAGTGAAAACCTCCTTCCATCAGCAAGGGCATTGAAGATGAAACGTGGCTGGGTCTTTCAGCATGACAATGATCTCAAACACACCGCCGGGGCAATGAAGGAGTGGCTTCGTAAGAAGCATTTCAAGGTCCTGGAGTGGCCTAGCCAGTCTCAAGATCTCAACCCCATAGAAAATCTTTGGAGGGAGTTGAAAGTCTGTGTTGCCCAGCAACAGCCCCAAAACATCACTGCGTAGCTTCCTGTACAGGGACCAAAATCAGCGGAAATTCCAGAGCGCCAACTGTAGTACTCGATAAAACTCAAACTTCCATTAAAACACACATGCAAGGTACTCAATTAAAGCTACACTCGTTGTGAATCTAGCCAACATGTCAGATTTGTAAAATGCTTTTTGGCGAAAGCATGAGAAGCTATTATCTGATAGCATGCACCCCCCCGAAATACCTGAACGAGACCTAAAAAAAAAAGAATTAGCGGTAGCCGGCGCTACACAAAACGCAGAAATAAAATATAAAACATTCATTACCTTTGACAAGCTTCTTTGTTGGCACTCCTATATGTCCCATAAACATCACAATTGGGTATTTTTCCCGATTAAATCCGTCATTGTATACCCAAAATGTCCATTTATGAAGGCCGTCTGATCCAGGAAAATTCACCTTTACAAGACGCAACGTCACTTTTTAAAATTAAAAAGGTTGCCTATAAACTTTTACAAATCACTTCAAACTACTTTTGTAAACCAACGTTAGGGATTAATAAACGTTAATAATTGATAAAATTGATCACGGGGCGATCTGTATTCGATAGCAGCAAGTCTTGAAATCATCCTCCATTTTTTCACTTTCATAACTTCCTCAGTGTACCCCAAGACAGGAAGTGCCTATACGTCATCCCACCAAGGATAAACATGCAATGAAATGCCAGTACTGGCGACATCGTGTGGAAGCTGTAGGCATTTTAAACGGGACTTCATATATTTTCTATCGCCATAGACAATACATAGACTGGCAGATGAATATTTTTTTGTGTTTTTGGTGAACAGTTTTCCTTGGGATTTTTACTCCTAAACACGTTCTGTTATAGCCACAGACATGATTTAACCAGTTTTAGAGACTTCAGAGTGTTTTCTATACACACATACTTATCATATGCATATACTATATTCCTGGCATGAGTAGCAGGACGTTTGAAATGTTGCGCGATTTTTAACAAAAAGGCTAAAGGAGATCTGCATGGAGGAATGGGCCAAAATACCAGCAACAGTGTGTGAAAACCTTGTGAAGGCTTACAGAAAACATTTGACCTCTGTCATTGCCAACAAAGGGTATATAACAAAGTATTGAGATAAACTTTTGTTATTGACCAAATACTTATTTTCCACCATAATTTGCAAATAAATTCATAAAAAATCCTACAATGTGATTTTCTGTATTTTTTTCTAATTTTGTCTGTCATTTTAAGTGGGAGAACTTGCACAATTGGTGGCTGACTAAATACTTTTTTGCTCCACTGTATGGCCAATGTTAATGTATGCATTATACATGTTGCAGAATGTGGGTCAGCCTCTTAGAGACTGGAGAGGTGTTCTATTGGTTGCATAGCAAATGTGTCAATAATTTTGGGAGTGCACTTGGCCAGCTCTATAAAGTCACCTGCCTGTGTGTGTGTGTCTGTGTGTGTGCGTGGGCGTGCGTGTGTATAAATGGTTGTATTTATAAGTCTCTTGCTGCCTGTAACCCAGAGGAAGTGCTGAGTTTATTGGGCTGGCCCTCGTTCTCCTATGAACCTTAGGCATGGTGTATGTCTTTGTGTTTCCTGCCATGTATAGACTACGGCACAACCCACATTTTCCCCGGCCTCTCAGGACAAAAACAAGTCTTTATCAGCCATCATAATAAAGGTACCTTAGTAAACCCTGAGGAGAGAACAACAACAGAGGAGTAGGTTTAGGTCGCTCTGCACGTAGGAATAGTCTGCTCCAGTGTTTTCTGTAAGCAGGCTTTCAGACCCATGCCTTTGTTTGGACACAATCCTGCATGAGGAAAGCCTACCAGGTAACCATTTGGTGAGGTCAATGTCTCATCATCCCTCATAACTATGACAACACTGGGGAACAAGAGTGCATCCTCAGTCCCCTCCTGTATTCCCTGTATACCCACGACTGTGTGGCCTCACACAGATCAAACTCCATCATCAAGTTCGCTGACGACATGACAGTAGTAGGCCTGATTACCTACAACAGCGAGACGGCCTACAGAGAGGTAGGCACTCTGACGGTGTGGTGCCGGGTAAACAACCTCTCCCTCAATGTCAGCAAAACAAGGAAGCTGTTTATAGACTTCAGGAGGAACCAGGCCGGACACACCCCTATCCTCATCAACGGGGTCGCCGTGGAGAAGGTGAAAAACTTGAAGTTCCTCGGCGTACACATCTCAGAGGAGCTGAAATGGTCAAACCACAGGGACACCGTGGTGAAAAAGGCACAACAGTGAAGCCTGTCCCCGAGGGCCCTCGCAGTGTTCTACAGGAGCACCATCAAGAGCATACTGTTGGGCTACATCACAACCTGGTATGGCAACTCCACCGCCTCTGACCGTAAAGCAATACAGAGGGTGGTACACTCAGCCGAATGCACCATTGGGGGCTCACTGCCGTCCTTCAGGACACCTACAACACCAGGTGTCGCAGGAAGGCCAAGAAGATCATCACGGACCTCAGTCACCCAAACTATGGCCTGTTCTCCCTGCTTCCATCACTCAGATGTGGGCAGTGCAGGAGGATCATGGCTAAAACTATCCAATAACTTCTACCCCCAGACGATTAGGCTGCTGAATATCCACCACTGCTCAGCTATCTGCCCCCCGGACTGTGATTGTGTTTGTGCTTGTATGTGACCTGTACTCCGATTGTATTATTACACATGATACGGCACAACCCACATTCTCCCCCGGCCTCTCAGGACAAAAACAAGTCTTTATCAGCCATCATAATAAAGGTACCTTAGTAAACCCTGAGGAGAGAACAACAGAGGAGTAGGTTTAGGTCGCTCTGCACGTAGGAATAGTCTGCTCCAGTGTTTTCTGTAAGCAGGCTTTCAGACCCATGCCTTTGTTTGGACACAAACCTGCATGAGGAAAGCCTACCAGGTAACCATTTGGTGAGGTCAATGCCTCATCATCCCAGTATGACAGGAAAATAGCTACCAGTCGCATGATTGGGTTTGGTTAGTCTCCAGGTATGCATGTTTTGCATTGTTGAAAGTGGAACAGCCATGTGCTGATACTGTTACGGTTTTCTTCCGTCAAAATGCAGCGTGGTAATTTTCATACATGTTTAATGACGAAGAAAAACTAACAATACAAAAACAACAAACGGAATGTGAAAACCTATACAGCCTATCTGGTGACAACTAACACAGAGACAGGAACAATCACCCACGAAATACTCAAAGAATATGGCTGCCTAAATAT
Source organism: Oncorhynchus keta (assembly GCF_023373465.1). Lineage (NCBI taxonomy): Eukaryota > Metazoa > Chordata > Actinopteri > Salmoniformes > Salmonidae > Oncorhynchus > Oncorhynchus keta. The sequence continues at coordinate 24,678,242 of NC_068441.1, read as the reverse complement.
GGTTCCCAATCAGAGACAACGATAATCACCTGACTCTGATTGAGAACCGCCTCAGGCAGCCATAGACTATGCATGACACCCCGCAAAACCCCATGACAAAAACGCACCACAATAACCCATGTCACACCCTGGCCTAACCAAATAAATGAAGACAAACATACTATACTTCGACCAGGGCGTGACAGATACCTCTTTTTGTATTATTTCTCATGGTACATTGATGAATACGCTGATTCTGTGAGCGAGTTTATTAGCAAGTGCATCAGAGATGTCATACCCACAGCAACTATTAAAACATTCCCAAACCAGAAACCGTGGATTGATGGCAGCATTTGCGCGAAACTGAAAGCGCGGACCACTGCTTTTAACCAGGGCAAGGTGACCGGAAACATGACCAAATACAAACAGTATAGCTATTCCCTCCGCAAGCTAAGCGTCAGTATAGAGACAAGGTAGAGTCGCAATTCAACGGCTCAGACACAAGAGCTTTGTGGCAGGGTCTACAGTCAATCACGGATTACAAAAAGAAAACCAGCCCCGTCGCAGACCAGGATGTCTTGCTCCCAGACAGGCTAAACTACTTCTTTGCTCGCTTTGAGGACAAAACAGTGCCACTGACATGGCCCGCTACCAAAACCTGTGGACTCTCCTTCACTGCAGCCTACGTGAGTAAAACATTTAAACGTGTTAATCCTCGCAGGGCTGCAGGCCCAGGCGTCATCCCCAGCCGCGTCCTCAGAGCATGAGCAGATCAGCTGGCTGGTGTGTTTACGGACATATTCAATCAATCCTTATCCCAGTCTGCTGTTCCCACATGCTTCCAGAGGGCCACCATTGTTCCTGTTCCCAAGAAAGCTAAGGTAACTGAGCTGAACGACTACCGCCCCGTAGCACTCACTTCCGTCATCATGAAGTGCTTTGAGAGACTAGTCAAGGACCATATCACCTCCACCCTACCCAACGCCCTAGACCCACTCCAATTTGCTTACCGCCCCAATAGGTCCACAGACGACACAATCGCAACCACACTGCACACTGCCCTAACCCATCTGGACAAGAGGAATACCTATGTGAGAATGCTCTTCATCGACTACAGCTCAGCATTTAACACCATAGTACCCTCCAAACTCGTCATCAAGCTCGAGACCCTGGGTCTCGACTCCGCCCTGTGTAACTGGGTACTGGACTTCCTGACGGGCTGCCCCCAGGTGGTGAGGGTAGGTAACAACATCTCCACCCCGCTGATCCTCAACACTGGGGCCCCACAAGGGTGTGTTCTGACACAGATTCTATCTCAAGGCCATCAGACTGTTAAACAGCCACCACTAACATTGAGTGGCTGCTGCCAACATACTGACTCAAATCTCCAGCCACTTTAATATTGGAAAAATTGTTGTAAAAAATGTATCACTAGCCACTTTATACAATGCCAATTAATATAATGTTTACATACTCTACATTACTCTTCTCATATGTATATACAGTACTCTATACCATCTACTGCATCTTGCCATCTTTATGTAATACATGTATCAATAGCCACTTTAAACAGTGCCCCTTCTTTGTTTACATACCCTACATTACTCATCTCATATGTACATACTGTACTCTACCATCTACTGCATATTGCCTATGCAGTTCTGTACCATCACTCATTCATATATCTTTATGCACATATTGTTCATCCCTTTACACTTGTGTGTGTATATTGTAGTTATTGTGAATTGTTAAGTTAGATTACTCGTTGGTTATTACTACATTGTCGGAACTAGAAGCACAAGCATTTCGCTACACTCGCGTTAACATCTGCTAACCATGTGTATGTGACAAATAAAATTAGATTTGATTTTGATTTGAATTATGACTGTTATTTTTAGTTAGTGATGGCATTCACCAGTGATGGGAATCTGTCTGATGAAACCCTATATGAGGACAACAACAACATAGTCTTAATATGAGCTCTACTTTCCATCACAGAGAAGGATCGAGGGAGAGATGGAGGGTTAAGATGGGGGTAAACACAGTCATCCTTGACCACACCTGATCGATATTGTGTGCCTGTCACCATCAACATGTTTCTATTTACTGCAGCTTTCTGGGTGTGTTTGTATGTGTGTGTATCTGGGCTCTCTCTTTCTCCTTGACCTGGCTCACACACAATCACGTTCCCCTATATGTGTGTGTGTGTGTGTGTGTGTGTGTGTGTGTGTGTGTGTGTGTGTGTGTGTGTGTGTGTGTGTGGTAGAAGAGGGGATCCCCTGAGTGAGTGGAAAGTAGGGCATCAGGGTCATACAAGAGGAGCCACTGCAGATGTCATGGCATGTGACAGATCAACCATCAATCACACACCTGACCTCTACTACCTCTCACACTCCTCTTGTCTCAGACTATACCCATACACCCCTACACACACAATAAAGAACAGGAATGACTGTAGGCCATGAGCACACACACACACACACACACACACGCACACACAGCGGAGGCTGCTGAGGGGAGGATGGCGCATAATAATGGCTGCAGTGGAGTCAATGGAATGGTATTAAACGTGGTTTCCATGTGGTTGATACCATATCAATCCATTGACTCCATTCCAGCCATTACTATAAATTATCCTACCCTCAGCAGCCTCCACTGGTACATACAGATGGACACATACATTTTGCCTTGCCCGCAGAAACCCCGCTCCAGCCAGGAATGTGATTCAAAGTCAGAAATTACTCTACAGAGATAGTTTGGTAGCCATGTTCAGCTCAATCAAACCAAATTGCCTTGAAGTTTAACTGTTTGTGCTTGTATCTATTGTACGTACATGTGTCATACATAGTGAATGACGTCTGTTTGGCCCAGTTTTTCCACGCTGCAGACAGTCGAGAGAAGTAGAAACACAGACCGATTTGCATGGGGGAGAGGGAGAGACAGTGATTAGTAGATCATGCTCATAAGCTCAGTGCTAGGGTTGAAGATTTTCCCCGTATTTCACAAATGTTCAACCTGGTATTTCATGCCCAAACCAGAAGTGTAATTCTAAAGCATATAAATACAGTATGTCTGGATTTGATTCGAGCTTTAATCGGCATGAAAATTCCAGCCTGACCTGAGCCCTAGGACCATGCCCCAGGTCTACCTGACATGATGACTCCTTGCTGTCCCCAGTAAACCTGGCCATGCTGCTGCTCCAGTTTCAACTGTTCTGCCTTGTTATTATTCGACCATGCTGGTCATTTATGAACATTTGAACATCTTGGCCATGTTCTGTTATAATCTCCACCCGGCACAGCCAGAAGAGGACTGGCCACCCCACATAGCCTGGTTCCTCCCTAGGTTTCTTCCTAGGTTTTGGCCTTTCTAGGGAGTTTTTCCTAGCCACCGTGCTTCTACACCTGCATTGCTTGCTGTTTGGGGTTTTAGGCTGGGTTTCTGTACAGCACTTTGAGATATCAGCTGATGTACGAAGGGCTATATAAATACATTTGATTTGATTTGATTTGATGCTGCCTGAGGGTGTTGAGCCATACATTAAAGACATTTTATGAGTGTCACGCCTTGGTCTTAGTATTTTGTGTTTTCTTTAATTATTTGATCAGGCCAGGGTGTGACATGGGTTTATGTTATATTGTATGTTCGTATTGGGGTTTGTAGTATTTGGGATAGCGGCTGATTAGGGGTGTTGTATAGGCTTGGCTGCCTGAGGCGGTTCTCAATCAGTCAGGTGATTCTCGTTGTCTCTGATTGGGAACCGTATTTAGGTAGCCTGGTTTCGCTTTGTATTTCGTGGGTGATTGTTCCTGTCTCTGTTCCTGTCTCTGTGTAGTTTCACCAGATAGGCAGTATTAGGTTTCACGTTCCGTTTTGTTGTTTTGTTTTTGTATAGTTATTTCATGTATCGCTCTTCCTTCATTAAAGACATGAGTAACCACCACGCTGCATTTCGGTCCGACTCTCTTTCCACAAACGAAGAACGCCGTTACAGAATCACCCACCACACACGGACCAAGTGGCGTGGTTACAGGCAGTGACAGCAGGAGCAGAAAAAGGAGGACGTTATGGACAGCAATGGCATGGAGTATATGACGTGGGAAGAAATCGTCAGGTGGGCGGTCGACCCAGAGAGAGTACCGGAGCCCGCCTGGGATTCGCTGGAGCAATGCGAAGAGGGCTATAGGCGAATGGAGTCGAAAAAAAAGACACGGCGGCGCAGAGCGAAAACCGAAAGTAACCCCCAAATATTTATTGGGCGAGGGCGCAGAGAGAGAGTGGCTGAGTCAGGAGTCAGACCTGAGCCAACTCTCCCTGTTAATCGTGAAGAGCAGTTGCAGTGGGAGAGGTTGCACCACTTGGAGAATTGGACATGGGAGGAGGAATTAGACGGAAAAGGACCCTGGGCTCAGCCTGGAGAATATCGCCGTCCCAAGGAAGAAATAGAGGCGGCTAAAGCGGAGAGGCGCTGGTATGAGGAGGCAGCACGGCGACGCGGTTGGAAGCCCGAAAAGCAGCCCAAAAAAATTATTGGGGGGGGGTCTTAAAGGGAGTATGGCTATGCCAGGTAGGAGACCTGCGCAAACTCCCTGTGCTTGCCGGTGGGCTAGAGAGAACGGGCAGGCACCGTGTTATGCTATGGAGCGCACAGTGTTTCCAGTGCGGGTGCATAGCCCGGTGCGGCACATACCAGCCCTTTGTATTGGCCGGGCTAGAGTGGGCATCGAGCCAGGTAAGCTTGGGCAGGCTCGGTGCTCAAGAGCTCCAGTGCGCCTGCACGGTCCGGTCTATCCAGAGCCACCTCCACACACCAGTCCTCCGGTAGCAGCTCCCCGCACCAGGCTTCCTGTGCGTGTCCTCAATCCTGTAGCACCAGTTCCAGCACCACGCACCAGGCCTTCTGTGCGCCTCGCCTGTTCAGCACAGCCAGAGCCTTCCTTCCCTCATGCGCTGTCGGAGTCTCTCGCCTGTTCAGCACAGCCAGAGCCTTCCTTCCCTCCTGCGCTGTCGGAGTCTCCCGCCTGTTCAGCGCTATCAGAGCCTTCCTCCTCTACAGCGCTGCCAGAGCCTCCTGCCTGTTCGGAGCAGCCTGAGCTGCCAGTCTGCAGGGAGCTGTCAGTCTGCATGAAGCAGCCAGAGCTGTCAGTCTGCAAAGAGCTGTCAGTCTGCAAAGAGCTGCCAATCTGCAGGGTGCTGTCAGCCTGCATGGAGCAGTCAGAGCTGTCAGTCTGCATGACGCAGCCAGAGCTGTCAGTCTGCAAGGAGCTGTCAGTCTGCAAGGAGCTACCAGTCTGCAGGGTGCTGTCAGCCTGCATGGAGCAGTCAGAGCTGTCAGTCTGCATAAAGCAGCCAGAGCTGTCAGTCTGTTCGAAGCAGCCAGAGCTGTCAGTCTGTTCGAAGCAGCCAGAGCTGTCAGTCTGTTCGAAGCAGCCAGAGCTGTCAGTCTGTTCGAAGCAGCCAGAGCTGTCAGTCTGTTCGAAGCAGCCAGAGCTGTCAGTCTGCAAAGAGCTGCCAGTCTGCAAGGAGCTGCCAGTCTGCAAGGAGCTGTCAGCCTGTAAGGAGCTGTCCGTCTGCAAGGAGCTGTCAGTCTGCATAGAGCAGCTAGATCCGCCAGTCAGCCATGATCTTCTAGATCTGCCAGTCAACCAGATTCTTCCAGTCAACCAGTCTCTTCCAGATCTGCCAGTCAACCAGTCTCTTCCAGATCTGCCAGTCAACCAGTCTCTTCCAGATCTGCCAGTCAACCAGTCTCTTCCAGATCTGCCAGTCAACCAGAATCTTCCAGATCCGCCAGCCAGCCAGGATCTACCGGAGCCTACTACCTGCCTGAGCTTCCTCTCAGTACTGGGCTTCCTCTCAGCACTGGGCTTCCTCTCAGCACTGGGCTTCCTCTCAGCACTGGGCTTCCTCTCAGCACTGGGCTTCCTCTCAGCACTGGGCTGCCCCTCAGTTCCGGGCTGCCCCTCAGTTCCGGGCTGCCCCTCAGTTCCGGGCTGCCCCTCAGTTCCGGGCTGCCCCTCAGCTCCGAGATGCCCCTCAGCTCCGAGATGCCCCTCAGCCCCGAGATGCCCCTCAGCCCCGAGATGCCCCTCAGTCCCGAGATGCCCCTCAGTCCCGAGATGCCCCTCAGTCCCGAGATGCCCCTCAGTCCCGAGATGCCCCTCAGTCCCGAGATGCCCCTCAGTCCCGAGATGCCCCTCAGTCCCGAGATGCCCCTCAGTCCCGAGATGCCCCTCAGTCCCGAGATGCCCCTCAGTCCCGAGATGCCCCTCAGTCACGAGCTGCTCCTCAGTTCTGTGGGGTTCTGGGTGAGGACTATTAGGCCATGGTCGTCGGCGAGGGTGGATTATCGCAGGACGCGAAGGGGAGGAACTAGGACATTAATGGAGTGGGGTCCACGTCCCGAGCCGGAACCGCCACCATGGACAGACGCCCACCCGGACCCTCCCTATGGTTTTGAGGTGCGTCCGGGAGTCCGCACCTTGGGGGTTTCTGTCACGCCTTGCTCTTAGTATTTTGTGTTTTCTTTAATTATTTGATCAGGCCAGGGTGTGACATGGGTTTATGTTATATTGTATGTTCGTATTGGGGTTTGTAGTATTTGGGATCGCGGCTGATTAGGGGTGTTGTATCGGCTTGGCTGCCTGAGGCGGTTCTCAATCAGAGTCAGGTGATTCTCGTTGTCTCTGATTGGGAACCGTATTTAGGTAGCCTGGTTTCGCTTTGTATTTCGTGGGTGATTGTTCCTGTCTCTGTGTAGTGTTCACCAGATAGGCTGTATTAGGTTTCACGTTCCGTTTTGTTGTTTTGCTTTTGTATAGTTATTTCATGTATCGCTCTTCCTTCATTAAATACATGAGTAACCACCACGCTGCATTTCGGTCCGACTCTCTTTCCACAAACGAAGAAAGCCGTTACAATGAGCCCACACCCCCCCTCCCCAAAACACATTTTTTTGCAGTTATTTATCCAATACATAGTCTTTGATACAGTATATACACAATACCAGTCAATAGTTTGGACACACCTACTCATTCAAGGGTTTTTCTTTATTTGTACTATTTTCTACATTGTAGAATAATAGTGAAGACACCAAAACTATGAAATAACACATATGGAATCATGTAGTAACCAAAAAAGTGTTAAACAAATCTAAATATATTTTATATTTGAGATTCTTCAAAGTAGCCAACCTTTGCCTTGATGACAGCTTTGCACATTCTCGGCCTTCCCTCAACCAGCTTCACGAGGTAGTCACCTGGAATGCATTTCAATTAACAGGTGTGCCTTGTTAAAAGTTCATTTGTGGAACATCTTTCCTTCTTAATGCGTTTGAGCCAATCAGTTTTATTGTGACAAGGTAGGAGTGATATACAGAAGAGAGCCCTATTTGGTAAAAGACCAAGTCCATAATATGGCAAGAACAGCTCAAATAAGCAAAGAGAAATGACAGTCCATCATCACTTTAAGACATGGTCAGTCAATGCGGAAACATTTCAAGAACTTTGAAAGTGTCTTCAAGTGTAGTCGCAAAAACCATCTAGTGCTATGATGAAACTGGCTCTAATGAGGACCACCACAGGAAAGGAAGACCCAGAGTTACCTCTGCTGCAGAGGATAAGTTCATTAAGGTTAACTGCACCTCAGATTGCAGCCCAAATAAATGCTTCACAGAGTTCAAGTAACAGACACATATCAACATCAACTGTTCAGAGGAGACTGCGTGAATCAATGTAGAAAATAGGAAAAATAAAGAAAACCCTTGAATGAGTAGGTGTACAAACTTTTGACTGGTACTGTAGGCTACCGCAGATATACGCAGAACAGAAAAGCCCATATACACTGAGTATACAAAACATTTGGAATACCTGCTCTTCCGTGACACAGACCAGGTGGATCCAGGTGAAACTATGATCTCTAATTGATGTCACTTGGTAAATACACTCCAATCAGTGTAGATGGAGGAGACAGGTTAAAGAAGGAATTTTTAACTGTTTGTCGAGAGCTTCATGAAATGGGTTTCCCATTGCTGAGCAACCTCACACAAGCCTAAGATTACCATGCGCAATGCGAAGCGTCAGCTGGAGTGGCGTAAAGCTTGGCGCCACTGGACTCTGGAGCAGTGGAAACGCACTCTCTGGAGTGCTTAATCACACTTCACCATCTGGCAGTCTGATGGACTAATCTGGGTTTGGTGGATGCCAGGAGAACGCTACCTGCCCGAATGCATAGTGCCAACTGTAAAGTTTGGTGGAGGAGGAATAATGATTAAAAGCAACGATATTCAAGTGATGGGCTGTTTTAAAAACTCTGCAGCTGCATTAATGAAAACATCTTTACAATTAAAAAATAAGGTGACCCCTGAAAGCCAGATGGACATGTGTAAATTACACAAGCATTCAGTCTTCATATTACAGTATCATAGGCTATGCTGCAGCAAATGTAGGCCTAACTGACACAAAATAAAAGTTACCATGATGAGATGAAACATGCATTGTGAACTGCGCTCCATACTAAGATGCAATGTCTGTCCCCACCCTGAGCGTTGATGATTGGTCAAACTCTGCAGATAGCAGAGTGAAGGTCGTGAATTCAATTCATTTCAAAAGGGCTTTATTCATATGGGAAACGTGTTTACATTGCCAAAACAAGTGAAATGAACAATAAACAAAAGTGAGAAGAAACAAAAAACAACATAAAAAATGTACAGTAAACACTGATAAAGGTTTCAAAAGGATAAAGACATTTAAAATGTTTAAATGTTATATTACCAGCTATGTACAGTGTTCATAACAATGTGCAAATAGTTGTCGGTTAAATAGTAGGGGAAGATAATTAAACAGATAAATATTGGTTGTATTTACCTGTCACGGTTTTCATATGGTGAAGGAGAGTCGGACCAAACTGCAGCGTGTCGATTGCGATCCATGTTTATTTAAACAAACATAAACACGACTAAACACGAACACTACAAAACAATAAACAAACCGAAAACAGCCTATACATGTGTCAACTAACATCGAACAAGGACATCAAGACACTCAGGACAATCACCCACAATACAACCAAAGAATATGGCTGCCTAAATATGGTTCCCAATCAGAGACAACGATAAACACCTGCCTCTGATTGAGAACCACTTCAGACAGCCATAGACTTTCCTATAACACCCCACTAAGCTACAACCCCACTAAGCTATACACCACATACAAAAACCCATGTCACACCCTGGCCTGACCAAATACATGAAGAAAAACACAAAATACTTTGACCAGGGCGTGACAGACCCCCCTAAGGTGCGGACTCCCGAACGCACCTCAAATCAATAGGGAGGGTCCGGGTGGGCGTCTGTCCATGGTGGCGGCTCCGGCGCAGGACGTGGACCCCACTCAGTTAATGTCTTAGTCCCCTCTCCTTGCGTCCCTGGATAGTCCAACCTCGCCGCCAACCATGGCCTAGTAGTCTTCACCCAGAGCCCCACTAGACTGAGGAGCAGATCGGGACTGAGGTGAAGCTCGGGACTGAGGTGAAGCTCGGGACTGAGGGGAAGCTCAGGAGTGAAAGGAAGCTCAGGAGTGAAAGGAAGCTCAGGAGTGAAAAGGAAGCTCAGGAGTGAAAAGGAAGCTCAGGAGTGAAAAGGAAGCTCAGGAGTGAAAAGGAAGCTCAGGAGTGAAAAGAAGCTCAGGAGTAAGAGGAAGCTCAGGAGTAAGAGGAAGCTCAGGCAGGTTGATGGATCTACCAGATCCTGGCTGACTGGCGAATTCTGGCCGACTGGCGGATCCTGGCCGACTGGCAGTTCAGGCGGATCCTGGCAGACTGGCGGATCCTGGCAGACTGGCGGATCCTGGCAGACTGGCGGATCCTGGCTGACTGGCGGATCCTGGCCGACTGGCGGATCCTGGCTGACTGGCAGTTCTGGCGGCACTGGGCAGACTGGCGGCACTGGCGGCGCTGGGCATACTGGCGGCGCTGGGCAGACTGGCGGCGCTGGGCAGACTGGCTGCGCTGGGCAGACTGAAAGATCTGGCTGCTCCATGCTGACTGTTGGCTCTGGCTGCTCCACGCTGACTGGCGGCTCTGGCTGCTCCACGCTGACTGGCGGCTCTGGCTGCTCCATGTGGGCTGACAGCTCTGGCGGCTTCTTACAGACTGGCAGCTCCTTTGCAGACTGACAGCTCCTTACAGACTGACAGCTCCTTACAGACTGACAGCTCTGGCTGCTCTATGCAGGCTGACAGCTCTGGCTGCTCCATGTAGACTGGCAGCTCTGGCTGCTCTATGCAGGCTGACAGCTCCTTGCAGACTGACAGCTCCTTGCAGACTGGCAGCTCCTTGCAGACTGGCAGCTACTTGCAGACTGGCAGCTACTTGCAGACTGACAGCTCCTTGCAGACTGACAGCTCTGGCTGCTTCATGCAGACTGACAGCTCTGGCTGCTCCATGTAGACTGGCAGCTCTGGCTGCTCTATGCAGGCTGACAGCTCTGACTGCCCCATGCAGGCTGGCAGCTCTGACTGCTTCATGCAGACTGACAGCTCTGGCTGCTTCATGCAGACTGGCAGCTCCTTGCAGACTGACTAAGATCTAGGTGCTACTGAACCTCCTTAGCGCTCTCTCTCTCTCCCTCCCTCCCTCCCTCCCTCCCTCCCTCCCCCCCTCCCTCCCTCCCTCCCTCCCTCCTTCCTTCCTTCCTTCCTTCCTTCCTTCCTTCCTTCCTTCCCTCCCTCCCTCCCTCCCTCCCTCCCTCTCTCCCTGTAAAATGTGCTATTTGAGATGTATGTCATGTGCGATATACCAAGATCAGCAGCTGGATATAACGGTAGTGGTGAAGAAAAACAATGCTGTTGAAATGGCAGTGGCACCAGTTTTCTCATAGATGCCTGATTGTTGGTATATCTGTGCCTGCAGCACAGACGTTGGAGTCTGTTAGACCCTGTTAGACCATTGCTCTATGCCCAGCGAATGGTGGAGGAGGTTAGAGCCTGTCTGGCCCAGTAATGTGTTTCATAACTGGGCTGAATGCCTTGCCTGCAGTGTAGTGCGGCCGGGTCCATTGTCCCTGGGCACAGGCCTGTGTGATGGGGGAGTCACCCGGGCCAACCTCACATAACAGTGACTCATCCATCAGCACTGCCTGCCTGGTGACTGGGCCAGAAACTCACCTATTCATTCATGCACATACACATACTTGCTTATACACAAACTGGTGCACACAAATAATCAAAGACACACACACCAAAACACAAGCGCTTATGCACACTCACACACATACCAGTACACTAACATACAGTCCAGTGCACTTGATGTTTGGTTAAGTTGGGTGTTTTTCCCCTGGTCCATTTCCCTGCTGGTCTGTCTTCCAGAAAGCTGGATTAGAGTGAGACCGATGTCTCCGATGTAGTGTAGGTCCTGGGATCAGAGGCACCGGGAGCCTACACACACACACACACATTCACAAAAAGAACACATATTCACCAAGAACTCCTAAACCCGGATATGGTTTCAATTGTTTTTTCAAAATACATTTTTCCGTCAGGATTTTAGAACTACTTCATATAAGGTCTGTGTTTCGTGTAGGCGTACCCTGGAGTAATGTATTGATAACCGCACAAATCTCCCAGACAAAGTAACTTATATCAATATATTCGCCTGGAGTCATCACCCCAAAATGAAACGCTAAATAGCCGCTAATGTGGCTATTATACAGAACTACACATCCTGTCACAAGCGTTGACGTCATCCATCAAAGCAGTAGCAAGTTTTAAAAAATGTAGCAAGTAACTTTTTAGTTTCTTGTGTAAATAATTGTTATTCTTCATGTGTATTCTTGTTTAGCATTTTTTCAAATTAACTAGCTAATTACTTTAGCGTTTCTACTTAAAAAATATTTTTACCCTGGCCTTTGTAGCTAACCTTAGGTCTCTGTTGATCAGAAGAAAGGATGGTTCTGTGCTATGTACCGGATTGTAACCACTTTCTGATAAGCACATGTTTATTTGATAGTTTCCCAACCTCTGTAAGTGAGAGGCATCGCTGGGGATGTGTGATAAGGTAAGCCCTGTTTGCTAGCTGCTAACAAACTATTTGAGTTAGATCAAAGAACTGTGTTTCCTAGATACTTTTAAAAAAATTGCAAAAGAATCAGCTACAGTAGTTACGTATAAAACACACGTTACCTTCCTTACAAGTAAAAAAAAAATCGGCACAGGCTAGCACAATGATTGTCGTCCCCTTTTATTAATATTTAGTGTGAGCTAGCCAGCTAGTTAACGTTTGCTCACGGTCGGTGTAACGTTAATCATACTTTTTCACACGGTGACATGCTAACTTTAGCCCACCAGCGTAGAGATATAGCTAGGTGGTTAAATATCGACTGGTGGGCTAGTTAGGCACCTTGGCTGGCTAGTTGACTACATTAGCTAACTAACGTTGCACCTGATCTCGGCATGGTGTAGTTGGACTTTCCTGACTGGCGGTGACATACTAGCGAATCTGCGTAACATTGGCGCTAACGTTAAATATCCCTGCCCTGTTGGACCAGCTAGCAAAGTTAGCTAAATATCCGTGCCCTGGTGGGCTAGCATGTGGCCATATGGAAAAATAACTACACGAACGGGGTAGTCAGTTAAACGGTACCAGTCAAAGGTTTGGATACACCCAATCATTCAAGGGTTTTTCTTATTTAAAAAAAAAAATGTTTTCTACATTGTAGAATAATAGTGAAGACAAACTATGAAATAACACACAGAATAATGTAGTAGCCAAAAGTGTTTAAAAAAAATGTAAATTCTTCAAATAGCCACCCTTTGCCTTGATGACAGCTTTGCACACTCTTGGCATTCTCTTAACCAGCTTCACCTGGAATGCTTTTCCAACAGTCTTGAAGGAGTTCCCACATGCTGTGCACTTGTTGGCTACTTTTCCTTCACTCTGCAGTCCAACTCATCCCAAACCATCTCAATTGGATTGAGGTCGGGTGATTGTGGAGGCCAGGTCATCTGATGCAGCAATTCATCACTCTCCTTCTTGGTCAAATAGTCCTTACAGTCTGGAGGTGTGTCCTGTTGAAAAACAAATGATAGACCTACTAAGTGCAAACAGATGGGATGGCGTATCTCTGCAGAATGCTGTGGTAGCCATGTTGGTTCTGTCTTGAATTTTAAATAAATCAGACAGTATCACCAGCAAACACCCCCAAACATCACACCTCCATGCTTCATGGTGGGAATCACACATGCGGAGATCAACCGTTCACCTACTCTGCGTCTCACAAAGACACAGCGGTTGGAACCAAAAAACTCAAATTTGGACTCATCAGATCAAAGGGCAGATTTCCACCGGTCTAATGTCCATTGTTCGTGTTTCTTGGCACAAGCAATTCTCTTCTTCTTATTGGTGTCATTTTATTAGTGGTTTCTTTGCAAGTATTCAACCATGAAGGCTTGATTCACACGGTCTCCTCTGAACAGTTGATGTTGAGATGTCTGTTACTCGAACTAGGAAGCATTTACTGGGGCTGCAATTTCTGAGGCTGGTAACTCTAATGAATTTATTCTCTGCAGCAGAGGTAACTCTTGGTCTTCCTTTCCTGTGGTGCTCCTCATGAGAGCCAGTTTCATCATAACGCTTTATGGGTTTTGTGACTGCACTTGCAGTTTTGTGACTGCACACCACGTAACCCTGTTACGGGGGCTGAGTCACTGGCTTGCTGGGGCTCTCTCGTGCCGTCCCTGGGGGGGGTGCGTCACCTGGGTGGGTTGATTCACTGTTGTGGTCGGCCTGTCTGGGTTGCCCCCCTTGGGTTGTACCGTGGCGGAGATCTTTGTGGGCTATACTCGGCCTTGTCTCAGGATGGTAAGTTGGTGGTTGAAGATATCCCTCTAGTGGTGTGGGGGATGTGCTTTGGCAAAGTGGGTGGGGTTATATCCTTCCTGTTTGGCCCTGTCCGGGGTGTCCTCGGATGGGGCCACAGTGTCTCCTGACCCCTCCTGTCTCAGCCTCCAGTATTTATGCTGCAGTAGTTTATGTGTCGGGGGCTAGGGTCAGTTTGTTATATCTGGAGTACTTCTCCTGTCCTATTCGGTGTCCTGTGTGAATCTAAGTGTGCGTTCTCTAATTCTCTCCTTCTCTCTTTCTTTCTCTCTCTCGGAGGACCTGAGCCCTAGGACCATGTCCCAGGACTACCTGACATGAGGACTCCTTGCTGTCCCCAGTCCACCTGGCCATGCTCCTGCTCCAGTTTCAACTGACCTGAGCCCTAGGACCGTGCCCCAGGACTACCTGACATGAAGGCTCCTTGCTGTCCCCAGTCCACCTGACTGTGCTGCTGCTCCAGTTTCAACTGTTCTGCCTTATTATTATTCGACCATGCTGGTCATTTATGAACATTTGAACATCTTGGTCATGTTCTGTTATAATCTCTACCCGGCACAGCCAGAAGAGGACTGGCCACCCCACATAGCCCGGTTCCTCTCTAGGTTTCTTCCTAGGTTTTGGCCTTTCTAGGGAGTTTTTCCTAGCCACCGTGCTTTTACACCTGCATTGTTTGCTGTTTGGGGTTTTAGGCTGGGTTTCTGTACAGCACTTTGAGATATCAGCTGATGTACGAAGGGCTATATAAATAAATTTGATTTGATTTTGATTTGAAGAAACTTTCAAAGTTCTTGACATTTTCCAGGTTTTCTGACCATTTCTTAGAGTAATGATGGACTGTTGTTTGTCTTTGCTTATTTGAGCTGTTCTTGCGGTAATTTGGACTTGGTCTGAATTACTGAACAAAAATATAAATGTAACATGTAAAGTGTTGGTCCCATGTTTTCACAAGTTGAAATAAAAGATCCCAGAAATGTTCCACCCCACACAAAGCTTATTTCTCTAAACGTATGTGCCAATTTTGTGTACATCCCTGTTAGTGAGCATTTCTTCTTTGCCAAGATAATCCATCCACCTGACAGGTGTGGCATATCAAGAAGCTGATTAAACAGCATGATCGTTACACAGCACCTTGTGCTGGGGACAATAAAAGGCCACTCTCTAAAATGTGCAGTTTTGTCACAACACAATGCCACAGAGGTCTCAAGTTTTTAGGGAGCGTGCAATTGGCATGCTGATTGCAGGAATGTCCAACAGTGCTGTTGCCAGAACATTTTATGTTAATTTCTCTACCATAAGCTGCCTCCAACGTCATTTTAGAGAATTTGGGGGATGCATTTTGTACATATTCTATAATGATAGGCTACTCAATCGGCTACATCTGTCGGTACAAACTTTGAGGAAATTGTCATAAAAAAGAACTCCCTCAGTTAAAACTACACCACTGGTCTTTAATGGTTTTTGGTGAGAGGGGGAACCATTCTTTTTGTTTTATATTCAGACTAGCGCTCCTACAAGCCGAATTTAGGCCAAGACAACAACGCAGAGCCCTTCTCACCATCAGTTCATATCTCCTATCATCTCAGTGTCTTTGTCCCTCTCCCTGCTCTGTATCAGCTGATAAGAATGACAAGCCAAACAGGATAACAGAAAGGGAAAATGTTTTAACTTTCCCTCTGTGTTCCTCTATCCCCCAGATTCAAATTATCTTCTGCATTGGCATCAGAATGCAAAGTAGAATTTTGCAGAAGCAGTTACTAATTCAGCAGATATTAACATAAATGTATTTATCCTCCTCTAAATATCACAGGAAGCTGCTGATGGACAAAAGGCTCATAATAATGACCGGAACAGAGCAAATGTAATGGCATCAAACACCTGGAAGCAATGCATTTGATGCCATTCAACTAATTCTGCTCCAGTCATTAACACGTGCCTGTTCTCTGCAATTAAGGTGCCACCAACTTCCTGTAAATACCTTAGATATTTTTGTCTCTGTCTGTTCCCTATGCTTGCTTTTCTCCCCTCCCCCACTTTCGCTTGTCTCTCGTTCCTCTTTGTTAGCTTGTTCCTGTTCCTTCCTCAGTGCTTAGTTCCCGCCCAACAACAGCTGCTGGTCTCTGATAGGCTGAAGCTGGGTAGGAGGAGGCGCTGAGGAAAACGTTTTGATCCTTTTCTTGCTCTGAGTTCAGTACAGACGTCAGTTCAGTATCATCGACAGACAGAGTCAGGAACAGCCCACACTCGCTCTCACACAGAACCTACAGCCCCGGAGCTGTCTAAAACAACCATTTGTAGCACTGTGTACACGGGGAGATTACCTTAACCCAAGCCTGGACTATACTACTCTGCTTTTGGACCAGGAAAGAACAGGGAACTAAAGGATTTTTCTCTTTTCTTCTCCTTCCTGCTATGCCCTTTGTTTTCTCCACTGTTGTCTCTGCTGTCCTAGCAGGTGTCCACTAGTGCCCCCTAGTGAAACAGAGTGGTACAGCCAGAGCATAGGGAGCCCGGGCAGCCTCATCGTGGGCCCCTCCAGTTTAGCTGTCCGATGCGGAGTGAGGATGAGTCCTGCTCTAGAAGCCCTTATGCAGGCAGACGGGACACCCCCCTATCCCGGGAAAGGGGTGATGCTTGAGCCTTTTGTGCACCAGGTGGGGGGCCACTCATGCGTGCTCCGTTTCGGCGACCAGACCATCTGCAAGCCCCTCATCCCCCGAGAACATCAGTTCTACAAGAGCCTGCCCCCCGAGATGAGGAAGTTCACCCCCCAGTACAGAGGTAAGCTTATTCCCTTATCCCACCCTAAACCCACAATATAACACTCTCATTGGAATAACATCCATTATGATGTGTGTTTGTGCGCTATTGCTACTGTCCAGTATTAATCTCCCCACATTCCTCCTTCAACCTGGTATCAGATAATTTTGTATTATTCTGTATGAAATCTGAGATACTCCATTTAGTATGATGTGTTACGTTTTGTGTATTAATTTGTGGATGTCCATCACCCATTTCCTATGATATGTTACGAATTTGTAAAATGTACTATAATGTTACGAATGATCACAACATACAATATGTTACGGATTTTCAAAATGTATTACATGTTACAAATTTGTAAGACGTACTATATGTTGAGAATTTGATATGTTACAAATTCTGTCCAGATGGCTAACATTAGCTAGCTGGCTAACATTAGCTAGTATGGAGGTTAAGTTTAGGAGTTAGGTTAAAGGGATAGAGGAAGGGTTAGCTAAAAGTTTTGGCGAAGGATTAGCTGACATGCTAAGTAGTTGCAAAGTAGCTAAAAAGTAGTAAGTAGTTGAACAGTTGCTAATTAGCTCAAATGCTGAAGTTAGCCTTGATGAGATTTAACCTCTCAAATCATTGGGTTAATTTTGCCTTAAATAACCATCTATCTTATGTAACCAGACCAAATGTAACATATGATACTAATTTGAGTGTCATGGATTTACGTTTGCTATG
This sequence comes from Oncorhynchus keta, assembly GCF_023373465.1. NCBI lineage: Eukaryota > Metazoa > Chordata > Actinopteri > Salmoniformes > Salmonidae > Oncorhynchus > Oncorhynchus keta. The sequence goes on along the minus strand of NC_068441.1, from coordinate 24,660,902 downwards.
TTACGTTTAGTCTATGAGGCCAGGCTGCCTTCTCTCTTTCTCTACCTCCACCCCCCGTCTCTCAAATGTATTCTCCCTGGTCCTCTACTGATATGGTCAGCTGGTGTGTTTTGTATTATTGGCTGCATTTAGGATTACAGCAGGTCACTGGAGATGGCACTACCACGGCACAAAGGGATTTGTTTTATGTTGGTGCTTAAGTGAGGGTGGGGGACAGACAGTATGTGACTCCATGATGCATCAGGGCTATGCAGTAGTGAGAGGTCGTTCTGCGAACGGCTATTTATTTTAATTGATCTTTTTGGTGAACCCGAATCGCATCAGTGAAAAAGCTTTTCATTTGTCTCCCTGATCTGCATTTTAAAAAAACTTTTATTTAACTAGGCAAGTCAGTTAAGAACAAATTCTTATTTACAATGACGGCCTATCCCAACTAGATCCTAACCCCGGACGACGCTGGGCCAATTGGGAGTCCCATATGGTAGTGCACAATAATGGCCGGTTGTGATACAGCCTAGAATCAAACCAGGGCCTGTAGTGACGCTTCTAGCACTGAGATGTAGTGCCTTAGACCACTGCATCACTCGGGAGCCTACTACTACTGCCCTTTTAAGTTCAAAACAAGTTTTTCTGCAGATAACTAACAAAATTATTATCTAAAGAGGGTGAGTCACTGCAGAAACGATACATAATGGGGAGAGGGCGTCAATCTGGTCCACAAAAATTGTAGCCTACCTTTTGGGCTTTAAATTGGAGATTAGCATTTTTTTCAGTGGTTCTAGTTCAATTTTTAAGTATTTTGAACTAGGTGCCGTCAGAATCAAATGAGACGTCTCTTTTACGTGAACGGAGCCAAATGAGACGGCTCACTGAAAAGACTCGGAATGCAAATCACTACTCTGCAGTGTCAGGTAATGTAATAGTGGAGACTGGAGAGGGGTATGGCAGGATCTTTATCACCTGGCGGCTAGGTGTGACCCCTTTATCAAAGGACAGGGTATTTTGCATTAGACAAAGTGGGAGAGATGACTGTCATGGAAAATAAATACATACACACACACCTTGGGTGGAATATCACATTCTGTTTAGTTTTTCCATTTACCATGAAGCTACACTCGTTGCCTCCTGACACATGCACGCACCACACACACACACACACACTTTCTATAGCGTCACTCCTACTCCGGTTATGTGACAGAGTTGAGGCGCTAGTATGGTATCAGACTCTGCAGCAATGTATCGTGGGACTATAAAAAGACCCTTGGGATTTGGAGAGGAAGATATAGAAAGAAGAGCGCAGACATCTGATGACACTGAGAAATATTCCACATCAAACACACATGTTCACTTCTGCTCAAAAACACTTACACACACACACCCATTCTCACACGCTTACAAACTCATTTAGGCTGCCCATATACAGTCACTTTCACATACTCACAAAGTACATTAGTCACAGGTTCTCAAACACTCATCCTCACATGCCCTCTGACAGTTGGAACAGGCCTGGGCAGTAGAGGGTTAACTGTTGCAGGGTAGTGTTATCACTGTGCATGACATCACTCAGGGCAGGCTCTGCAGAGGAGAGATAAGCGCTGGGTTCCATTGTCCTTCATGTCACTAGCCTCCCTAGTATCATCTCATACACATAGGCCCTAATGAAGGATCTGTCTTTATGCTTCATATAACCTTTTCTCCAGTGCCAACCAAGGATGTTTTGTTGTGTAAATATTACAGAAAGGCTGGGATTTTATTGTTTTGTGCTGTCATATTTTCATGTTTATATCCAATGGGATGATGTATATTCATCTCACTCCCCCTCCATATCTCGCTCCATCTTCCAATCCCTCCCTCCCTCTTTCTGGTTTATGTGTCAGCTCCTGCAGTTGTGATGTTTTACTCTTCCTGTCTTGAAACCACCAATCTGCAGTAAGAGCTGCAGTACACATGGGGGTTTATTGGGTAGAGCAGGGTCCCCCCCCCAGGTACACGTTTAGGTTTTTGCCCTAGCACAGCTGATTCAAATAGCCAATTCATCATCAAGCTTTGATTATTTTTAATCAGCTGTGTAATGCTAGGGCAAAAACCAACACATGCACTCAGGGGTGGCCCCAGGACCGAGTTTGGGAAACCCTGGGATAGAGGTGGGGGGTGCGTTCATGTTTGGGAAACCCTGGGATAGAGTTAGGGGGTGCGTTCATGTTTGGGGAACACATAAATTATCCCAGGACTGAGAAACGGTGTGTATACAGTTGTCTATGAAAGTGTTCTGGAGACCACCACCCTCCTCCACACCACTCTGTCAATCCCTCCCCTTTTTCATTTGTTAGTGTGTTTAGATTATTGCCTTCAATTGAACTATATAAAAAGGCAAGTCAGACCTGAAAGGTCTTGTCTGAGAGGCTGTGTACGCAAAGTGCCTCACTTGATGGAACTTTTGTATCTCTATGAAATAATAGAATATCACACTGTTGGGTGAATATGTCTTCATTTCTGGTGTGTTGTCATGGTTGTATTTGAGTTTATCTTTGCTGTGATTTCTATTGGGTTACCTTGAAATGTTGTAGCACTGTATGCGTATGAGTTGACTTGTGGTTCTGGGTGGGTTTAGTATTTGCTTAATAAAGTTTGGACTGAGTGTCATACATTCGAGCCTCCTGTGGTGTTTGTGTATCTCTTTGCTTCTTGGGTTCATTCTCACATTTTTATTACTTGTTTATTTATTTAACATATACATTTGAAGTACTTAGACACTGTTTTTGTTGCCACTCAATGATCTCTGCTGTGTCCTTGCTCCCCCCCCCAACCTGCTCTCTCTCTCTGCTCCCTCCATAGGAATGCCTGTGTTTTGTTTGCATCTCTCTTTACAGAGTATATTTGGCTGGAGGCAGGACCTAGTGGGTAAGAGCTGCCTATGACAACCCAGTTACGGGGAGGTCTTGGCTTCATCATAACATTATAAAATAAAAACTCCAATGCCGGGTAATAACCACCTTCCTATCCTTCTCTCTCCCCCTTTCCTCCATCTCCCCCTCTCTCAGGTGTGGTGTCAGTCAGCTTTGAGGAAGATGAAGAGGGCAACCTATGCCTCATTGCCTATCCCCTCCACAATGAACCAGAGAACCTGGAAAACAAGGACCCCTCAGCCGACTGCGAGCCCAAGAGCAAGATGATCAAATGGGGTAACAAGAAGACATCGTCCCTACTGCTGGAGAATGACAAATACAGCAAAGACCGGGCCAGACAGAGCACTAAAGAGAACAAGAGCAAAAGGTGAGCTCATACACTTACATCCATACACATACTATATATCCAAACACCAACATGCAGCAAAGATGTATGGTGAGCTGTAGATATCTAACCTCTTTTCCCGCTCTGTGTGTAGTCATAACAGTGCGGAGGCACAGCAGCAGGCTGAGGTTCTCTGCTACAGTCTGGATCAGAAGCAAATTAAACACAACCCCTGGAGTCTGAAATGCCACCAGCAGCACCTCCAGAGAATGAAGGAGAACTCCAAACACCGCAACCAATACAAATTCATCCTGTTGGAGAACCTGACATGGCGTCACGCGGTGCCGTGCGTCCTGGACCTGAAGATGGGCACGCGGCAGCATGGTGACGATGCGTCAGAGGAGAAGAAGGCCAATCAGATTCGCAAATGTCAACAGAGCACTTCCGCCTCCATCGGTGTCCGCCTTTGTGGCATGCAGGTGTACCAGTCAGACTCAGGCCAGCTGATGTTCATGAACAAGTACCATGGGCGTAAGCTGAGCCTGCCGGGCTTCAAGGAGTCCCTGTTCCAGTTCTTCCACGATGGGCAGCGTCTGCGGCACGAGCTGCTCTCCCCGGTGCTGTGGAAGCTCAGGGAGATGCAGGAAACCCTGGAGTCCTGCGAGTCTTACCGCTTCTACTCCTCCTCCCTCCTCATCATCTATGATGGGGAGCCCCCCCGCACCTGTGCCCCCACCCGACCCCGCCACCGCGGAGGAGAGGAGGGTGACGATGACGAGCCCTCAGATGAGGAAGAGGAGGAAGAGAAAGAAGGTGCATTTGGGTTCCCCCGTGGATCGCCAGCTGGCAGCAGTGCTGGTGGGAGCAGTAATGGCAGCAGTAAGGGAAGCGCTGGTCGCTCATCCCGCGGTGGAGGAGGGGAGGCCAGCAGCCCGGTGGTGGATGTGAGGATGATAGATTTTGCCCACACGACGTGCCGCCATTACGGGGAGGACAGTGTGGTGCATGAGGGTCAGGACAGCGGCTACATCTTCGGCCTGCAGAACCTCATCACTATCATCTCCCAGCTGGAGGAGCACAGCGCCGACTAAAGACTGAGCCTCCACTCTGGAAAACTCTAATCCAACCTGGGAATAACAGCACTGAGCTGTAGCCTTGGTCTGCCCTCCTCCGCCATTGGCCTGGTCCTAATGGCCACGACACAGCCGGGGGTCTGACCCCCCCACCTACTGTAGTGGAGATACAGGGAGCTCCAGGGTTGGTGATGGGGTCGGTCCCGTACCCCCCCGACGGGACAGGACTGCTTGTGCACTCGTTTGCAACTTGTCTCTGTGACTGTTCTTCCTCTTTCTTCCTCTTTATTTTCTATGTAATGGAAGTGATAGTGTCTGAGACTGGTATAGTAACAGGCTCAGGGACTCATGTAGCATCCTGTCATCCTGTCCTCCTCTCTGTTCCTCTGTTAGACTGTTTTCTTTACTGTATGGTCACTCTGAGAGAGGGACCAAAAGCTGAAGGGTAGTTCTGGAGGTTGTACTTGATGCTTTTAGACTATGATGTGAAGTGTTTGTGGATGGTGTTTGGACTGCTGTTCCCCCAACAGCACAGCACACACGAGTGGGGGTTGCTTCTGTACAGGCTGAACGAGGCTAGGCTGGTCAGTTGGCAACTCCTCACTCTCCTATGGCTGATTTTTGTATTTCTTCTGGTGTTTCTGCAGACCCCAGCAACGAACAGAATTTTGTTATACTTTTGGCCGTCTGGATTTACAAAAATAACAACGCATGGAAGGAGAATAAGATTTGGGTGAAGAAAAATGGATTTCTACCTTTTGTCAACAATAACCCCCCCCATACTGTTTAATCCCTAAATCAAAGACATTTAAAGTGGGGGTTTATAAGGGTATAACATCATTACTTTGTCATTTTCTTTGTTTTTGTCTGATTTGCTCCTCTTCATTCCTGAAATGGTGACTGAACACAATAATATATTGATAAGGACAATAAATACAAAGACTATAGACTTTATTTATTTGTCATATTTCTTCAAAATAAACAAATACATTTAAACAAAATGGAGCAATGATGACCACATTCCATATTACTGTTCTGATAATGACTAGTGAATGTTGTTTTTTGCAAGATACCTCTCTTGTAGACCTGTGTGTCACTAGTATGTTGGAAGAAAAATAAAGACATTTGTGGTAAAAGCACTTTTCTGTCTGTCATTGAGTGCATAGTACTTCTAGGAAAGGGATGGGTGGGGGCACAGGGTGATGGAAAATAAGGGGGGTCAGTGGCAATGTTCCCTCTAATTTTCAGGTCTGCTGAGTGCAAACTTGAACGTTGTGAAAATTCTGTGCAATTTCCAGCACGCGTTTACTGTGAACACTGAGGCTGCACCCACCTTAAGTGGCCAAATAGGCTACTGTGGCTATTTGAGCTTGACAATAACCTGTTTATACACTATTGGTGACTGAAAATATTTTTGTGTTGTTTGATTAAAGAAACCACTTCATTAAATAAAATGCATTATTATTCCCTTTCCATTATTACAGAGAATCAGACAAATTATGATACCCTCTGCCTATTGGCTATTCAGGCTTGAATAAACTGTCTCAAAATACAACACTGCCCCTTTGACAAAAAAATTAAATCTTGACCTGACTTGCTTTTCAATGATGGCTAGAAATACAAATGTTTTGTGCTCTTGTAGGAAGCAATCACTCCCCACTTGCTTACTACAAATTATCTATAGCTGGGCTAATCTCACCAACTAGCAAAGGATATGAACAAAATGTGCACAAGTGGCTACATGAAGCTCTTGCTTTGATCTCTGAGCAAGCGCATCTACTCTCAACCAATGTTCCCTCAACGGTGCACAGTAGCCCTAAGACTGCGATGGAGCTCCATGGGACTACCTGGCAAGCGCAGAGGAAATATCAGCCCACAGAGAGAAGCACAAGATTGAACTTCACTCAACTTTCTACAGTTTTCCCTGTTAACACTATCAACGTTTCCCTTGGCAATTGTGATCGAATCAACGTAATACTCGCCACTTTTAATGCAACATACCAAAACAAAACTATGCAAGAGATTTTGTTGTAGGCAGAACAAATCGGAGTAGGATTCTATTACATTGACACGGAGTAGGATTCTATAACATTAACAGGACTCAGCCATACTCTGCAGAGACCGGCATAACCAATCAGAGCTGCAGTAGGCCTATATGCAAACAGACCATTGCTATTATAAGCCTGCGTTGAGACAATGATTATCAATGCTTTAGCATTATGCTCACCCTGCACTAACATAAATAACATGAGAATATATACTTCTGCTAAGCTTCCCAGTAAAGAAATGAAAACAAGCAAGCATCCCAGAAAAGTGCTCAAAATAGCCCAAGTTAACAGATGTAGCTTAAGAAACAAGGTTCATGATATTAATAACTTGCTAGTTACAGATGATGTTCATATTCTGACTCTCTCTGAAAATCACTTAGACAATACATTTGGTGATACTGTGGTAGCAATACAAGGTTTTAACATTTACAAAAAATACAGAAATGCCAGTGGTGGAGTTGTTGCTGTTTATATTCAGAACCACATTCCTGTAAAGATTAGAGAGGATCTCATGTTAAATACTGTTGAAGTAATATAGCTACAGGTTCATCTGCCTCGCCTAAAGCACATTCTGGTGGGAAGCTACTATAGACCACCAAGTGCTAAAAGTCACTATCTGGATAACGTGTGAAATGCTTGATAATGTATGTGCTATCAACAGGGAGGTTTATTACCTGGGGGATTTAAAAATTGACTGGCTTTCATCATGCTGCCCACTCAAGAAAAAGCTTCAAACATTGACCAGTGCCTGCAACCTGGTTCAAATTATCAGTCAACCTACCAGGGAAGTTACAAACAGCACAGGAATAAAATCATCAACATGGATTGATCACATCTTTACTAATGCTGCAGAAATGTTCTTGAAAGCACTATCCAGATCCATCAGATGTAATGATCACAACATAGTAGTCACATCTAGGAAAAAAAAAAGTTCCAAAGGCTGTGCCTAAAATAGTGTATAAGAGGTCATACAACAAGTTTTGTAGTGATTCCTATGTTGTTGATGTAAAGGGTATTTGTTGGTCCGTGGTGTGTAATGAGGAGCAACCAGACGCTGCACTTGACACATTTATGAAATTGCTTATCTCAGTCAATAATATGCATGCACCCACTAAGAACATGACTGTAAAAATGGTTAAATCCTCATGGATTGATGAGGAATTGAAAAATTGTATGGTTGAGAGGGATGAGGCAAAGGTAATGGCAAATAAGTCTGGCTGCACAACCGATTAGCAAATGTATGGCAAATTGATAAATCATGTAACTAAACTGAGTTAAAAGAAGAAGAAACTACACTATGGAACAAAGATAAATGACATAAGTAATGACAATAAAAAGCTTTGGAGAATCTTCAGTTACATTTTGGAAAAAAGGCAAACTCAGCTCCATCATTCATTGAATCAGATGGAGTACGGGCTGAGTAACAGGGAAAACTAGAAATTTGAGTGAATTCAATCTGGTGCTTCTCTCCATGGGTTGATATTCTGCTCTCAGCAGAATATCGGGGAGCTGCGCAGCAGCACAGTTTAGAGGGAACATTGGTTTGTGGGATGAAAGACGGTAAATTAAAGTGAAAGGGCTGTTAAATTGACCACTGAAATACTGTTGTCACCATGGCACACCACATCTGCAGTAAGTCAGTTTAAATAAGACAACCTGTGGGAAAATGTGTCACTTCTGTAAAGGCGTGGATGATGGAGTCACCTCACAGTAATCTGATACTGAATGTCCCTTTACCTGTCATGCACTAGTCTTAGGGTCTAAGAGTGCCCACAGGGAAAATAAGAACGACATGTTTCATTACATGCATCACACTCTTTAACCTCTCTGGGGTATGTGGAACGGTAGCGTCCCACTTGGCCAAAGGCCAGAGAAAATGCAGAGCGCCAAATTCAAATAAATTCCTATAAAATCACATTTTCATGAATTCACACATGTAAGATACCAAATTAAAGCTACACGTGTTGTGAATCCAGCCAACATGTCAGATTTCAAAAAGGCTTTTCGGCGAAGGAAAATGATGCTATTATCTGAGGATAGCACCTCCATAAACAAAAGAGAGAAAACATATTTTAACCCTGCAGGTGCGACACAAAACACAGAAATAAAAATATAAATCATGCCTTACCTTTAACGAGCTTCTTCTGTTGCCACTCCAATATGTCCCATAAATACCACAAATGGTCCTTTTGTTCGATTAATTCCGTCCATATATATCCAAAGTGTCCATTTATTTGGCGCATTTAATCCTAAAAACACTGGTTCCAACTTGCGCAACGTGACTACAAAATATCTCAAAAGTTACCTGTAAACTTTGCGAAAACATTTCAAACTACTTTTGTAATACAACTTTAGGTATTTTCTAAAGTAAATAATCGATAAAATTGAAGACGGGATGATCTGTGTTCAATACAGGAAGAAAACAAACTGAAGCATGCTTTCTGGTCATGCGCCTCTATCAAACAGTACACATGAAGTGACCCTCGTTCAAGATGGCCGTACTTCTTCATTACTCAAAGGAATAACCTCAACCAATTTCTAAAGACTGGTGACATCCAGTGGAAGCGGTAGGAACTGCAAGCAAGTCCCTTAGAAATCTGGATTCCCAATGAACACCCATTGAAAAGAGAGTGACCTCAAAAATAAAAAATCTGAATGGTTTGTCCTCGGGGTTTCGCCTGCTACATAAGTTCTGTTATACTCACAGACATGATTCAAACCATTTTAGAAACTTCAGAGTGTTTTCTATCCAAATCTACTAATAATAGCAGGCAGTTGAATTTGGGCATGCTTTCCATCCAAAATTCCAAATGCTGCCCCCTATCCTAGAGAAGTTAAGAGTTTATCCTATTACGCAGTTTATGTGTTTTGGTTTGTCCATTTTCTGCCCGGCTGAGACGTCTGTGACTCCCACGAGTGTTCTAGCATGTTTATGATCTTCGCATTAGGGCCCCCCCAAGCTCGATTATTCTCACCAATCCTGGAAAACAACAAGAATGGAAAACATTTGGCATTGTGTAAAGCAGTTGGCTGGTACAACCAGGGAGTGGTGTGATGTTGGCTGATGCAAGTAGTTGCCATGGGAATCTCCCTAAGAAACGTCTTGGGCTTACATGTTCTCTCTGACCCTCGTATTGGGAGCCGTTATTTCCGAGTGGCGCAGAACCTTTATTCCATATCCAAATCCGCTTTCCGGGATTGTAAAATACTGAGCTGGGTAGGGTAAAACCACAGAAGGCTTGATGATGTGGAAAGTATGTGAGGAATGCTGCTTCACATTACAGGCATGGCTCAGCCTGCTGCTTGCTCATAGAAACAAGAGGGATGGGTGGGGTCACCACTGAAAGGCCTGTGAAACAAGATAGATTCCCACTGCACAAAGTGGTTGAATCAACTAGTTTTTCAATGTATTGTGATGTGGAATTCAGTAGCGGGGCATGCGTAAAATTACTGGGGAAGACAAGCCCCCCACCCCCCAAAAAGCCATATTACAACCTATGTGTTGTGATAATTGCATTGTTTGCTCTATAACATGTCAATTCATATGCCTTGCGACCGTGATATATAGGCCTAGAGACCGAGACAATAAGAAGACATAGAGGCAGAATAAAACCAGATAGCAGCCTCTGTCCAGTGAAGTCCACAAAGCATATTGCATGTACAGCAACAGACAGTTACATCCCCTAAGCATGGCCAAGCAAGTTAATGGTTATGACATTTTCAGACCACTAAACAACTATTGATTTAGAACCAGAGAGCGTTACCACAAGTCGCAAAGAAAACAGGAGCTGCCTCCAATATTCCAGCACCATTTCAACTTCAACATTTTAACATCATCAAATCACATATGCTTAGTCTAATACAGTGACAACTAAAATATACCAAAAACAAGTTAGTCCAATCAACAACGTAAGCTAAATATGATGCGTCTGTCCATGGTTCTGATTTCTGATTTCTGTGTGTGTATGTGTGTTAGTGCATGCATGTTCGTGCAAGTAGAAAAACATGTTGACTCACCCTACTCACCCAGGGGCACAACCTTAGTCCAATGTATAAATGTATGATTGGATCAGAATCGCCGTTATAATAATTGGCCAGTACGGAGAATTAAGTAAAACTACAAGTCCATATCACTATCTCCATCCATGGCTAATTTAGAAAAGGGCCAATTTTAGCTAGCTAGCCACCGGAGGACAACACAACGAGATGTAACAATACATGTTTTTCTTGATGTGTGCTCTCAATGGGATTTGATAGGAGTGACGACAAAATCCAAGCTGGTTTCCCCTGACACTATTTTGGGGGTTTGCCAGGACCATTCACAGTTAAACTCGCTCAGTTTAGCTCAACGCTGATTTGAAAATGTTTTATAATGCTCGCTGGCTTCCCTTGCATTCAATGCTACTGGCGGCAACAATATCATACTGGACCAGTCAGCATCAGATAGACGTAGAGAGACAGAGGGGTGCTGTTTCACTCGCTCGGATGCCTTCTCCTGTGAGATACATTCAGTCTCTTGCAAATTGTAGGAAAATAATGAAACACAGAGAAACGCCACTGGTGGAACCTATGTGGAAAATACATTGGATTTGAAAAAAGGCACATTTTTTGAGGATGACATTTCAACCCCAGGATTATGTCATCATGCTAACCAAATGCTATTGTGCGAATTTATTTGATTTGATTTAACTAGGCAAGTCAGCTATTGTTTCAATTCAACACAGAGTTCATCAACACATGGACATAATAACAGGCCTCGGGATTCACGCTACATTAAAATAATGAATCTGTTGGATTCACTTCTCCATCTCAACCAAAAATCTAAGTTAAACTTTATTCAAAGTTCATTTAAAGATTGATTTGATTTAGTCCTATTCTTTGGCTTAGATTTTTGGTTGAGATGGAGACGTGAATACAACATATAAATAGACAAACTGGAATTAAAGCCAAACCAAGTCAGTGGCACAGATGAAACCTTCCATCCTTCAAATGTTGATATTTGGTTGTATTGGCAACCAAACACAATTCAATATAACTTTTGAAATACAACAAATAGCCTATTAATTTGTTGACAAGTTAACAAATTATATGTTGGATTCACATCACCAACTCAACCAATAATAAATGTTAAGAATGGGATTAAGCCAGTGGCTCAGGCGGAACCACCCAAGCAGTAGATACATCTCCTTTAAATGGTTTCATTGTCAAACTAACACATTTCAATATTACTTTTGTAATACAGTAAATAGCCTAAAATTAAGGATATCTTACAAACCAATGTAAAATGCAACCTTAAAATTAGTGACACATCCATGGCCACATTTTGAGGTTACTGTAACTATAAATGTTTTCTTATGTAATCATATAAAACATGCATGTTCAAGATAGCATGCATAGGTCATCGCAGGTCTGTGAAGATAATAATCTGTGCAGAATCTCAAAAGGCATTGATCACTTACACCATGTCCTTTTAATGTAATCTCAGCTGCAATCCAGGTCATTAGATGGAGCACAGTGATAACACATTAATCTGTTGTATAAATAAACAAAATATCATTGTATTCCCATTTTAACTTTGCTGAGATTTTAAATGGTTGAAAGCACAGTGATAGACATTTGGGTGAATAAACCAATAATCAGACATTGTTTTTCCATTGGAATTTGATTGTGCTTTTAGATGGTTGAAAGCATAGTGATAACACATTGGAAATTCAACCAATTTTTGGCTGTCTTTTTGATGTGGTGAATACTGTATAGGTTGTAATCTCATTGATCAATGTCTCAACCAATTATTACACAATTAACTACGTTGAAATTGCATGGTGTGCCAGGGGGTTTATACAAAGACTAGGTGGGTGGCAACAGATACATATTATTAGCAATGGATAAACAGGATAAGGTTAGTTGAATGTGTGAGATATTTGTAACAGTGTATATAGATAGGCTTAGAGGTCTTTATTAGTAGTGGAGCTGAAAACTGAGCAGTGACAGCTTGCAAAAGTGGTTTAGAAACACCAGATATTCTTTGTACTTGACTGAGAGGCTGATGATGGGCTCAATATGAGGTCTTTAGAGGGAGAGATAGTAGAGGTAGAAAAGTGGAATGATAGAGGGGGAGAGAGACAGTAGATTTCATCTACCATCAAGGGGCAGATCGAGGTCCATGTTGAATATATAGTGAATGTGCACACATAGAGACTCAGAGAGAGAATGTTGAGGTTTAGATGGGCCGATGACGTCTGCGAAATCTGATTTGCGGGTGTAATGTTTAGTGGGCTGATGGAGGCCTAGTCTGTGGAGAGCGACTCGATGATGCCCCATGGAGGGCACACGGCGCCTGGGGGAAAGCCATGTGACTCCTGCCCACCCCCACCCCTACGTCCACCACAGTCTGGTCTCAACCGGCTTTGAGCTGAGCGACTGATGCACTCATGGCCTGCAGTCAGATGACCTACATACATAGACTATGTGTGTGCACCATCCATTGATTCACCCATGATCCACTGATGCTAGGTCCTTTATGGTACAGTATTATTTGACCCTGCTGGTCATCTATGAATGTTTGAACATCATGAAGAACAATCTGGCCTTAGTGGCCATACTCTCCATCCGGCACAGCCAGAAGAGGACTGGCTACGCCTCAGAGCCTGGTTCCTCTCTAGGTTTCTTCCTACTGTAGGTTCCTGCCTTTCTAGGGGGGTTTTCCTAGCCACTGTTCTTCTACATCTGCATTGCTTGCTGTTTAGGGTTTTAGGCTGGGTTTCTGTATAAGCACTTTGTGACATCTGCTGATGTAAAAAGGGCGTTATAAATACAATTGATTGATTTATTGTACCAAGCCGTGCACTCATATGTGCTAACAGTAAGACTCAAAGTCAAGGATTGGAAGGGGGAAGCTACAGAATGAGTCAGAAACTCATCCATTATTGTAGCGCAGATTTCCTGCAGGACACTTGCCATGTAAGGTGTTAATCAAATTGTCAGCCCTGTCATAACTTAGAGTAAGGATACTTAGAGTAATGCCAACAGATAAGATGACTGCCTTTGAGCTGCTTTCTCTTCTCAGTGATAAAAACCTGGAGGAACTCTATCTTAACCTTTGGATGGCCCGAAGAATTGCAGTCACCCAACCAGTAACAGTAGCATCGGCAGAGAGGAGCTTTTCAAAATGAAAGCTCATCAAAAGCTACCTCAGGTCTTCCATGTCACAGGAACGTTTGAGTGGTCTGGCCATCATGACAATAAATCATGATGTAGGGAAACACATGTCCTATGATGACATCATTGATGATTTTGCCTAAAGAATGTGCAGAAGAGGAATATTTTGATGGTAAGATTTTAATTCAAACATTAAAATGTTTACACACTTAGTAACATGTAAGATTGTATCGCAGAAGTGCATTTGTGTAAATGACTGTTTAACTAACTATGTGACATACTTTCTAGATTTCTTCCAGACAGTCCAGGTAGACTGGTGGCCATGCTGATGCTGAAAATACTCAGGCTGTCGAGGGAACCAAAGTTAATCACACAGCTGTATAAGTTTTATTTTACTATTTTGAGACATACAGTTGAAGTCGGAAGTTTAAATACACCTTAGCCAAATACATTTAAACTCAATTTTCCTGACATTTAATCCATTTAAAAATGCCCTTTTTTAGGCCAGTTAGGATCACCACTTTATTTTAATGGCCACTCCAATAACTTGACTTTTTTGTCCTTAAGCCATTTTGCTACAACTTTGGAAGTATGCTTGGGATCATTGTCCATTTGGAAGACCCATTTGTGACCAAGCTTTAACTTCCTGACTGATGTCTTGAGATGTTGCTTCAATATATCCACATAATTTTCTTTCCTCATGATGCCATCTATTTTGTGAAGTGCACCAGTCCCTCCTGCAGCAAAGCACCCCCACAACATGATGCTGCCACCCCCGTGCTTCTCGGTCGGGATGGTGTTCTTCGGCTTGCAAGCCCCCTTTTTCCTCCAAACATAACGATGATCATTATGGCCAAACAGTTCTATTTCTGAAACTATCCGCCGCCATTGTCGCAACCCCTATTACCAGCCTGTTCAACCTCTCTTTAATATCGTCTGAGATCCCCAAGGATTGGAAAGCTGCCACAGTCATCCCCCTCTTCAAAGGGGGAGACACCCTGGACCCAAACTGTTACAGACCTATATCCATCCTGCCCTGCCTATCTAAGGTCTTCGAAAGCCAAGTCAACAAACAGGTCACTGACCATCTCGAATCCCACCGTACCTTCTCCGCTGTGCAATCTGGTTTCCGAGCCGGTCACGGGTGCACCTCAGCCACACTCAAAGTACTAAACGATATCATAACCGCCATCGATAAAAGACAGTACTGTGCAGCCGTCTTCATCGACCTTGCCAAGGCTTTCGACTCTGTCAATCACCATATTCTTATCGGCAGACTCAGTAGCCTCGGTTTTTCGGATGACTGCCTTGCCTAGTTCACCAATTACTTTGCAGACAGAGTTCAGTGTGTCAAATCGGAGGGCATGCTGTCCGGTCCTCTGGCACTCTCTATGGGGGTGCCACAGGGTTCAATTCTAGGGCCGACTCTTTTCTCTGTATATATCAATTATATTGCTCTTGCTGCGGGCGATTCCCTGATCCACCTCTACGCAGACGACACCATTCTATATACTTTCGTCCCGTCATTGGACACTGTGCTATCTAACCTCCAAATGAGCTTCAATGCCATACAACACTCCTTCCGTGGCCTCCAACTGCTCTTAAACGCTAGTAAAACCAAATGCATGCTATTCAACCGATCGCTGCCTGCACCCGCATGCCCGACTAGCATCACCACCCTGGATGGTTCCGACCTTGAATATGTGGACATCTATAAGTACCTAGGTGTCTGGCTAGACTGCAAACTCTCCTTCCAGACTCATATCAAACAATCTCCAATCGAAAATCAAATCAAGAGTCGGCTTTCTATTCCGCAACAAAGCCTCCTTCACTCACGCCGCCAAGCTTACCCTAGTAAAACTGACTATCCTACCGATCCTCGACTTCGGCGATGTCATCTACAAAATTGCTTCCAACACTCTACTCAGCAAACTGGATGCAGTTTATCACAGTGCAATCCGTTTTGTCACTAAAGCACCGTATACCACCCACCACTGTGACTTGTATGCTCTAGTCGGCTGGCCCTCGCTACATATTCGTCGCCAGACCCACTGGCTCCAGGTCATCTACAAGTCCATGCTAGGTAAAGCTCGCCTTATCTCAGTTCACCGGTCATGATGGCAACACCCATCCGTAGCACGTGCTCCAGCAGGTGTATCTCACTGATCATCCCTAAAGCCAACACCTCATTTGGCCGCCTTTCGTTCCAGTACTCTGCTGCCTGTGACTGGAACGAATTGCAAAAATCGCTGAAGTTGGAGACTTTCATCTCCCTCACCAACTTCAAACATCAGCTATCTGAGCAGCTAACCGATCGCTGCAGCTGTACATAGTCTATTGGTAAATAGCCCACCCATTTTCACCTACCTCATCCCCACACTGTTTTTATGTATGTACTTTTCTGCTCTTTTGCACACCAATATCTCTACCTGTACATGACCATCTGATCATTTATCACTCCAGTGTTAATCTGCAAAATTGCAATTATTCGCCTACCTCCTCATGCCTTTTGCACACACCTGGTTAAATAAAGGTGAAATAAAAAAATAAATAAAAAATAGTTTCATCAGACCAGAGGACATTTCTCCAAAAAGTACGATCTTTGTCCCCATGTGCAATTGCATACCGTAGTCTTGCTTTTTTATGGCAGTTTTGGAGCAGTGGCTTCTTCCTTGCTGAGCGGCCTTTCAGGTTATGAAATATAGGACTTGTTTTACTGTGGATATAGATACTTTTGTACCTGTTTCCTCCACAATCTTCACAAGGTCCTTTGCTGCTGTTGTGGGTTTGATTTGCACTTTTCACACCAAAGTATGTTCATCTCTAGGAGACAGAACGCGTCTCCTTCCTGACTTGTATGAAGCTGCGTGGTCTCATGGTGTTTATACTTGTGTACTATTCTTTGTACAGATGAACGTGGTACCTTCAAGCGTTTGGAAATTGCTCCCAAGGATGAACCAGACTTGTGGAGGTCTAGTCAGGTGTGTACGTACTGGTAGCGAAGTCAGGTGCAGGAGAGCAGAGATTTGTGAACAGGCGCACACTTTATTGAGGCAGTGCAAAACGCACAAAACAGTCACAAGAATTATGTTTAACCTCTTGCTCCTACCTGACACGCAGGCGTCCCATCTAGACATCTGGAAATGCAAATGCGCTACGCTAAATGCTAATAGTACTAGTTAAAACTCAAACGTTCATTAAAATACACATGCAGGGTATTGAATTAAAGCTACACTCGTTGTGAATCCAGGCAACAAGTCAGAGTTTTAAAATGCTTTTCGGCGAAAGCATGAGAAGCTATTATCTGATAGCATGTAACACCCCAAAAGACCCGCAGGGGACGTAAACAAAATAATTAGCATAGTCGTCGCTACACAAACCGCACAAATAAAATTTAAAACATTCATTACCTTTGACCATCTTCTTTGTTGGCACTCCTAGATGTCCCATAATCACTATTGGGTCTTTTTTTCGATTAAATCTGTCCATATATAGCCTAGATATCGATCTATGAAGACTGTGTGATAAACGAAAAAAAATTGCGTCTTATAACGTAACGTCATTTTTTTAAATTAAAAAGTCGATGATAAACTTTCACAAAACACTTCGAAATACTTTTGTAATGCAACTTTAGGTATTAGTACACGTTAATAAGCGACCAAATTGATCACGAGGCGATGTATATTCTTTAGCTGTCCGTCTGGAAATAATGTCCGGGTAAATCTCAACCAAAATATCCGGTCGGAGACTTGAACAAATGGCTTGTCTCTTCTTCGTTTGACCAAGAAACAAAGCCTAGGCAAATGACAAGACTGTTGACATCGTGTGGAAGCTGTAGGTATTGCAACCTCAGCCCCATTTATTGTGGTTCGCCTTTATCAATGGGTTGAAGTGGCGGATGGATATATATTTCCATTTTCAGTGATCAGATTTTCCTGCGCTTTTCGATGAAACGCACGTTCTGTTATAGTCACAGCCGTGATTTAACCAGTTTTATAAACGTCTGAGTGTTTTCTATACACACATACTAATCATATGCATTATACTATAATCCTGGCATGAACAGCAGGGCGCTGAAATGTTGCACGATTTTTAACAGAATGTTCGAAAAAGTAGGGGGTAGGAGTAACAGGTTAACAATAAACATCTTCGTGAAATACCACGGAAAAAACAAACCAGTCTGGCACGTCAACCACAAACACGTGACATAAACAATCTTACACAAAGACATGATGTGGAACAGAGGAATAAATACATGTTGATTGGTTGGGGAATGAAAGCCAGGTGTGCAGGGAACAAGACAAAACAAATGGATACATGAAAAATGGAGCGGCGATGGCTAGAAAGCCGGTGACGTCGACTGCCGAACGCCGCCCGAACAAGGAGAGGAGCCGACTTCGGCTGAAGTCGTGACAGGTCTTCAATTTCTATTCTGAGATCTTGGCTGATTCCTTTTGATTTTCCCATGATGTCAAGCAAAGAGGCTTTGAAGGTAGGCCTTGAAATACATCCACAGGTACACCTCCAATTGACTCAATGATTTCAATTAGCCTATCAGAAGCTTCTAAAGCCATGACATCATTATCTGGCATTTTCCAAGCTGTTTAAAGGCACAGTCAACTTAGTGTATGTAAACTTCTGATCCACTGGAATTGTGATAAAGTGAATAATAAGTGAAATAATCTGTCTGTCAACAATATGTTTACATTGTATAGACAAAGCTATTTGTATAATATTGTGAGGACTGCACTAATTACCAGGCAGCAGAGATTCTATAGAACATATTCTATTCAATAAATATTTTTTGTTGATACCTCATTCTGTTCTGTATAGGTCCACTTATTCTTAGACCAATAGATGGAGCAAACTGTTTTAAAGGAGGGAGGATTGAAGTGGGAGCACTGGGGTGTCAGGTGTGACTGTGTGGCAATAGCAAATGGTTTACATGGCTCAAAGGTCAAGTATGAGGGCCCCCAGGGAGGTCAGGACCGGCTCTGCTGCCCAGTCATTTGAAGTCCATAGATTAGGGCCTAGCGAATTTATTTAAATTGACTGATTTCTTTATATGAACTGTAACGCAGTAAAACCAATAAAATGGTTGCATGTTGCACTTATATTTTTGTTTAGTAAATCAGCACCAGAGATGATAATCTGTTTCTCACATATCTAAAAAATATATTTCATAAATCTGCTATCACATGAGCTCTGGCTTTGATGACTGACTGGCATGATGAGTATTGGAGCTTTTTAATCCTGTAACATTTTAATGTGCATGCGTGTCTGTGTCGGTCTGTCTGTTTGTTTGTCTTTGGGTGTGTGTGTGCCTCACCTTTCCACATTTTGGGAATTATCGGGTTGCCATGGTAACTGAATGAATTCTGTAACAACAGCACCAGTATTTATAACAGTGTTGCGGCCCTAAGGCAGAGGGGGGTTGGTGTGTTCCAGAGAACCAAATATTTTAGCATTTTCAGGAAAGAGATGAGATTTCACTTCAGATGCAGCAGAACCTAAAATCCCTGCCCACAAATCTGATCTTGATCTCATGCCATCCTCCTTCTCTTGCGTATTATAGTCACGCCTGCTCCTGCTCTTCCCCCCTGGCGCTCGAGGGCGCCAGGCTGCCCTGCATCACGCACTCCTGTCATTATCAATTACGCACACCTGCCTTCCCTCGTCACTTGCATCAGTGATATTGGACTCACCTGGACTCACTCAATCACATGTTTATTACCTCCCCTATATTTGTCAATCCCCAGCTCTGTTCCCCGCTGCTGCATTGATTGTAATTTGTCTGTGTTACCCGTGTGCTGACGCTGTTCCTGTCTCGTTCTATGTCCATTCCCTATTAAATGTTTGACTCCCCGTACTTGCTTCTCCTCTCCAGCGTCATCCCGTGACAATTATTTTCTCGTAGCTTTTCTAGACAGATGATAGTCTTGCCCTTGATCATACTACAAGAGCAACACTTGGCCTGACAGTTGGTCTGACCCTGGTAAGCTGCCTCTTTTGTCTAACTACTGTATAAATCCTCTAAATCCTCTAATCCTCTCCCAGTTAGTTAATGTTCCTTTTTTCCAAAAATATTATTTTTGTAGGCGAAATAGCTCTGTTTGTTCTTCACGAAACATGGCAAACTTTGTTTATAATCAATCCTCAAGGTGTTTTTCAAATATCTATTCGATAAGATATCCATCGGGACAATTGTTTTTTCAGTAGGACCGATTGGAATAATGGCTACCTCTGTATTTTACGTGAGAGTCACTCTGGGAGCATCAGGTGACCAGTTGCGCAATGTAGCCGCTTACGGGTATTCTTCAACATAAATGCATAAAACTACGTCACAATGCTGTAGACACCTTGGGGAATACAGAGGAAAAGTAATCTGGTTGATAGCCCATTCACTGCTCAATAGGGACGCATCGGAATGCAACGCTTTCAAAACATGAGGCACTTCCGGATTGGATTTATCTCAGGCTTTCGCCTGCAACATCAGTTCTGTTATACTCACAGACAATATTTTTACAGTTTTGGAAACTTTAGAGTGTTTTATGTCCTAAGCTGTCAATTATATGCATATTCTAGCATCTTGTCCTGACAAAATATCCTGTTTACTACGGGAACGTTATTTTTCCAAAAACGAAAATACTGCCCCCTAGTCACAAAAGGATAATAGTCTCCAGTTTGGCTAGAAAAATCAACTTGCCACAATCTCACCTGCAGTCCACCAGGTTTTAAGAGCTTTATCAGGCTCTACTGAGAAGGATAATTGTATTAGGCCTTTCATGATGTTGGTGACTGATAACATTAATAATGATGCTTATTAAGACCTGGCACCAAGCGATATGGGGGATTTGGCTAAAGCTGCTAGTGTAAGTCTCAGTATTTAACATGGTACATGATTTAACCTCCTGCTCCTTGCTTTAAATGATTAACCACAACTAACCTTTATATTTCAACAGACTAGGAAGGCCTCAGTAATTTAGTATTGGTTGATAAGTAGCTAATGAAATACACAATGGGACATGGTCTGTTGAGTGCCGGAGACTTGGGTTTATTGTAGGTGAAGGGATCCAAGATTCTGGAGATTTTTGTCCGGGCTGATGTCATTCACCCCAGGCCGCCCTTTATCGTCTAGACTTGTACCATCAGCATTGTACTTTGTCTGTGTGCTTGTGTTCACACAAGTATGAATGAATGTGTGAGAAAGAGGAGCGCCCGCTTTAATAAACCAAGGCCGTGCTGGCTGTGCTTGTCGTAAACTGTCATAAACTGTAAACATTTTAGACAAACTGTTGGAACAGGACATTCAGCAGAGTGACCTTAAACATTGGCAAGACGTGACTCAGAGTACAAAGGCCATGCACACGTGAAACAAATCACATCACATTGAAAGCACCAAGCACAGGTCTGCCTACATCAGGGTTATTGATGTAGTAATCAGTGTGAACCATAGAGGTACCTATAGCTGAGAGACAACCAAAAGTGTTGTGTTGGAGAGTGTAAGACGTGAGGACTGTGCTGTATCTGAACATGTGCTTATTTTACCTTAGAATTATATCACAGCCTGTTAAACAAACCACTTCGATCAAGGCTTTAATAATACCGCTTCACAATCTCCGGTAGTGGGTCCAGTGGGCCCTTGGGTGGGCCCTTGGGGATCAGCTGAGATCTGGCCGTCTATTGATCACTCTGTGTGAATGTGGGCTACATGACACCTGTTCTGGAGCTGTACACACTGCCCCCTGCCCCTGCTGCCCGTGGCCCGCATCAATAGTAGGTCTTATGACTTTGCCCCTTTGCTGCAGTCATAGATTTAGAATGGAATAGCTGATCTGACAGGTGTTATATATTCCAAATTCAAAACCTTATACGTATTTTTATTTTATACACTGTGTTTTGAGTTTCATCACACCTGACCATTAAAACCCATGATACAACATCAGTATAACAAGTAGTAAGGTCAGTAAGAGGACACTCCAATCATTGACAGACAATACCAGAGATCGGGGCTGAATTGGTACACTATATGACTAAAAGTTTGTGGACACTTGCTCGTGGAACATCTCATTCCAAAATCATGGGTATTAATATTGAGTTGGTCCTGCCTTCGCTGCTATAACAGCCTCCACTCTTTTGGGAAGGTGTTCAACTAGATGTTGGGTCATTTCTTTGCTCTGAGACACGGTTGTGCTTCACGCTGCTACAACATGGTAGTTAGGGTAGCTAGAGGACTAAAACAATGGAGAAATGTAGCTTTGTGCTTCAATGCTCCTGGTTGTTGCAGACATTTACTCACTACTACTGTTTACTTCGTGCATCTCCCTGAGTCTACCTTTAACCCCCTACCATGAATTTTAATAGCATAATACAAAAATTCCCATCAAAAGGAATCTGTTTTTTATTATTATTGGATGCGTCTCAATCCACCTCATCTGCTGATGTAGCCCATCTGGTGAAAGAGACATCCTGAAAATCGGTCTTCTTACGGAAACCCATGTAGCTCCCTAACGATTTGGCCTGCAAAATAGTATTAAACTTAAATTAAATAAAAACTAGTAAAGTGGATCTGAAGACTAATTGAAACTAAACAGAATTTCTAATAAAAATCTTAAAATGAATATTAAGACACAAAACTATAATAACCTTGAACAATACCTCTATAAGAACTATAACACACTGGATCCACTATAAACACACTTTATATTATTGTCCTTTGTTGTTTCTCTGTTTCTTCCTCTCTTTCTCATATACACACATTTTTACATCAATCTTTCTAAAGTTGACTTAATTCACACAAAAAAAACACTACATGTACAGCACTAGCCTTACATAACCACAGACTGATTTCACAAACATGCCAAACAAGAGTTTTGTCATTACTGTACAGCTCAGGCTCTGGCCAATGTAATCTTGCTTCTATTCACAAAACACAGGAAGCCCTTATTCATTCACTGAATGTGTAACTAGGGCTGTTATGGTGACTGTATTGAGGTGACGAGTCATGATGGCAGTCAAATTCGACATGAGTCACAGTAATTAGGATTCTCCAAGCTCTGATGATGCTGATAGTCA
Source organism: Oncorhynchus keta (assembly GCF_023373465.1). Lineage (NCBI taxonomy): Eukaryota > Metazoa > Chordata > Actinopteri > Salmoniformes > Salmonidae > Oncorhynchus > Oncorhynchus keta. The sequence goes on along the minus strand of NC_068441.1, from coordinate 24,638,317 downwards.
TTAGTAGCCTACCAAACTTGCTAACTGCCTGGTACCCTCCACTCTATTGTCGCTCTAATCACTCTGACATCAATGCAAATGCAATCGAAAATCTAATCAAACACTTCATGACACTTCATGACTTCATGACACTTCATGATGTTGCGCAACATTTCTATAGGCTCTGCAATTGCATGAGAAAACAGTGATGGCCTTTATTAAAAAGAGGAGGATCCCATCAGCTTTCTATAGACTAGGCCTACTATATTTATTTCTCAACTTTCCTAATATTAAGCACATTGCTTATATTTATAGCCTATAGTCTATAGCCTACCTGGCTGGCATGAATATAACTATAGCCTACCTGGCTGGCATGAAAATGAACCATGAAAAAGCATCCTTCATTCGCATAGATCCTTCAGTGCATAGATGACATGTATTTTTTCTGCTGCCCCTGTTTCGAGACAGGTGCATGATAATGGTCCATTCTAAATCAAAACAAATTTCACAGAAATACTATTTAGTATATGTAAAGACAAGATTAAATCAAGAATAGTCTGATGGGCGACAATATTAGCTTGTGAATGATGCCCAGTTTAATGCAAACAGCGCATGCTTTTTTTTGCAACTCTTTCAAATCAAAGTTGCACACCTCGTGTAGGCTAGCCCATAGGCCTATATGTTTTGATAAGGTTTGTATCACAACTAAAGTAGCCAAATAACTTCTTAAATTAAAGCACATTAATCCTCTTCACAACAGGTGTAGAGCCTAGCTGGCATACATAAGCAGCGCGTGAGTTTCAAGTTTGAGGAAGATCATTTTCACCATAAAAGCATTACACGCATAATCGCATTTGTGGTCACTTTTGAGAATGGTGTTTTCCTGCTAATGGAACATACATGCCTATAGCCTACTGCCATGTGTGCATTGCTGCGCTTATAATATGAAGAAATAGCCTAAATAGTTTATCAACATTTTAGCTAAATGTTCTCTTGCGTCAGACTCATTGCTTAAAACAGTTTTTTGATACTAGCGATTGTATTCATTTGGGATCCATCGCATCCCACAACTGTCTCAGACTATGTTTGGAATATTTATTTCTCACACAGAATAGGAGTAGATCAACTTTTGTACTATGGGGGATAATAGATTGACATAGGCTAGTGCTTTTTCTGGTCGTTAGGCCTCCTCATCTTGTTGGCTAATGAAAAGTAAATGTGGACAGTTCTTCCAATATCTTCAATATGCGCCTCGGAATTGGTAAAGGACGCACGCAGTTGCATCCCTAATGTGTCTGTCTTCACTTGTAGCCTGTGAGAAAGACCCGATCACGTGACTGAGAGCCATGTGAGTGAGAGGTGCTTCCTGTAACGGCGTTCTTCGTTTGTCAAAAGAGAGTCGGACCGAAATGCAGCGTGGTAGTTACTTTATTGGAAAAAGCGACACATGAAATAACTATTACAAAACACAAAACAACAAACGGAACGTGAAACCTATTACAGCCTATCTGGTGAAACTACACAGAGACAGGAACAATCACCCACGAAATACAAAGCGAAACCAGGCTACCTAAATACGGTTCCCAATCAGAGACAACGAGAATCACCTGACTCTGATTGAGAACCGCCTCAGGCAGCCAAGCCCATACAACACCCCTAATCAGCCGCGATCCCAAATACTACAAACCCCAATACGAAAATACAATAACATAAACCCATGTCACACCCTGGCCTGACCAAATAATATAACGAAAACACAAAATACAATGACCAAGGCGTGACATTCCATATGCAGCCAAGGGAAGGGAATTATAATTATTATATTCAAAGGCACAATGGCCACTGGCCGCAAAAGCATTTTTTTAGGGGGAATTATGGCCACACAAAGGGAATACAGCCGGGAAATTCGAAGCATTATCAAGTGCTTGTCAAATTGTGAATGAGAGACTGATGAAGTGTGTACAGCCTGCTCAAAAAACAAAGCAAAGCGCATGCCTTTCATGCAACTTTTTTCAAATCATCATTAGAGTCACATCATGCAGCCTTAGAATGTATTAAAAATCAAAACATATAGGCCAGCATTTGTATCACAACTAAAGTTACATAAATAACTCATTTAGCATGTAGGAGTACCTGTGTCGGTCAATTACCTTGAGACCTGCAGTTATTTGTTTGACAATCACCGGCTGATAAAATTTCATGACCACCACTGCCCTACACTCCTACGTTTAACCTCCATATCTTAATTGGGTAAGTGGCAATCAAGGGCAGCTATGCTGATTGGGTCTTTAATAAACATATTCAATGCCAAAAAAGGTAGAAAATGTCTTAATACAAAATGAATGATAGGACAGGGCTCAAAATCATCAGATGAGTATAATATAACAAATATGTTACAAATATATTACAAATATGTTATTTAAAGTCACTATCTTTGACTTTAAATAACACAGAAAGGACTAGAGGGGTTGGGGAGCTGTCTTTTACAGCTCTGCATGAGTAGTCTTGAATAATCTGGATTAAACCTTTGGACTGGACAGCAGTACTGAAGCACTGTGCTTACTGAAATTGGGTTATGGCGTTCCTCCATCTGTAACACCACAGCCTGTTAATCAATGGTAGAGAGATACTGCTGACGGTCCCAGGTTAAGTGGGTTTGATTCCCATTAGGTTTAACCTTAGCCATATTTCTACAGATCAGAACACAGGCCCTGAGCCCTGAGCCTTTCTGAGAAATGAATAAGAAATGGCTCTACAGTAATTGTAAATAAAAAGATGTGATATTATACTGTGCTGGACAATTGAGCTGAAGGGTCATTAAAAAATATGATAGTTTTACATAGCTCTATATGATGTGTATAGATGAGGTACACAAAGTGTATAGATTATAATTAACCATTTAATGGTCATGAACATTCAAAATCATGCTTGTCATGGAATTGGATGATATTTGAAGGAAACCAGAACAAAGTATGATGACCAAAGTATAGAAAATGACTGTTGCTTCAACACTGATAAAGTTTGATCATAAAGTTACTGGTCCCCTCCCACATGTCAAATCAAATCACAACAGTGACATGCTTACTTACAAGCCCTTAAACAAAAATTCAGTTTTATGAAAATAGAGTTAAGAAAATATTTACTAAATAAACTAAAGTAACACAATAAAATAACAACAAGGAGGCTATATACGGGGGGGGGGGGGTACAGGTACAGAGCCATTGTGTGGGGGTACAGGTTAGTCTTGGTAATTTGTACATGTAGGTAGGGGTAAAGTGACTATGCATATAAAATAAACAGCAAGTAGCAGCAGTGTAAAAACAAAGCGGGTGGGGGGGCTTGGCCCAATGATGTACTTGGCTGTATGCACTAACTCCTGTAGCGCCTTATGTTCGGATGCCGAGCAGTTGCCATACCAGGCAGTGATGCAACCAGGCAGGATGTTCTCGATGGTGCAGCCGTATAACCTTTTGAGGATCTGGGGTCCCATGCCAAATAGTTTCAGTGTCCTGAGGGGGAAAAGATGTTGTCGTGCCCTCTTCACAACTTTCTTGTTGTGTTTGGACCATGATAGTTTGTTGGTAATGTGGACATCAAGGAACTTTAATCTCTCAACCCGCTCCACTAAAGTCCCGTCGATGTGAATGGGAGCGTGTTCAGCCCTCCTTTTCTTGTAGTCCACGATCATCATTATCTTGCTCACGTTGAGGGAGATGTTGTTGTCCTGGCACCACACTGCCAGGTCTTTGACGTCCTCTCTATAGTATAGGCTGTCTCATTGTTGTTTGTGATCAGGCCTACCACCGTTGTTTCGTTAGCAAACTTAATGATGGTGCTGGAGTCATGCTTGGCCACACAGTCGTGGCTGAACAGGGAGTAGAGGAGGGGACTAAGCACGCACCCTTGAGGGGCCCCCATGTTGAGGATCAGCATGGCAGATGAGTTGTTGCCTACCCTTACCACCTGGGGGCGGCCCGTCAGGAAGTCCAGGATCTATTTGAAGAGGGAGGTGTTAAGTCCCAGGGTCCTTAGCTCAGTGATGAGCTTTGTGGGTACTATGGTGTTGAACACTGAGCTGTAGTCAATGAACAGCATTCTCACGTTGTTGCTTTTGTCCAGGCGGGAAAGGGCAGTGTGGAGTGCTAGCGTCGGTTTGTGGTGGTAAATAGATGGCTACAAAAAAATATAGATTAAAACTTGGTAGATAGTGTGGTCTACAGGTTATCATGAGGTACTCTACCTCAGGCAAGCAATACCTCGGAACTACCTTAATATTAGACATCGCGCACCAGCTGTTATTGACAAAATAGACACACACACCCACCCCTCATCTTACCAGACGTAGCTGTTCTGTCCTGCCGATGCATTGAAAACTGTATATTGCCCGTTGTCCTTCAACCACGACTTGGTGAAACATAGTCTCGAGTGGAGCTTATGCAGTTTATTCTCCAGTGATTGCACGTTGGCTAATAGAATGGATGGTAGAGACAGGTTACCCACTCGCCAACAAAGGCACCCTGATCTCCGCCTCCTGTATTTCCTTATTTATTCATGCGAATGACAGGGATTTGGGCCTTGTCTGGGAGCAACATTATATCCTTTGCGTCCGTCTCATTAAAGAAAGTTGTCCAGTTCGAAGTGAGTATTCGCTGTGCTGATATCCAGAAGCTATTTTCGGTCATAAGAGGCGGTAGCATCGACATTATGTACAAAATAAGTTATAAACAATGCGAAAAAACACACAAAATAGCACAATTGGTTAGGAGCCTGTAAAATGGCAGCCATCCCCTCCGGCGCCATTGATGGAGTCAAACACTACTTGGATTGATTATTTAAGGGGACAAGGTGACAACACCTTAACTCTAATTTTAATTCACCAATGGTAACATGATATTCTCTTACCTAATTTAAATAAGTTTCGCCTTGTAACCTACACACTCTACTGGTGCCTACATTTTACTGTAGGGTGTCAGCAAATACAGAATAATTAAAAGTTGACCCTATTCATCTATGGCAAAGATAGTTATACTGTATGTTTCCCCTTTAATTGGTGTCTCGTGTTAGCTAGTTGGCCTATTACAGGTCAGAGAACAGCAGCTCAGCTACTTGTGTGTAAGTGAGAAAGTGTTTGAGGGTGAATATTTAATCAAGAATTTTCCTTCAAGTCACACAACACTTGAGGTTGTGAGTGGCAATGAGCTCTCTGTTTCTGAAACGTAATTGGTAACAAACAATAGCATGGCCCCCTATAATCAGTAGTAATTCAATGTGGATAATCATGTTCATCTGCTTTCTAAATATAATTTGGCAAAGACTATTACCAAGGGGAACATCCCTAATTTATTACTGTTATATCCTGTGTTTATACAAAGAGCAGCAGTGATAGGATGGTTTTATACAAGACACAACACTGATTACATTTAGTTATAGACTCTCTGATCGGCCAGAACAGGATGAAAACACAGACAACCGCCCATCCCTTTCCATCCCCTGTGACTATGAAGTGATCTCAACCTAGCTTAATCCAATCCCCACCTTTCTGACAAATATTGTCCCTCCTATCTCGCTCCCAATAACTTCGATCACACACAGACCTATGCACACAAACAAACCCACAGAGTTAAACACGCACTGCAGTCAGTCAGAAGAACAATGTTTTTCATTAGTAGTAATGGTAGCGGGAAAGAGAAAGGGACAAACAGAAAGCAGGGGGAGGGATCGTTGATCTCTAAGATGTTTACATAATCCCAGGGACATGAGGTCAGCTGGTCAGGGACACAATGTTCCTCCATCTGACTGACCACTGCTGCCGAGGATCATGGGACAGATTAAGCCCACTGAAGTGAATCCCTCTGGCCTTGACCTCTGTGGTATGATCGGAGACTGGGCTGACGCTGGTCTGACTGACAGACAGCTGATCATATATGGGACACATCTCATCTCTGCGGGTCACCAGGAAGATCATGGGGGCTGTTTACTTGACGTAGACTAAATATACAAAATTAGTAGAATTGGCTATTTCAGCAACACCTGTTGCTGACAGGTGTATAAAATTGAGCACACAGCAATCTCCATAGACAAACATTGGCAGTAGAATGGCCTTACTGAAGAGCTCAGTGACTTTAAACGTGGCACCTACCACCTCAGTCAGTTCGTCAAATGTCTGCCCTCTAGTGCTGCCCTGGTCAACTGTAAGTGCTGTTATTGTGAAGTGGAAACGTCTAGGAGCAACAATGACTCAGCCGCAAAGTGGTAGGGCACACAAGCTCAAAGAATGGGACCGCTGAGTGTTGAAGCGCATAAAAATCATCTGTCCTTGGTTGCAACACTCACTACCGAGTTCCAAACTGCCTCTAGACGCAACGTCAGCACAATAACTGCCGAGCAGCCACACACAAGCCTAAGATCACCATGCTCAGTGCGAAGCGTCGGCTGAAGTGGTGTAAAGCAGTGGAATAGTGTTCTCTGGAGAGATGAATCCCGCTTCACCATCTGGCAGTCAGATGGACGAATCTGGGTTTGGCAGATGCCAGGAAACGCTACCTTTCTGAATGCATAGTGCAAACTGTACAGTTTGGTGGAGGAGGAATAATGGTCTGGGGCTGTTTTTCATGGTTCAGGCTTGGCACCCTAATTCCAGTGAAGGGAAATGTTAATGATACAGCAATGGTCATGTAGTGTATGTTCCCCTGAAACCTCCCAATGGTAAAACAGACAGCAGGGTCCAAAGGCTATAGGCAAGGGCTAACCAACCATAAAGCAGCAAACCCTACTCAGTACACACAATACAATACAGCAACCTATCATTCTTCTTATACTGTTCAGTACACTGTCAATCAGAGAAGTCTCTGTCAAATCAAATTTAAAATCAAATTTATTTATATAGCCCTTCGTACATCAGCTGATATCTCAAAGTGCTGTACAGAAACCCAGCCTAAAGCCCCAAACAGCAAGCAATGCAGGTGTAGAAGCACGGTGGCTAGGAAAAACTCCCTAGAAAGGCCAAAACCTAGGAAGAAACCTAGAGAGGAACCAGGCTATGTGGGGTGGCCAGTCCTCTTCTGGCTGTGCCGGGTGGAGATTATAACAGAACATGGCCAAGATAATGTTCAAATGTTCATAAATGACCAGCATGGTCGAATAATAACAAGGCAGAACAGTTGAAACTGGAGCAGCAGCATGGCCAGGTGGACTGGGGACAGCAAGGAGTCATCATGTCAGGTAGTCCTGGGGCTCAGGTCCTCCGAGAGAGAGAAAGAAAGAAAGAGAGAATTAGAGAGAGCATATGTGGGGTGGCCCGTCCTCTTCTGGCTGTGCCGGGTGGAGATTATAACAGAACATGGCCAAGATGTTCAAATGTTCATAAATGACCAGCATGGTCGAATAATAGTGAGGCAGAACAGTTGAAACTGGAGCAGCAGCATGGCCAGGTGGACTGGGGACAGCAAGGAGTCATCATGTCAGGTAGTCCTGGGGCATGGTCCTAGGGCTCAGGTCAGTTGAAACTGGAGCAGCAGCATGGCCAGGTGGACTGGGGACTGCAAGGAGTCATCATGTCAGGTAGTCCTGGGGCATGGTCCTCGGGCTCAGGTCCTCCGAGAGAGAGAAAGAAAGAAGGAGAGAATTAGAGAACGCACACTTAGATTCACACAGGACACCGAATTAGGACAGGAGGGGTACTCCAGATATAACAAACTGACCCTAGCCCCCCGACACAAACTACTGCAGCATAAATACTGGAGGCTGAGACAGGAGGGGACAGGAGACACTGTGGCCCCATCCGAGGACACCCCCGGACAGGGCCAAACAGGAAGGATATAACCCCACCCACTTTGCCAAAGCACAGCCCCCACACCACTAGAGGGATATCTTCAACCACCAACTTACCATCCTGAGACAAGGCTGAGTATAGCCCACAAAGATCTCCGCCACGGCACAGCCCAAGTGGGGGCGCCGCCAACCCAGACAGGATGACCACAACAGTGAATCAACCCACTCAGGTGACGCACCCCCTGCAGGGACGGCATGAGAGAGCCCCAGTAAGCCAGTGACTCAGCCCCTGTAATAGAATAGAGGCAGAGAATCCCAGTGGAAAGAGGGGAACCCTCCCACTCCTGGGCCAGACTACACTCAATCATATGACCCACTGAAGAGATGAGTCTTCAGTAAAGACTTAAAGGTTGAGACCGAGTTTGCTTCTCTGACATGGGTAGGCAGACCGTTCCATAAAAATGGAGCTCTATAGGAGAAAGCCCTGCCTCCAGCTGTTTGCTTAGAAATTCTAGGGACAATTAGGAGGCCTGCGTCTTGTGACCGTAGCGTACGTGTAGGTATGTACGGCAGGACCAAATCAGAGAGATAGGTAGGAGCAAGCCCATGTAAAGTTTTGTAGGTTAGCAGTAAAACCTTAAAATCAGCCCTTGCTTTGACAGGAAGCCAGTGTAGAGAGGCTAGCACTGGAGTAATATGATCAAATTTTTTGGTTCTAGTCAGGATTCTAGCAGCCGTATTTAGCACTAACTGAAGTTTATTTAGTGCTTTATCCGGGTAGCCGGAAAGTAGAGCATTGCAGTAGTCTAACCTAGAAGTGACAAAAGCATGGATACATTTTTCTGCATCATTTTTGGACAGAAAGTTTCTGATTTTTGCAATATTACGTAGATGGAAAAAGCTGTCCTCGAAATGGTCTTGATATGTTCTTCAAAAGAGAGATCAGGGTCCAGAGTAACGCCGAGGTCCTTCACAGTTTTATTTGAGACGACTGTACAACCATTAAGATTAATTGTCAGATTCAACAGAATATCTCTTTGTTTCTTGGGACCTAGAACAAGCATCTCTGTTTTGTCCGAGTTTAATAGTAGAAAGTTTGCAGCCATCCACTTCCTTATGTCTGAAACACATGCTTCTAGCGAGGGCAATTTTGGGGCTTCACCATGTTTCATTGAAATGTACAGCTGTGTGTCATCCGCATAGCAGTGAAAGTTAACATTATGTTTTCGAATAACATCCCCAAGAGGTAAAATGTATAGTGAAAACAATAGTGGTCCTAAAACGGAACCTTGAGGAACACCAAAATTTACAGTTGATTTGTCAGAGGACAAACCATTCACAGAGACAAACTGATATCTTTCCGACAGATAAGATCTGAACCAGGCCAGAACATGTCCGTGTAGACCAATTTGGGTTTCCAATCTCTCCAAAAGAATGTGGTGATCGATGGTATCAAAAGCAGCACTAAGGTCTAGGAGCACGAGGACAGATGCAGAGCCTCGGTCCGATGCCATTAAAATGTCATTTACCACCTTCACAAGTGCCGTCTCAGTGCTATGATGGGGTCTAAAACCAGACTGAAGCATTTCGTATACATTGTATGTCTTCAGGAAAGCAGTGAGTTGCTGCGCAACAGCCTTCTCTAAAATTTTTGAGAGGAATGGAAGATTCGATATAGGCCGATAGTTTTTTATATTTTCTGGGTCAAGGTTTGGCTTTTTCAAGAGAGGCTTTATTACTGCCACTTTTAGTGAGTTTGGTACACATCCAGTGGACAGAGAGCCATTTATTATGTTCAACATAGGAGGGCCAAGCACAGGAAGCAGCTCTTTCAGTAGTTTAGTTGGAATAGGGTCCAGTATGCAGCTTGAAGGTTTAGAGGCCATGATTATTTTCATCATTGTGTCAAGAGATATAGTACTAAAACACTTGAGCGTCTCTCTTGATCCTAGGTCCTGGCAGAGTTGTGCAGACTCAGGACCTCCAAACTGAGGTTTGGAGGAATACGCAGGTTTAAAGAGGAGTCCGTAATTTGCTTTCTAATAATCATAATCTTTTCCTCAAAGAAGTTCATGAATTTATCACTGCTAAAGTGAAAATCATCCTCTCTTGGGGAGTGCTGCTTTTTAGTTAGCTTTGCGACAGTATCAAAAAGGAATTTCGGATTGTTCTTATTTTCCTCAATTAAGTTAGAAAAATAGGATGATCGAGCAGCAGTAAGGGCTCTTCGGTACTGCACGGTACCATCTTTCCAAGCTAGTCGGAAGACTTCCAGTTTGGTGTGGCGCCATTTCCGTTCCAATTTTCTGGAAGCTTGCTTCAGAGCTTGGGTATTTTCTGTGTACCAGGGAGCTAGTTTCTTATGAGAAATGTTTTTAGTTTTTAGGGGTGCAACTGCATCTAGGGTATTGCACAAGATTAAATTGAGATCCTCAGTTAGGTGGTTAACTGATTTTTGTCCTCTGGCGTCCTTGGGTAGGCAGAGGGAGTCTGGAAGGGCATCAAGGAATCTTTGTGTTGTCTGTGAATTTATAGCACGAGCTTTGATGGTCCTTGGTTGGGGTCTGAGCAGATTATTTGTTGCAATTGCAAACGTAATAAAATGGTGGTCCGATAGTCCAGGATTATGAGGAAAAACATTAAGATCCACAACATTTATTCCATGGGACAAAACTAGGTCAGCGTATGACTGTGACAGTGAGTGGGTCCAGAGACATGTTGGACAAAACCCACTGAGTCGATGATGGCTCCGAAAGCCTTTTGGAGTGGGTCTGTGGACTTTTCCATGTGAATATTAAAGTCACCAAAGATTAGAATATTATCTGCTATGACTACAAGGTCCGATAGGAATTCAGGGAACTCAGTGAGAAACGCTGTATATGGCCCAGGAGGCCTGTAAACAGTAGCTATAAAAAGTGATTGAGTAGGCTGCATAGATTTCATGACTAGAAGCTCAAAAGACGAAAACGTCATTTTTTTTTTGTAAATTGAAATTTGCTATCGTAAATGTTAGCAACACCTCCGCCTTTGCGGGATGCACGAAGGATATGGTCACTAGTGTAGCCAGGAGGTGAGGCCTCATTTAAAACAGTAAATTCATCAGGCTTAAGCCATGTTTCAGTCAGGCCAATCACATCAAGATTATGATCAGTGATTAGTTCATTGACTATAATTGCCTTTGAAGTAAGGGATCTAACATTAAGTAGCCCTATTTTGAGATGGGAGGTATCATGATCTCTTTCAGTAATGACTGGAATGGAGGTGGTCTTTATCCTAGTGAGATTGCTAAGGCGAACACCGCCATGTTTAGTTTTGCCCAACCTAGGTCGAGGCACAGACACGGTCTCAATGGTGATAGCTGAGCTGACTACACTGACTGTGCTAGTGGCAGACTCCACTATGCTGGCAGGCTGGCTAACAGCCTGCTGCCTGGCCTGCACCCTATTTCATTGTGGAGCTAGAGGAGTTAGAGCCCTGTCTATGTTGGTAGATAAGATGAGAGCACCCCTCCAGCTAGGATGGAGTCCGTCACTCCTCAGCAGGCCAGGCTTGGTCCTGTTTGTGGGTGAGTCCCAGAAAGAGGGCCAATTATCTACAAATTCTATCTTTTGGGAGGGACAGAAAACAGTTTTCAACCAGCGATTGAGTTGTGAGACTCTGCTGTAGAGCTCATCACTTCCCCTAACTGGGAGGGGGCCAGAGACAATTACTCGATGCCGACACATCTTTCTAGCTGATATGCACGCAGAAGCTATGTTGCGCTTGGTGATCTCTGACTGTTTCATCCTAACATCGTTGGTGCCGACGTGGATAACAATATCTCTATACTCTCTACACTCGCCAGTTTTAGCTTTAGCCAGCACCATCTTCAGATTAGCCTTAACGTCGGTAGCCCTGCCCCCTGGTAAACAGTTTATGATCGCTGGATGATTCGTTTTAAGTCTAATACTGCGGGTAATGGAGTCGCCAATGACTAGAGTTTTCAATTTGTCAGAGCTAATGGTGGGAAGCTTCAGCGTCTCAGACCCCGTAACGGGAGGAGTAGAGACCAGAGAAGACTCGGCCTCTGACTCCGATCCGCTGCTTAATGGGGAAAACCGGTTGAAAGTTTCTGTCTGCTGAATGAGCGACACCGGTTGAGCTTTCCTACAGCATTTCCTTCCAGAAACCGTGACAAAGTTGTCCGGCTGCGGGGACTGTGCCAGGGGATTTATACTACTATCTGTACTTACTGGTGGCACAGACGCGGTTTCATCCTTTCCTACACTGAAATTACCCTTGCCTAACGATTGCGTTTGAAGCTGGGCTTGTAGCACAGCTATCCTCGCCGTAAGGCGAGTACAGCGACTACAAATAGTAGGCATCATGTTAATGTTACTACTTAGCTTCGGCTGTTGGAGGTCCTGACGAATCGTGTCCAGATAAAGCGTCCGGAGTGAAAAAGTTGAGGAAAAAGTTGAGGAAAAAATAAATAAATATATGAACGGTAATTAAAAAGTGAAAACCGTAAAGTTGTCAGGTAGCAAAATAGGTTGGCAACAAAACGCACAGCAACTCGAAAACAAGCCTGCAAGTTGTGACCGGAAATGACGTGAAAGAGCAATCAATCAGCTCTGTGTGTCAGTCTGCATGCAAAAGTAGTAACCCAAGCCAAGAATAGAACAGAGATAATCTGTTATGAGTTAAATAGATGTTATAATACAGAAAAGAGAACAATGTTTGAACCAGCAACAGGGGATATTATATTACCTAATAATAGAAAAGAACACTGCTTGATTGGGCTAATGTGTTCAACATACATAATATAATGGAATTCTGATAATAACAGGCTAGGGTGACAATCATAATAAATCGTTATATCTGGTATTATTACTGTCAGACAAAAGAGCAGTCAGAGAGAGGACGGAGAGAAAAGGAAAATGATCAAAGGGAGAAATACAGGGAGAATAGAGAGTTAGAGACCATCAGAGTAAGAGAGAGGTAGGGAGAGAAGAGGAGAAGAGAGAAAGAGACCGGTAGAAGAAAGAAAGTGAGTCCTTTGAGTAGGGTCATGTCCTGGGCTGTTTCATTGTTTCATTGTTCCTGGTGTGTTCCAGTTAGCAATCAGACAGATGGGGGAGGAAGAGGAGGAGGTGTCTCTACTAGATGAGAGAAACATGATGGTAGTCATGAGATTGTGAACTGTGAGCTTGCTATTGGTCTATTTGAAGTAATTGGTTATGTTTGGGTTAATTGATTACAGGTGTGATTGTGACCAGCATCTCCACCTGTTATCTTAAAATGGCTGCATTTCCTGGAGCCAGGGAAAGGGCCTAGATGGTTAGCTAGCTTGGTTGGTGACAAACTATGAGGCCTGGAGAGGGAAGTCAGGAAGCAAAATATGGCAAATACTTGAAATTGAGAAAAAGTTGATGAAGCAACAGCTGTGCTGGAATGCGAACAATATGGGTGCTACTTCGGGAACACAAACTCTCGCATCTTTCACAGCAAAGAGCGAGGGAGTCGGGGGATGACTGGAGGAGCAATGTCGGAAGTATTGTGTGATTCTTTTAGCATGAGTACAGTTGGTGAGAATGAGTGGACGATGGTGAAGAAGAGTAGAGTGAAAAGGGCTAAAGTTGGAAATGAACAGCAGTTTATGGTTAGTGCGATTCAGAAGCAAGTATGTTTTTTGGGGTGACCTGTTTGCAGTCTCGAAGATGGTGAATGACGAATTGGGTAAAATGGAATCGGTTTGAGTGACCAGGAGCCGTATGATGCTGATTTTATGTGTGTCAACAGCGCAAAAGGAGAAGGCTCTGTGGCTTAACAAGATGTCAATGTATGATGTGGAAAGTTATGACTTTCAGAGTAGGGCACCGGTTAAAGGTGTCATCTCTGGTGTTTCGTTGGACATAGAGACTGTGTGGATTAGGGAGAACATTCCAGGAGTGGTAGACGCACATTGATGGAATCGAGTGATGGAAGGAAGGAAGGAAGGAAGGAAGGAAGGAAGGAAGGAAGGAAGGAAGGAAGGAAGGAAGGAAGGAAGGAGCAACGCCTATCGGTGTTACTGTCGTTTGGTGAAGTGTTTCTCCCAACTTATGTAAATCTTGGGTATGTGAGAAATGCAGTGAGACCATATGTACAGAAGCCGTTGCAGTGTTACAATTGTAAAAAGTTTGGACACGTGGCAAGCATTTGTCAAAGGAATAAATATGTAGTAGTTGAAGAGTCAGATGAAGCATGTCGTTGTAATTGTGATGGGAATCACGTTCCCAGGGTGCCCTGTACGGATGGAAGTTGTAGAAGCTAGGATCAGGACCATCTAGTGAGTGTAGAGGAGATGGTAGTGGATGTCCCACAGTCTGCAGTGAATGCCATGCACGAAAAGAATCCTGACATACTAATAGTGAAGAAGGTGGACTTTGTTGTGTTCATAGCGCAAGTGATAAATTGCACTAGTCATTGTGAAGGCGGCAAATGGATGTCTGGCTCTCCAGGACTTTACAGCCAAAATGTTACAGGGAGTACTGAATGAAGAGGTTCCCCACTCCCAAGTTCCTGAGCCTGTGTAGGATCTGAATAGTACAGTTTTTGTTTGAAACTCAGGGTAGTGGTGTGAATTTGGTTTGTGTATGATTTGTTCATCCAAAACATTTTTTATTACCCCATACAGTAGGAGGTAGCAATACACTTTATGAGTGTAGTCTGCCAATAAACCTCAGAGAAGGGAAAGGACAGGGACAGAACTGTTGCTGTCTCCAAGTCCTTGCAAGGCTGCACCAGCCATAGGACGTGTTCCTCTGCTCAGACGTTGCTGCCGTCTTACAACGCCTAGATAAGTATTTTACATATCAGATAACCACATCATATGTTATAGCAATCTGGTGCCTGACGGCACAGTCGAGGATGTGGCAAGCAACCATTGCTTGATGCATGCAATGTCTGAGCAAGGGAGCATGACCATAGTCTGCAAATCTACATTTCCAGTTTGCTGTTGACAATCCTTTTTCACTCCACGTGTATTTGAAAGTGATAAATATAAGTATTCTTTCTGAGTACAACTTGTTTGGTGTTGGACTTGGAGACAGCCAGCAAAGGTATTGCTTGTGTTTTAATGTGTAATTGTACAATGATCTTATTTATTGCAAGAGCAGTCTTTGTTTATTTATCTCTACTTGAAGTATTGTGTGTGAAGTTTACCGTGTCTACTTTGGGGAATAGCTGTGCCTTTTGAGATGCGTTGATTATTTAAGAACAGAACATTGCATGTAAACATTGACTTGCGATTCACTGTAAATTACCTTTGAGATGTTTTCCAAGCTCACCCACTACAGACCTGTTGTTCTATTTTTAAACTTAGATCATTGTTATAAAAGTGATATTTCTATAATCCTGTGTGTGTGTATTCCATACTGGTACCCAGTTGGTTTCTATTGACCCTGCTCTATCCTAGAGCCTGTGGTTGTTACAGGAAGATAAAACAGCAGAGTAGAGCAGGGTGCAGTGACTCACTGCCCAGTCCCGTGGTGGTCTTGTGATCTCTACTCCCACTAGTCACACACACACACACACACACACAGAGAGAGGCTTCTACCGGTGCAGAAACACAACGTGGTGTGGTATACTGCGTATGTGCGTGCGTCTGCGTGACTGCATCTGTGTATGAAGTGAAACATACCCCATACTCTCATCATCTAGCCTTCACTGCACCTGTCCCTACCACACAACCCCCTAATACCTTTGAGAGAATCTCAATTGCATATTCCTCTCTCCTCGCCTCCTTCTCAAAACCCATTGGAAGAGAAGGTAGCTTTCTGATCCAGTAGGTTTTGAGAAGGAGAGAGGACGTGAGGAGTATGCAATTGAGATTCTCCACTTGACTTCCTCATACTGTCCTCATTAACCCCCACTTTCACTTTCTGGTTTAAGCGGTGGTTGTCTGAGAACAAACACAACAAGAACAAGCCAAACAAACTCTCAATCAGCCCAGTCAGGAAGACAGGAAGGAAGATAAAGAACATCAGTACAGATAAAACATGGTAGTAAAACCAACATTTATATTGTAGTCCAATGTATCATTCTGTAGAACGATAATCTATTCCAATGATTCCTTCAGGCTTTGAAAACAAAATGTTATCACACTAAAGGTCTACCATTCTGTACTGTAGTACACCATGAATGACTGAAAGGGTGTGAAATGCATGAAAGAGGTAATGTATAGTGGATCGTAACACAGGCGTGTGCTCTATGACCTAGTTTAGATGGAGGACAGACAAGCTGATCTGTGGAGAAACAGAATGAAAGAATCACCTGCGTCAGCAGCAAAGTGCTGGAATGTCCCCTATAGACAGACGATAGACAGACGAAGAAAGGCAAGGAGGATGAAAATGGAAGTGTGGTGTGTGTGTGACAAAAATATCCTGTCACGTTTGAATATCACAAGTAATTCCAGGAAACCACCACACAACTGTTTGTGTTATTTGGTGATTGGGCCTATTTTACATACACATTTCAACATTCCACACATTCCTTTTTCACAACTGCTTGTGCTTCCTGATCCATAATATTACATTACAGCAGGGTATTCAACTGGGGGTCTGCATTTTTTTTCCTAAGAGAAATAATAGCTTTTTTTTTGTTAATGTTTTTTATGAGTAAATCAAATCAAATTGTATTTGTCACATGCGCCGAATACAACAGGTGTTGACCTTACAGTGAAATGCTTACTTACAAGCCCTTAACAAACAGTGCAGTTTTAAGAAAATATTGCCAATATCAGTAACATCAGTAATATAACGGTTAGCCCATAATCATATACACATAATTCATTAAGTATTTCAAACACTGAACCTGAATCTGCCAGAATATGTCAGATGTACTGCTGTAATAATGAGGATGTGCTGTTTCCTGTTGGTGCTTTTGATGACATTATCTGAGGCTCTCAGACAAGCAAACCCACAGCTGAATGTTGCCAGACAAAACAAGTTTGCCTAAGTACACTAGAATGAACAGAACAGTACATTTTTTGTCCCATGAAGGGACTGAATCACTGAAATAGTGATTCACTTGTATTTCTTTGCAGGAAGTCATCCATTTATTATTTAATGCCAATGACGTGTCCATATTTTTATATCTCTATATAATAATAATAATAATAATAATAATAATATCCATCAAAGACATCACATTTTTCATTGAGACAGTGAGATTTCAGTAAGATTATGAAAAAACGGACCTACACTGTATTGTAGACTACTCTATGTAAACTGGAAACCACATATCCTGAGGCTGCATTTATTGTAGCTGGGGATTTTAACAAGGCTAATCTGAAAACAATGCTCCCTAAATTTTATCAGCATATCGAATGCGCGACCCAGGCTGGCAAAACCCTGGATCATTGTTATTCTAACTTCCGCGACGCATATAAAGCCCTTCCCCGCTCTCCTTTCGGAAAAGCTAACCATGACTCCATTTGTTGCTCCCAGCCTATCGACAGAAACTAAAACAGGAACCGCCCGTGCTCAAGTCTGTTCAATGCTGGTCCAAACAATCGGATTCCACGCTTCAAGGTTGCTTCAATGACGTGGACTGGCATATGTTCCGCATAGCTTCAGACAATAACATTGATGAATACGCTGATTCGGTGAGCGAGTTTATTAGCAAGTGCATAGGTGATGTACCCACAGCGTCTATTAAAACATTCCCCAACCAGAAACCGTGGATTGATGGCAACATTTGCGCAAAACTGAAAGTGCGAACCCCTGCTTTTAATCAGGGCAAGGTGACAGGAAACATGACCGATAACAAACAGTGTAGGTATTCCCTCCACAAGACAATCAAACAATCTAAGCGTCAGTAGAGAGACAAAGTAGAGCCACAATTCAACAGTTCAGACATGAGAGGTATGTGGCAAGGTCTACAGTCAATCACGGACTACAAAAGGAAAACCAGCCCCGTCACAGACCACAATGTCTTGCTCCCAGACAAACTAAACAACTTCTTTGCTTGCTTTGACACGGCACGCTACCAAAGCCTCTGGGCTCTCCTTCACTGCAGACAACGTGAGTAAAACATTTAAAAGGGTTGACCATCGCAAGGCTGCCGGCCCAGACGGCATCCCCAGCCGAGTCCTCAGAGCACGCGCAGACCAGCTGGCTGATGTGTTTACGGACATATTCAATCAATCCGTATCCCAGTTTGCTGTTCCCACATACTTCAAGAGGGCCACCATTGTTCCTTTTCGCAAGAAAGTGACGGTAACTGAGCTAAATTACTATCGTCCCGTAGCACTCACTTCCGTCATCATGAAGTGCTTTGAGAGACTAGTCAAGGACCATATCACCTCCACCCTACCTGACACCCTAGACCCACTCCAATTTGCTTACCGCCCCAATAGGTCCACAGACGACGCAATCGCAATCACGCGGCACACTAACCCATCCGGACAAGAGGAATACCTATGTAAGAATGCTGTTCATCGACTACAGCTCAGCATTTAACACTATAGTACCCTCCAAACTCATCAGTAAGCTCGAGACTCTGGGTCTCAACCCCGCCCTATGCAACTGGGTCCTGGACTTCCTGACGGGCCGCCCCCAGGTGGTGAGGGTAGGTAACAACATCTCCACCCCGCTGATCCTCAACACTGGGGCCCCACAAGGGTGCGTTCTCAGCCCTGTCCTGTACTCCCTGTTCACCCACGACTGCGTGGCCATGCACACCTCCAACTCAATCATCAAGTTTGCAGACAACACTACAGTGGTAGGCTTGATTACCAACAACGACGAGATGGCCTACAGGGAGGAGGTGAGGGCCCTCGGAGTGTGGTGTCAGGAAAATAACCTCACACTCAATGTCAACAAAACAAAGGAGATGATCGTGGACTTCAAGAAACAGCAGAGGGAGCAGCCCCCTATCCACATCGACGGGACAGTAGTGGAGAAGGTGGAAAGTTTTAAGTTCCTCGGCGCACACATCACGGACAAACTGAAATGGTCCACCCACACAGACAGCGTGGTGAAGAAGGCGCAGCAGTGCCTCTTCAACCTCAGGAGGCTGAAGAAATTCTGCCTGTCACCAAAAACAATCACAAACTTTTACAGAAGCACAATCGAGAGCATCCTGTCGGGCTGTATCACCGCCTGGTACAGCAACTGCTCCGCCCACAACCATAAGGCTCTCCAGAGGGTAGTGAGGTCTGCAACGTATCACCGGGGAAAAACTAACTGCCCTCCAGGACACCTACACACCACCCGATGTCACAGGAAGGCCAAAAAGATCATCAAGGACAACATCCACCCGAGCCACTGCCTGTTCACCCCGCTATCATCCAGAAGGCGAGGTCAGTACAGGTGCATCAAAGCAGGGACCCAGAGACTGAAAAACAGCTTCTATCTCAAGGCCATCAGACTGTTAAACAGCCACGGCTAACATTGAGTGGCTGTTGCCAACATACTGACTCATGTCCAGCCACTTTAATAATGAAAAATTGTTGTAATAAATGTATCACTAGCCACTTTAAACAATGCCACTTCATATAATGATTACATACCCTACATTCCTCATCTCATATGTATATACTGTACTCTGTACCATCTACTGCATCTGACCTATGCCGTTTGGCCATCACTCATTCATATATTTTTATGTACCTATTCTTATTAATTCCTTTACACTTGTGTGTATAAGGTAGTTGTTGTGAAATTGTTAGGTTAGATTACTTGTTAGATAATACTGCATGGTCGGAACGAGAAGCACAAGCATTTCACTACACTCGCATTAACATCTGCTAACCATGTGTATGTGACAAATAAAATTTGATTTGATTTTCACTCTAGAAACTAAAGAAGCCAAAGATGGTGGATAAATGAAGATAATTCACTCGTTCAGCCATTTAGGTGGCCCGGCGAAGAGGTGTGGCAGGTCGAGGGCAGACGCACGGTTCTTTTGAAAGGGATCCAAAGTTGATCAACAAATATACTACCAGGAGATGATTGAACTTTGCTGTCGGGGGTTCCCCAGGTAAATCAAATCAAATTTGATTGGTCACATACACATGTTTAGCAGATTGCGGGTGTAACAAAATGCTTGTGTTTCTAGCTTTTTTTTTTTTTATTTAGCTCCAACAGTGCATTAATATCTAACAAGCAATATCTAAAAATTTCACAACAATACACACAATACGATTCACACATATCTAAAGGAATGGAATTACGAATATATAAATATTTCGACAAGCAATGTTAGAGTGGCATAGACTAAATAGTAGAATAGAATACAGTATATACAGATGAGTAATGCAAAAAGAACCAACCACACCCAAATTCTCATAGACCGGGCTGTAGTAGAGCAGATTGAGAGCGTCAAGTTCCTTGGTGTCCACATCACCAACAAACTAGAATGGTCAAAACATACCAAGACAGTCGTGAAAAACCTTGACAAAACCTATTCCCCCCCAGGAGACTGAAAAGATTTGGCATGGGTCCTCAGATCCTCAAAAGGTTCCACAGCTGCATCACCACCTGGTACAGCGATTGCTCAGCCTCCGGCTGCAAGGCACTTCAGAGGGTGGTGCGTATGGCCCAAAACATCACTAGGGCTAAGCTTCCTGCATCCAGGACCTCTACACCAGATGTTGTCAGAGGAAAGCCCTAAAATTGTCAAAAACCCCAGCCACCCTAGTCACAGACTGTTCTCTCTGCTACCGCATGGCAAGTGGTACCGGAGCGCCAATTCTAGGACCAAAAGGCTTCTCAACAGCTTTTACCCCCAAGACATAAGACTCCTGAACAGGTAATCAAATGACTAACTGAACTATTTGTATTGTGTCCCGCCAACCCCCTATTTTACGCTGCTACTACTCTCGATTACTCTGTAATCTATGCATAGTCACTTTAACTATACCTACAGTTGAAGTCGAAAGATTACATACAACTAAACCAAATACATTTAAACTCAGTTTTTCACAATTCCTGACATTTAATCAGAGTAAAAGTTCCCTGTCTTAAGTCAGTTAGGATCACCACTTTATTTTAAGAATGTGAAATATCAGAATAATAGTAGAGAGAATGATTTATTTCAGCTTTTATTTCTTTCATCACATTCCCAGTGTGTCACAAGTTTACATACACTCAATTAGTATTTGGTAGCATTGCCTTTAAATTGTTTAACCTAGGTCAACCGTTTTGGGTAGCCTTCCACAAGCTTCCCACAATAAGTTGGGTAAATCTTGGCCCATTCCTCCTGACAGAGGTGATGTAACTGAGACAGGTTTGTAAGGCCTCCTTGCTCGCACACGCTTTTTAGTTCTGCCCAAAAATGTTCAATAGCATTGAGGTCAGGGCTTTGTGATGGCCACTCCAATACCTTGACGTTGTTGTCCTTAAACCATTTTGCCACAACGTTGGAAGTATGCTTCGGGTCATTGTCCATTTGGAAGACCAATTTGAGACCAAGCTTTAACTTCCTGACTGATGTCTTGAGATGTTACTTTTCCTCCAAACATAACGATGGTCATTATGGCCAAACAGTTCTATTTTTGTTTCATCAGACCAGAGGATATTTCACTAAAAAGTATGATCTTTGTCCCCATGTGTCGTTGCAAACCGTAGTCTGGCTTTTTTTTGTTGAGGTTTTGGAGCAGTGGCTTCCTCCTTGCTGAGCTGCCTTTTAGGTTGTCGATTTAGGACTTGTTTTACTATGGGTATAGATAGTTTTGTACCTGTTTCCTCCAACATCTTCACAAGGTCCTTTGCTGTTGTTCTGGGATTGATTTGTACTTTTGCACCAAAGTACGTTCATCTCTAGGAGACAGAACGCGTCTCCTTCCTGAGCAGTATGACGGCTGCGTGGTTCCATGGTGTTTATACTTGTTCATCTGTACAAACAATAGTGCACGTGGTACCGTCAGGCGTTTCGAAATTGCTCCCAAGGATGAACCAGACTTGTGAAGGTCTACAATATTTAACTGAGGTCTTGGCTGATTTCTTTTGATTTTCCCATGATGTCAAGCAAAGAGGCAGTGAGTTTGAAGGTAGGGCTTGAAATACATCCACAGGTACACCTCCAATTGACTCAAATGATGTCAATTAGCCTATCAGAAACTTCTAAAGCCATGACATCATTATCTGGAATTTTCCAAAGGCACAGTCAGCAAAGTGTATGTTAACTTCTGACCCACTGGAATTGTGATACAGTGAATTATGAGTGAAATAGTCTGTCTGTAAGCAATTGTTGGAAAAATGACTTGTGTCATGCACAAAGTACTTGTCAAAACAAAGACTTGTCAAACCATGGTTTGTTAACAAGACATTTGTGGAGTGGTTGAAAATCAAGTTTTAATGACTCCAACCTAAGTGTATATCACGACTTTCTTGCTGGGAAGGAGAGGCGGACCAAAACGCAGCGTGGTTATAGTTCATGGTTCTTTAATAAGAAAACTCAAACATGAACAAACTACAAAACAATAAACGTGAAAACCGTAACAGTCCTAACTTTTATTTTTTTATATTTTTTTAATAAAAAATAATTTATTATCTTCAATACCATTCATTCTTTACAACTCATAATTTACATACATACTCAAATAATGGTATTTTAATTCAACTAATTAAACTAAACATAAACCCCCAAAAAAACCTCAGGGTAGCATCTTCCCTCCCCGTCACCCTACAAAATACCTTTCCCTATCTCCCCGTCCCTAATCTATCCTCTTACAAATCTAAATGACACCCAGCCCTAAACCCCCCTTCCACCTCTCCCGAGCAGCATGCTGCCCCCACTTCCTCTCCTCCCTCTTCATCCTCCCCCTCAAATCTCCTTCCACCCTCCTCACTATCCCTTCCACCCCCAATCTCTCCCTGTCTTCACCATGTTCTGCCTTGCTTCCCACAGCCCCCGTTTAAAGAGACTCATGAGAAGCCAGAGCAGAAACCTGTCCCTATCCATCCCTCTCGCTCTCCCTACACCCCTCTCTAACCTGGCTCACGTCAATACAAAATCCCCCTTTACCAAACCTAACAACACCCGTGCCCTAGCCCATACTACTCCGACAAAGGCACAGTCCCAAAAGACATGGCGCACAGTCTCCTCCCTGCCACAAGAGGATCTTGGACAGGTGGGGGATTGCACCAAACTATACCGGTACAAGATGGAACGTACCGGCAAACACTTATGAAGGCTCAACCAATTCAGGTCCTTGAGCCTGTTGTCCAGACCCCGCGCCTGCACTCCCTCCCAGACCACTTCTGAGATGCCCACTACAGGCGCCGGACTCCCTGCCTTTCTGACCTCCTCGTACAGGTGCCTATGATCTAAACCTACTCGGGCAACTTCAACCTCAGGGTGCGCACGCAGCTACTTGGCCGCATGACCAAAGTGCCACGGCAGCTGTTCCGCCCGAGGACCCGTGTTAGACCACACCATTATGCTTCTCGCCTGATACGAGAAAAACACCCGCAGGAGGTAACCGGACGGGTGTATCACTGGCTGAGCAAGCTCCGTTAACAAGAAAGAAACAAAAATTGTGTCCAGCTTGAGGGGGAAATGTGGTACCCCCCTACCTCCCTCCCCGATGGGACAAATCATGCATGTCCTGGCGACCCACACGCACCTGCCACTCCACATAAACTGAAACCCAAGCCTCACTAGAGGCCTCCTCAGACAAGCCGGCAATGGGTAGATGTATGCCAAATACAAAAGAGACGGCAACACATCCACCTTTAGGACCAGGACTTTGCCCATAAAAGACAAATACCTAGCTTTCCACATTGCTAGCTTCCTCTGTACCACTGCGATACGCATGTTCCAGTTTAGCGTCGCTGAGCCGGAGGTCTCAAAATGGACCCCGAGAATCCTCAGGGCCCCCTCACAGAGAGATAACCCCCCAGGCACATCCGTTCTACCGCGCCATCTTCCGAAAAACTTGACGGTTCAGAACTGCTCCCGACGCTCGGGTGAAATCCCCAAAGATGGCAAGGGACCTTGTCAAGCACGAGTCCTTGCACAACAGCAAGGAAGTGTCGTCGGCGTACTGCGTCATCTTAACACGCAGCCCACCACTTCCAGGGATCAGCAAACCTTCCACCCCTGTGTCTGCCCTAATGGCAGCCCCCAGAGGCTCCATGTATAGAACGAAGAGGAGAGCCGAGAGTGGGCACCCCTGCCTGACCCCAGACGAGAGGTCAAAAACGTCACCCAAGTGACTATTTACACTAACTCGGCACCCCGCTCCGACATATAATGTACGAATCCATCCGATAAACTTCTCCCCAAATCCTAATCGACCTAACACTCTGATTAAAAAGGATCTATTCACGCGACCGAAGGCTTTCGCCTGATCTAGCGCTGCTACCATTAAAGGCAGTCCTCTATCTTCAACCCAAGCGATGGAGTCCCTGATTACCTGTAGGTTCCATCTAATAGAGCGGCCCTCTACCCCACACGTCTGATTCTCATGAACGACGTAGGGAAGGGCTGTGCGCAACCGGTCTGCTAAAACCTTTGCAAGTAGCTTGTAATCGACACACAGCATGGTCAACGGCCGCCAGTTGCCAAGGTCTGTTACTTCCCCCTTCTTATATAAAAGTGACAGCACACCAACAGCCATTGATCCCCCCGGGACCCCCGTCTCAAGGATGGCCTTCAAGACTTCGAGGACCACTGGTCCAAGTATACCCCAACTTGAGATAAAACTCAGCCGGCAGCCCATCCATCCCAGACACCTTCCCTTTTCCCATCCTCCTAAGAGCGCTCTCAACGTCTTCTAGTGAGACCTGGGCCTCCATCACTTCTCTAATGTCCTCCGGCAACCGCCTGGACAAGTGTTCTAAAAACACATTTCCCTGCTCTACATCTATTTCCCTTTCCTTAAATAAACCTTGGAAATGATCAGTTGTCACCCTGACCATATCCTCTGGTTCTCTAACTATACTACCATTTTCTTCCCTAACACCATGCATTACCTTCCTACTCTATCTTGCCCTAACCAACTTAAAGAACATAGCAGAACAAGTCTCATTATGTTCTAGAAAGCCACTATGCGCACGCTCCAGGAAAGCTCGAGCCTTCCGCTCCTGCATCTCCCTGAGCTGCGCCTTTAGGGTTGCGGATCTCTCCCAGTCAAACGACCCGCCGAGGTTGCCTGCCTCGTATTCAAGTTCAATTAACCTTTGGATACGATCCACCTCCCTCCTCTCCTCCCTTTTTCCCTCTTGCAATACCCTATTATAAAAGCCCTAATCCTCACGTTAACTAATTCCCACCACTCTAACACCCCCTCGCACATGGACCGGAGGCCCTCAAGCCTCCAAAAGAAACCATAAAACCCGTCAACAAAAGCCTGCTCCTCCAGCACATCCCGATCTAGCTTCCAGTACCCCCTACCAAAGAGGCAGACTGGCGACCCCACCTGCAGGAGCACCCCGTCGTGATCCGAAAAGAAAACAGGCAACAGCCGCCCAGACAACTTACCCAAAGACCTGGGTACAAAAATATAGTCGAGCCTCTGCTCAACCCCCCTAGAGTTGCGCCATGTAGGACCGTCCATTTTCGGAGTAGTGTGCAGACCACCATCTACCAGACCATGGCAAGCCATTAGCCTGGCAATGGCACCCGCACTGCTATCCCCCCCTATCACTAATTTCCTATTTGTGACACACAGGGGCGTCAGACAGTCCACCATCTCCCTCCTGTCTGCCACCACCTGTGGCCCATACACCACCACTAATCTAAATTTACAATCCCTTATCGTGACATCCACCCCTATAACCCTCCCCTGCATTACCACAAAAGAATCCTCCACTTTTACCTCCCTGTGCCCACACAAAATCCCTACCCCCGATGAGTGCACCCCCCCCAACACCCCAAACCGACTCCCCCTTGTCCCATTCCCTCTTAAACCTACTAACATCCCCTCCATCCCTCAGGTGAACCTCCTGTAAAAACCAAAAATCAAACCCCACACCCTCCAAATAACTAAAAACCGCCCTCCTCTTAACAAAATCCCTTAAACCCCTTACATTTAAACTAACAAAAGTAAAATTAGACTCCATGAAAAAATAAAAACATGTAATACACTCAAATTCTAAACCCAGACAGAAAAAACTCACCCGATGCTCCCCTGCTCCATATCTACCGGTATATCTACCGGTGAGAACACCATCCGTAATCCCGACATCCCCCCCTCTTCCTCCATCACACCATCCCAGGATGCAGGAATAGTGTTTGGCTCCGGGGTGCCCTGCACCCTGGGTCTACCCCCACAATCCTCCCCCTCCCCAGTGTTGCAGCTGGTTTGGAAAAAAATTGGTGAGGCTGAGTCCCAAACAAAAAACTCCCCACCTCCTCCTGTACCCAGTCCTGAGTCTTGTTAGGTGTGTCCCAACCCAACAGAAGTTGAGGACCTGGGGAAACCAGCAGCAACCCAGAGGTTTCTCCCACCCCCATCACTCTCTTGGCCATCCCCTCCCCCTCACTGTCGGCCAATCGCACCCTCCTCTTCATTCTCTTCTTTGGTGATGGCGGCAGTGGAGAGATACCACCCCCCCCCCGCCAGCTCCTCCACCATACCCCTCATCTCTTCCACCAGGGCACTTTCCCCCCAGTCCACTTGCTCTTCCACCGTCTCCTTCTCCACCACTCCTCCCTCGCTTTCTTCTCTCTCATGCTCCTCCACTCGGTTGCCTTCTTCCGCCGCTTTTCCTGGTTCTCCTACTCCCGTGCCTTCCGTTTCCTTCTCTCTTCCATCCGCCGCTTCTTGCTCCTCCTCCTTCCTTGTGGCCTTCCCCTCTGGACCTGTACTCTGGTCATGAGGCGTGCTTCCTTCCCCTCCTCTTCTTCCCCCATCCCCCGCTCCTGCTCCCCCCCCAGCCGCAGACGCATATGACCTCTGATGGGCTGGGCACCCCCGCCACAGGTGTGCTGACGAGCCACACCCATGGCACGGCTTAGGCTTGTCACAATCCCTCGCCTCGTGATCCTCAGATGCACAAAATCTGCATTTTCTTGTACTGCACGAGGCGAATATGTGACCGTAGGCCATACAGCGCCTGCAAAATGGGGGCTGACGTGCATAAAACAACGTCCCCCTGTCAGCCCCTTGGGAGAACATAGCAGGAGGATGGAGGTAGCCACCATGTCCCTTTGGGTCCTCTCTGAGGAGGGCCTGGAAGCCTCTCCTCCCATTCCAAAACCCAAGGGAGTCTTTGAGGTGCCTTGCTGAGGAGACGTTATCCATGTATCTCCCCAGAAAAGCCCTCACCTCTTCGTCCTTAACGTAAGGGTTGTAAATGTTGACAGTTACAACCCTAAAGTTCTTCTTCGCCAGGCTTGTTATGTCGTAGTGGCACATCGGCCTCTCACCTCCCACTGCTCTTGCCCTTCTCAGGATATCATTGTGTTTTTCCTCTGTATATAGTGCCACGTCGTATGCTCCCTCCAACGAGTTGCCTTGGAAACAAAACACGTCCTTCACCGTCAGCTTTAGAATCCCCATCAATATTATCCTTCCAAAAGATTCCTGTCCTAAAGGCTCCAACTCCTTTTCCTTCCAAGCAAAACGAATCGTGTTGGCCAGCCCAATCCCAGGGACCGTGTTGATGTATTTAGCACCATCTCCGCAAGGAGAATGGCGCTCGTTCTCTTCTCTTCCAAAACAAGTAAAAAAGAAAAACCAAAGTGACCGAGCCTATCTGGTGAAACTACACAGAGACAGGAACAATCACCCACAAAACACCCAAAGAATATGGCTGCCTAAATATGGTTCCCAATCAGAGACAACGAAAAACACCTGCCTCTGATTGAGAACCAATCTAGGCAACCATAGACTTACTGAGACACCTAAACTGAACACAACCCCATAAATCTACAAAAAACCCTAGACAAGTCAAAACAAAACACATAAATCACCCATGTCACACCCTGGCCTAACCAAAATAATAAAGAAAACAAAGATAACTAAGGCCAGGGAGTGACAGTTTATGTAAACTTTCGACTTCAACTGTACATGTACATATTGTTGCGCCCTGACCTAAGAGAACCTTTTTATTTCTCTATTTGGTGAGGTCAGGGTGTGATGTGGGGTGGGCATTCTATGTTTTGTATTTATTTGGTTTTGGCCTCGTGTGGTTCCCAATCAGAGGCAGCTGTCTATCGTTGTCTCTGATTGGGAATCATACTTAGGTAGCCTGTTTTCCCCACCTATGTTGTGGGATCTTGTTTTTTGTTAGCTCTGTGAAGCTGGCAGAACGGGATGGTTTTTGTTTGGTGTTCTAAGTATTAAAGATCATGAACACTTACCACGCTGCACCTTGGTCTACGTCTTCAGACGATCGTCACACATATTACCTCAATTAGCTTGGCTAACCGGTCCCCGCACATGACTCTGTACCAGTACCACCTGTATATAGCCTCACTACTGTTATTTTTACTGTTTTTTGGGGGTTGGGGGGTGTTCTTTCTCTACTTATCTATTGTTTACCTAACACCAATTTATTTTTCCTTAAATTGCATTGTTGGTTAGGGCTTGTAAGTAAGCATTTCACTGTAAGGTTGTATTCGGCGCACGTGACAAATAAACTTTGATTTGATTAAGAATAATGGTGGAAAATGTAACCAGAGTGAGCTGTACGTTGGATCGAATACAGGAGAAATTATGAATCTGTTAAAGATGATATTGTGATGGAGTGACATTTTTGGAAAAAGTGGATAGTTATCTTTTGGCTGATCCATGTGTGGTTTCAGGGTTGGTGAAAACAGAGTTGGGTGTTGTGGAATCGGTGAAGGTAACCAGAAATGGTCTTGTGATAATTGTTTGTGTTTCTGCTGGTCAGAGGGAGCAGGCAGTCCGCGTCAAGCGAATGGGGACAAGTTATGTAAATTGTTATGATTTCAAGAAAAGGGCACCATTGAAAGGAGTGATTACTGGGGTAGTGGTGAATGTGAAAGTTGACCAACTGAAAGGGAAGGTTCCTGGTATTTGTGATGCTCGTCGTTTGGTGCGATGCAGACAGGGTGGCGTGAATGGTGAAACAGAAAAATCGTTGTCTGTTATTTTTAGTTTTTTGCTGAATACATTACGTTGTTACAGGTGTCAAGCTTATGGGCTTGTGGCAGCTGTGTGTAGGAGGGATATTCCTAGGTGTGAGAAGTGTGCAGAAGGGCATGAGACAAAGGAATGTGTTTTGGGAAAGAAGTTGTATGTGTTTATTGTAGTGGTGCCCATATGGCTGGGGATCAGAAATGTCCGGTGTGAGAGAAGTGCAAAAGTTGTTGTGTTCTGAGGTGGTGAAGAAAGTAGAGGAAGATGGGTCAAGGTGGGGGGGTCCTGAGAGTAGTAGATCTCTACCAGTACAGAGGAATAAGCCAACAAGTGATATGTTTCAGTAAGATTTTATGTTTTTGTTGCATTTATAGCAATGGTTATCAACTGTACTGTAGAGATGGAATGTAAGTTGCAGAAAATTGAGGTTGTGGTGGCAGCTGCAGAGAAGTATTTAGGTGTACGAGACTTGACATTAGAAGAGTTACAGAGTGTGTTGAGTGATGGTGTCAGATCCTTTCAGGCTGTAGTACTTGATAGATTTAAATAGTGGAGTATGGTGGTGGGTGTTTAATGAGTGTAAGGTTAGATGTTAGGGTATTTGTTGATTTATTTTGTAATTTTTAAAAATTATTTTTTTTTTAAGCAAAGTATAAGGGAGTTATACTCCAGTCGAGTACGTTGCGGTAATGAAACATTTATTGGATGCCGTTAACCATTGAAAATGCGTTAGTTCCGGTCTACTTAACGGGGTGTGACACCAATGCAATAGTAGCTGGGTCTGGTATTATTTAGTTCATTGAACCAGGGAAAAAAACGATTGTGTGTCTCGCTTCCTCTTCCGTCTCTGTTGGAGCGCTTGTGTCAAATATTTTTTATAACTAAACCAAGATAGACCACTGCTTGTCGTTTCCAATAGGAACAAATGAGTCATAGTGGGCAGAACAAGCAGGGATGGGGGCAGAGCCAAGCATGCATTATCGATATCCATTTGCGCGTTCTAGTATATAGTGGCATATTTCCCGGAAGGGACCGCCTACTCTGTGAAGTGCGCGTGTGCAATAACTCAATTAGCCTTTGCACTCCTAAACAGCGCGATTTCTACGTTTGCAAGGGGTAAGGTCTAGAAAACTTAGCCCACCCTGTTCATAACCGATTTTGGGAACAGAAAACCGCATTAAGATCAAATGTTTAATCGCTGAGAAAATGTGCAGAATGTCGACCAAAATCCACCTCGTTCCCTCTTCTTCCGCTGCGCGCCAGTAGGCTTCTTCTCGCTACCAGATTTGGTAGCGAGTGGAAACGCCAACCGGATGCTTCACATTTATACATCCAGTGAAATATCTGTTTCATTGTTCTATCTTTGCTTGTGTTAGTGTTGACGTGTCTCTAACGCGCTTTCTTTCTCAGCTGTAGAGCATTTCGCCGGTAGTCAGAACGAAAACTGGAGAGACCTATTGACACATAAGGACCACACACTCAAAGATCGTAACGCTTGGGAAATCATCATGGGCAGTGAGTATCCCCCAGACTAAAGTAAAGGACGATTTCACATAATCGGGGAACTTTTGATGAATCCGATGCAGGCTATGTCATTTTTCAATGATTGGATCTAAGGCCATTTTCATTGGAGCTAGAGCTAACTGTTAGCTAGCTGGATGACAAGTGGTCTTTGTTTCACGCATATTTTAACTCCTGTCTTCAACAGCAATGCCTGCAAGAAAATGGCAAGTTTTGTCAGTTGTCAAGAAACGGAAGTTTAAAAGAGCTAGCTAGTTAGCCAGCTAACGCGTTAGCTATCAGTGTCACTTGCTAACTAACGTTAGCTAGCTTGCTAACGTTAGCTGTACAGATGTTAACTACTTTTTATTATGTCCAGTCAGCTAACGTTACATTGATATCATATCAACCAGTGTTACATGGCAATTGATATATCGGAGTATGATAACTGCTGCATGCTAGTTAACATGTAACGTTATCTAGATAGTATAGCTAACGTTAGCTATATTGGATGCAGACCGACACATCCAGATTAGTGATGACGACGCTTAGCTAACAGCCAGTGTTTGGCAAAGGTTTAAATATCTCGTATCATAAGCAGTACATGTTTACTGAAACACATTGGCTGTATTGCTAAATGTTTTACATTGGATTAACAATTGTGTATAGAAAGATCTGTTTTCATAGTGAATTCGCTTAGTTTATAGCCAAAGATCTAACCCGCTATGCATGTACCGCTATGCCACGTCCCCCTATACATTGTTAGGTCATTCACTGGGCTTGATTTATGTTTATTATGGGGAGTCTATTGAATAACATCCCTCCTTTTGTCTGTTTTCAGTCAAATTCCTGGAGGTAATAAAGCCGTTCTGCGCAGTATTACCTGAAATCCAGAAACCTGAAAGAAAGGTACAGTATTTTACTTTATGAAGACAAGTATGTTTTACTTTCAACTGTATTAACCTCTGTTGTTCCTGCTGTCATTGTTGCTTCCATGTCTCACTGTAATTGCATTGTTCAACAGATCCAGTTCAGAGAGAAGGTACTATGGACAGCCATCACTCTCTTCATTTTCCTTGTCTGCTGCCAGGTAAATATCTGATGTATTGTTCACACACACTTTTTTTCTAGCATTTTAATCGAGTAGAATAAAAAGTAACTTCTGAACGTCTGTCACCTATCATCCAGATTCCCCTTTTTGGCATCATGTCCTCAGACTCTGCAGATCCCTTCTACTGGATGAGAGTCATTCTGGCCTCCAACAGAGGTGGGTTGTCATTTTTGCAATGTAGAGACAACAAGTGAATAAATTAATGTCTCTGTGAATTGATACATAAATCAAGGGACATGGCAATGAATGAGTCAATTAGTAACTGTGTGAATTGATAGTGTTGAGTGAATGATGAATTGATCAATAGGAGTGATCATTTTATCTCTGACTTGAGTGGGTATTATTTCTGATTGAATGGCTGAATAACTCTATGGCTCTGCTCTCCTGTTAACCTACCCTGGGTCTCTCCTGTCCATCCAGGTACCCTGATGGAGCTGGGAATCTCTCCCATAGTCACCTCCGGCCTAATCATGCAGCTCCTGGCCGGAGCTAAGATCATTGAGGTGGGAGACACCCCCAAAGACAGGGCCCTCTTCAACGGCGCACAGAAATGTAAGACCACAAGCCACACTTCTTGTTCCTAGTTTGACCTAATTCTGTCAAGTTTAAGCATTACTGTGAATGAGGCCATATTATTTCTAACCCATTGCTATCTCCTACAGTGTTTGGTATGATCATCACCATTGGTCAGGCCATCGTGTATGTGATGACTGGAATGTACGGAGACCCCTCCGATATGGGCGCTGGGATCTGTCTGCTCATCATCATCCAGGTGAGCCCTCCTCTCCACCCCTCTGTCATATTCTTATCCCCCCTCAGATTCAGGCCTTGGTCCAATACTCCTTCCTTGCTACCTTTTCAGAGGTTATCACTATGAATCTGTAAGTGATTGGATAATTTAAAGCGAGGTTCACATCCACAAAAGGTACAGTGGGGCAAAAAAGTATTTAGTCAGCCACCAATTGTGCATCTTCTCCCACTTAAAAAGATGAGAGGTCTGTAATTTTCATCATAGGTACACTTCAACTAACTATAAAAAAAAATCCAGAAAATCACATTGTAGGATTTTTTTATAAATGTATTTGCAAATTATGGTGGAAAATAAGTATTTGGTCACCTACAAACAAGCAAGATGTCTGGCTCTCACAGACCTGTAACTTCTTCTTTAAGAGGCTACTCTGTCCTCCACTCGTTACCTGTGTTAATGGCACCTGTTTGAACTTGTTATCAGTCTAAAAGACACCTGCCCACAACCCTAAACAGTCACACTCCAAACTCCACTATGGCCAAGACCAAAGGACTCCAGAAGCAAAATTTTAGACCTGCACCAGGCTGGGAAGACTGAATCTGCAATAGGTAAGCAGTTTGGTTTGAAGAAATCAACTGTGGGAGCAATTATTAGGAAATGGAAGACATACAAGACCACTGATAATCTCCCTCGATCTGGGGCTCCACGCAAGATCTCACCCCGTGGGGTCAAAATGATCACAAGAACGGTGAGCAAAAATCCCAGAACCACACGGGGGAACCTAGTGAATGACCTGCAGAGAGCTGGGACCAAAGTAACAAAGCCTACCATCAGTAACACACTACGCTGCCAGGGACTCAAATCCTGCAGTGCCAGACGTGTCCCCCTGCTTAAGCCAGTACATGTCCAGGCCCATCAGAAGTTTGCCAGAGATCATTTGGATGATCCAGAAGAAGATTGGGAGAATGTCAGATGAAACCAAAATATAACTTTTTGGTAAACTCAACTCGTTGTGTTTGGAGGACAAAGAATGCTGAGTTGCATCCAAAGAACACCATACCTACTGTGAAGCATGGGGGTGGAAACATCATGCTTTGGGGCTGTTTTTCTGCAAAGGGACCAGGACGACTGATCCGTGTGAATGAATGGGGCCATGTATCGTGAGATTTTGAGTGAAAACCTCCTTCCATCAGCAAGGGCATTGAAGATGAAACGTGGCTGGGTCTTTCAGCATGACAATGATCCCAAACACACCGCCCGGGCAACGAAGGAGTGGCTTCGTAAGAAGCATTTCAAGGTCCTGGAGTGGCCTAGCCAGTCTCCAGATCTCAACCCCATAGAATTTTTTGGAAGGGAGTTGAAAGTCTGTGTTGCCCAGCAACAGCCCCAAAACATCACTGCTCTAGAGGAGATCTGCATGGAGGAATGGTCCAAAATACCAGCAACAGTGTGTGTGAACCTTGTGAAGACTTAGAGAAAACTTTGACCTCTGTCATTGCCAACAAAGGGTATATAACAAAGTATTGAGGAACTTTTGTTATTGACCAAATACTTATTTTCCACCATAATTTGCAAATAAATTCATTAAAAATCCTACAATGTGATTTTTCAGGATTTTTTTTCTCATTTTGTCTGTCATAGTTGTAGTGTACCTATGATGAAAATTACAGGCCTCGTCTTTTTAAGTGGGAGAACTTGCACAATTGGTGGCTGACTAAATACTTTTTTGCCCCACTGTCTATTTTAAAGGAAGTCAAACAGGGCTCCAGTGTGAGTGGTTTGTCTCAGTCTCTAACCCACCTGTCTCCCCCTCTAGCTGTTTGTGGCAGGTCTAATCGTGCTGCTGCTGGATGAGCTGCTGCAGAAGGGCTATGGTCTGGGCTCTGGTATCTCCCTGTTCATTGCCACCAACATCTGTGAGACAATTGTCTGGAAGGCCTTCAGCCCCACCACTGTCAACACTGGCAGAGGTAAGACACCAGAGTAGACAGCTGTGGGAGAAGGACAGCAGGTCTCACAGGCTAAACTGAGACATTGAAACTGATGTTCCCTGTTTTGGTGTACATTTAGGACAGACTTACTAATTTCCACTATCAGAGATAATACCTGGTTATATGCAAGTGGTAATTTTACAAGACCAACTATGGCTCCTATAGATTGACTTGGCCTTGAGAAGAACCCCAGGGGTCGTCAAGGTTAGTTTAGGTGGTCTCTAGATGTGATGCTGATGTTTTAGTCTCTTGTGTTTAGGTACAGAGTTTGAGGGAGCCATCATTGCCCTCTTCCACCTGCTGGCCACGCGAACAGACAAAGTGCGCGCCCTGAGAGAGGCCTTCTACCGCCAGAACCTGCCAAATCTTTTGAACCTCCTCGCCACCGTTTTCGTCTTTGGTGTAGTCATATACTTCCAGGTCAGTAACTGTCTTTCTTCCTTTAAACCTGTTAAAGAACACATTTGTTATTGTCAGAAAACAACACAATGCATACATTTAAAAAAAAAAAAAAAAAACTTTTTTATTAATGACCATTTAGACACTATATTTATGATGTGGGTATGTTCTACCCTCTCTTACAATGTCTCTCTTCCACCCGTCTCTCTACAGGGCTTCAGGGTGGACCTGCCCATCAAGTCTGCCCGTTACCGTGGCCAGTACAACACTTATCCCATCAAGCTCTTCTACACCTCCAACATTCCCATCATCCTCCAGTCTGCCCTCGTGTCCAACCTGTACGTCATCTCTCAGATGCTCTCCACCCGCTTCAGTGGCAACTTCCTGGTTAACCTGCTGGGCACATGGTCTGTAAGTACACACCATTTTAAACCATTTCTCTGAACTACCATGTCCGAACTCTAAACTCAAGGTTTGTCACATTAACAGCCCCACAGTACCCTGAACTTAAGTCACTGTTACTAGCTGGCTACCATCCGGCATTCATCCCTGCACCTTAGACTGCTGCCCTATGTACATAGTCATTGAACACTTGTCACTTTAATAATGTTTAAATACTGTTTTACACACTTCATGTGTGTATATACTGTATTTTATAGTCAAGACTCATCGTATATAACTACTGTTGTACACACCTTTCTCTATACTGTCCATAATGTCTATACATACATTATATATATTCCGGACTCTGACATTGCTCATTCTAATATTCCTGTATTCCTTTTTATTTTGGGGATTTGCGTGTATTGTTAGGTATTACTGCACTGTTGGAGCTAGGAACATACACCTGTGATAATGTGTACACGACCAATCAAATCTGATTTGAACATATCGCGCAACACAAAATGTATAAGTTGACCAGACTTGTGTGTTTGTAGGACACATCGTCAGGCGGTCCAGCTCGTGCCTACCCAGTGGGTGGGCTCTGTTACTACTTCTCTCCCCCGGAGTCGTTTGGCTCGGTCCTAGACGACCCCATCCACGCTGCCATCTACATCTGCTTCATGCTGGGATCCTGTGCCTTTTTCTCCAAGACCTGGATCGAGGTGTCTGGCTCTTCTGCCAAAGATGTAAGTCCTTCTACCATATGTCCTGTACATTTGTTGGACTTTGTAATCATAAATTCATAATTTTGATGTAGGAATCTCCTAAAAATGTCTACGGCATTTCAGGACGGCATGTTTCAGAGGACCTGTACATGTAATGTAATCCATGAGTGTGTGTTTGCTCTCCCAGGTGGCTAAGCAGCTAAAGGAGCAGCAGATGGTGATGAGGGGACACAGAGAGACCTCTATGGTTCATGAACTCAACAGGTAAACTATCTTAGTCAAAACTCTAACCTTTTAGCCATAACAATCCATGTCTTAATTTAACAGGGTTTAATATGACACTTTTCCAAACATGCTTAGTTCAGGTAATGATTGGTGCACTACTACTTGAGTTTTCCTTCTGTATCAAGCTGAAATCTTGCCTCTGTGCTTTCCAGGTACATCCCCACAGCGGCGGCCTTTGGTGGTCTCTGTATTGGCGGTCTATCTGTCATGGCGGACTTCCTGGGTGCTATTGGCTCTGGCACGGGTATCCTGCTGGCTGTCACCATCATTTACCAGTACTTTGAGATATTTGTCAAGGAGCAGAGTGAAGTGGGCAGCATGGGAGCCCTGCTCTTCTAGTCTGACACCTGGCTGCAACACCTGTGACGAAGCAACCGTCTTAATGGACATGGACATGCCCCAGATAAGACCAAGTCCTACAAAACTCTTATTATTCACATTATTTTATGTCCATTTACATTTTTTAAAATCTGCACAATGAATCTGTTCTCTCTTGTGTCATTTTCCGGATGCTTTCTGGCATCTCCCCTGACATGGCCTAAAGGAGGTTCAGCCCAAACAGAATTGTGTGTGTAGTGAAGTGGTAGGACTGACTACATCCTGACATTCACAACACTGATCAACCGCTCTGTAACAGTTTGCCTGAGACTGGTTAGCCTCCTCAGGGTCATCTCAAGTGTTTCATATCTATTAAAATGGTCTGATCCACAAGCGTTTATGAGGGGGACGTGGGTGTTGTCCCTTTTCAGACTGCGACAATGGCTCTGTAGTATACAAGCATGTATACTGCACTGGGATGAGGGAAGTCCCTCTTACTGGGCTGACGTCATACAACCAACACAGTATACATAGGAACGCTTTGGTTTTCTGCTTAAATTACATCACCTCAATTACCTGGAGGATATAGGCATGAATGTAAGAGTGTACCTTCACTGGGCTCTTTAGTATGTTTATTTTTGAGTGGCCATCAGATTTTGACCTGATGGCCACTCATTTCACTGATTGAGTAGCAAGGGAAAGTTTGGTAAAGACTCTGAATATAACCATGTTTGTCCGCCAGACATGTGACTGTTTTAAAGCCGCGCTCCAATAATACTGTAGGATCAGAAAGTTGCGCGTAGGGCTCTTAGAATGTGGTGCAGCTTTGTCAAGTGTTTACTTTTTATGAAAGTGTGCATTGGAAGAGTTATCAAGTGAACCACTCATAGGTCCTCTGTTGAAACTGGGCTGAAGGGGGGTGGTGTACGTTTAGGGAGATGTAATCGTACTTATATGCCACATTCATACCCTTTTGCCCATTTTGTTGGGTGAGGAAAGATGGTTTTTGTTGTTTTTTTTGTCTGCTTTGAGCATGACTGTATTAAACACTTTCACACCTTGAATTTTGGTTCTGTATATATACCAAGCATTGCATTCATCTACAGTGTAAAATAACAGTTTTTTTTTATATGTAAAAATGCTGTTCTGAACAAATGTATTCTGGGAAGA
Organism: Oncorhynchus keta; assembly: GCF_023373465.1. Taxonomy (NCBI): domain Eukaryota; kingdom Metazoa; phylum Chordata; class Actinopteri; order Salmoniformes; family Salmonidae; genus Oncorhynchus; species Oncorhynchus keta. Next base: position 24,600,915 of record NC_068441.1, on the reverse strand, counting down.
AAAAAAAGATTCTCAATAAAAACTCATTTTGGGGAAAGTTTTTGTTTTTTTCTTTGAGTGAAGACTGTAGAGATTTTCTTCTCTGTTGAAAGTTTCAGTGTTTCTTGCCATTCTGTACCTTTCAGCTCATGTTGCTGGCCTAATGTACATTTTGTCACGTCCTATTTAATATGCACTTGGGGGGGATCACAGCCACATCACATTACATCTTCTGACAAATTATTTCATATTTAATCTAATCATAAGTCCACAACAGATGTGAATCTGATCACTGGGAAATATATACACACTCAGAGATAGTTATGTTGTTCTACTGTCCTTAGTTATATCACAAATTAGAAATTAATTTGACATGATTTTTCTTTAAGTACCCATGGACCCTTCCAACTGTTTGGATTACAGAACTATTGTTTCATTAAACTTTTTTGGTGTTACCGTACTGCAACGTCTCTCTGTTAAAGGGATTTAACTTACATTTCTGAAAGAGTGTAAGAGAGAGTTTTCCTCCAGGTATTTACAACTCATAAAACTGGTGGGAGGGGGGGAATCTGGCACCTATGATCCTCACCTAAAAGGGCAAGTCATGACAATAGCCATCACTAGCCAGCTTCTAACCGGTTACTCAACCCTGCACCTTAGAGGCTGCTGCCCTGTATACATAGACATGGAATCACTAGTCACTTTAATAATGTTTATGTACTGTTTTACTCATTTCATTTGTACCTTTATCTAACTAGGCAAGTCAGTTAAGAATACATTCTTATTTACAATGACGGCCTACCCCAGCCAAACACAGACGACCAATTGTGCACTGCCCTATGGGACTCCCAATCATGGCTGGATGTGATACAGCCTGGAATAAAACCAGGGACTGTTGTGACACCTCCTGCACTGAGATGCAGTGCCTTAGACTGTTGCACCACTCGAATGTACGTATATACTGTATTCTACTGTATTTTAGTCAATGGCACTCCGACATTGCCTGTCCCAATATTTATATATTTCTTAATTCCATTCTTTTACTATTAGATGTGTGTATTGTTGTGAATTACAATACAGCAATAACATCTGCTAAATATATGTGACCAAATAAAATTAGATTTGATATAAAATGATCCTAACTTGCTACGAAAAAAAGTCACTTCAGGTCGTAGCTGTACTCCCTCTAGTCAGAACAATATGAAAGAGCTATAAAGCAGTAGAGGCTGCTGAGGGGAGGACGGCTCATAATAATGGCTGGAAAGGAGCAAATTGAATGGCAATTCACCATGTGTTTAATGTATTCCACTGATTCCGCTCCAGCCATTACCACGAGCCTGTTTGCCCCAATTAAGTTGCCCACAAATTTTGTGTGTTAGCCACCTAGTTGTGAAACTTATCTCCAGGAAACTCGGAACCACATTGACACCTTGAACAGCACAGCTAGATACCACATCGAAGAAATGTCCTGGTCAAGGAGGAAGGTAGCCTAACGTTTACTTTACATATAGCCCAAAGCGCAGCAGATGACGATATTGAGTTCATATACCCTCTGGACCGGTTGTAAACCTAAAACATTCTCAGGCTGCAAAGGCTTCGATTTCCTCAACTTTATTTAATGGCAAAAATATGCATACTTTCTTTATGAAGTTGCTTGGAAGTTGGTGCCTCTCCTTGTTCGGGCGGCGGTCGTCTTCACCGGCTTTCTAGCTGCCACCGATCCACGTTTCCTTTTCCATTTGTTATGTCTTGATTGTACACACCTGGTTCCCATTACGTTATTATTCTTTCCCTTTTTAACCCTCTGGTTCCCATTTATGTTTTGTACGTGATTATTCCTGGTTATTGTTAGGGTTTGTTATCCCTGCGTGGATTATTTTGGCAGATTTATTTTTCCCATGTTAATTTACTCAGTTCTGTGTCCTGCGCTTGACTCCGTCCTCGCCTCTGTACAACTGACATATGACAGAATCACACACCATAATATGAAGTAGGCAGGTGCACCCAGTCCTCCAGTACCAGTTGAGGAACGCTCCCAGCAGCACGCGACGATGCTCCAACATCTTGGCACAGTCATGGATCGCGTGCTGCTAACCATGGAGCGATGGGAAAGAGGGGTTTTTCCCACAACCCCATCAACTTCCCTCCCTCCAACCAACACCTCAACCCACACCGCTGCCCACCGCTCTGTCACCTGGACCCAGTGGGATTCGGCTCGGGAGGTTCCTCCGCCCCCTATGGACATTGAGGGGGCCCCGGTGTATACTGTGCGAGCCATCATGGACTCAAGGTGTCGGTCGAGGGGCCTTCAGTACCTCGTGGAGTAGGGGTATGGGGTATGGTCCGGAGGAGAGATGCTGGGTGCTGGCGGAGGACATCCTGGACCCTTCCTTACTGCAGGAATTTCATCGTCTCCACCCAGATCGCCCTGCGCCCTCGTCCCCCGGGTCTTCGCGCTGCTGGAGCCGCGCGTTGGGGGGGGGTTCTGTCACAACTTCCGCCGAAGTTGGTACCTCTCCTTGTTCAGGCGCCGTTCGGCGGTTGTCGTCACCGGCTTTCTAGCCGCCAACGATCCACGTTTCTTTTTTCCATTTGTTTTGTCTTGTGTACACACCTGGTTCCCATTACGTTATTATTATTTGTTAGTTAGGTTTGTGTTAGTCGTTTGTGTTACGGTTAGGGTTTGTTATCCCTGCGTGAATTATTTTGGTTGATTTATTTTTCAGAGTAAAGTATGTTATTTTACTCAGTTCTGTGTCCTGTGCTTGACTCCGTCCCCACCTCTGCACAACTGACATATGACACACCTCCAATAAAATCACCCAGCCGATCTATAAATATACAATCACTGTAAAAACACCCTATATTGTGTACTTACATGAAATGGTATATATAGTTAGTGTGTGTAATGTAGAAAAAGTGTTATTGTCCATCAATAATGAGAAACCACCTGGTATTGACAACTTAGATTGGAACGCTACTGAGGATGGTGGTGGACTATATTGCCACTCCTATTTCTCATCAATTTTATTTGAGTCTGGAGAAAAATGTTTGTCCTCAGACCTGGAGGGAAACCAAAGTCATTCCACTATCCAAGAACTGTTAAACACTCTGCTGGTTTTAACAACCAACCAATCAGCTTGCTGCCAACTCTTGGAAAACTTTGTAAAAAAAAATAGTGTTTGACCAGATAAATGCTATTTCTCTAAATAAATGAATAACAGACTTTCAGCATGCTTATAGAGAGGGGAACTCAACATGTACTGCATCGACACATGATTATTGGTTCAAATAATGAAGGTTATGGGCGCTGTACTGTTAGCTTTCAGTGCAGCCTTTATTATTGGTCATAAGTTTTTTCAAAAACAGGTTATGGCTTTTCAGCTCTGTCAAATTGTGGATTTAAAGCTATCTACTGTGTCTAATAGAACACAGGTTTTCTTTAATGGAAGCTTCTCTAATGATAAACATGCCACATGGCAGCTCTCTTGGCCCTCTACTCATTTGTATTTTTACCAATGACCTGCCACTGGCATTAAACAAAGCCTGTGTATCTATGTATGCGAATGATTCATCCCTATACGTGTCAGCAACCACAGCTAGTGAAATCACTGCAACCCGAAACAGAGTTGCAATCAGTTTTAGAATGGGTGGCTAGTAATAAACTAGTCCTAAACATCTAAAACTAAGAACATTGCATTTGGTACAAATCATTCCCTAAGTTCTAGACCTCAGCTGAATCTGGTAATGAATAATGTGGCTGTTGAGCGAGACTAAATTACTTGGTGTCGCCTTGGATTGTAAACTGTCATGGTCAAAACAGGGCAGCAGCTCCTCTTCCTGGGGTCCAAACACACCAAAGCACCCACTTTACATATAAAACAAAAGATAAATCAGTTGAACTATGTTTGTACTGAATGAGCTAAAGATAAAACAGTACATCACATAACATCCCTACACCACCACATATCCACAACACAAAAGGTTCAATGCCACCATACAACAATACCCCAATTTGTGCATATTGACTCAATGGTTGTGAAGATGGGCAGAGGTCTGTCTGTCATAAAAACATGCTCTGCTTTTTTGACACCACACTCCACAAATCAAGTCATGCAGGGTCTAGTTTTATCTTATCTTGATTATTGCTCAGTCATATGGTCAGGTGCTGCAAAGAAAGACCTAGAAAAATTACAGAGTGGTACATCTTTCTCTTCACTGTTATCAGAGGGCTAATATCAATACTATGCATGCCAGTCTCTCTTGGCTAAAAGTAGAGGAGCAACTGACTGCATCACTTCTTGTTTTTCTAAGAAACATTCATGTGTTGAAAATTCCAAATTGTTTGCATAGTCAATTTACACACAGCACTGACACCCACACTTACCCCACCAGACATGCCACCAGGTGTCTTTTCACAGTCCCCAAATCCAGAACAAATTCAAGAAAACTTAGAGTATTATATAGAGCCATGATTGCATGGAACAGCAAACCTGGTTTTAAAAAAACAAAACAGATAAAGCAACACCTCACCGCATAATGCCTGTCCCTTATTTGACTTAGGTATTTTGTGTGTATGTTCTGATATGTAGGCTATGTAGGGGAGGAAATAATATCTATATAATGCTATGTTTTAAATGTATGTAGTTCGGTCCTTGAGCTATTCTTGTCTCTTAATGTTCTGTATTATTTAATGTTTTGTGTGGATCACAGGAAGAGTAGCTGCTGCGATCAAAATAGCTAATGAGGATCCTAATAAAACACCAAATACCAAAAGTAACAACACAGTGTGGTCAAAGACGTATTAACTTAGTTGAGGTCATGCTCTGGTTACATATAAGTACAAAAATTGTTAGGTTTTGGGGTTATTACATATTTATTAACTTATTTCCAGATATCTTCTAAACTATCCACAATGTACCATTTCTCAACATCATATGTAGGATCTACTCAGTGCTATCTCAGTAGCTAGCTCAAGCTGACTAATGTTAGCCACACCTCATGCACTTCACAGACATTGTGCTGTGTTATCTAGTGGGAACCCGTTAGCACGGTAGGCTCTGGTGCCTTCTTGACATGGGCTCAAAATGAAGAGAAATTCATACCTTCTCTAATTGTGTAGTACCTCGTCTGCTCTCCTTTTAGTTTTGTAAATTGTTCAGCATGTTCTCTGTGAAGTAGGCTTCGGGAGTTTTGTAACTTTTTCCACCTTGGCTTAATGCTAGAGCACTAGCTGACTGACATCTGGAATCTTTAGATATATATTTTTTTCTCCAGTTTTCAGGATTTTCCTGACTCTCTACCGTGCCGTTGAAGCACCACCTCCCCCTCGCTTTGGTTGCTAACTCAGCCTGCACTCTTTTAAAAGTTTTAACATCAGATGGGCCCCAGCCATCAATCTGTAAGTATATGCTCTCTCTTTGTTTATGTTTTAGTTGTGTATCATTAATTGAGTTCTAGCTGGTCTCCAGTAGTTGGGCTCTAGCTTGACAACCATAACCATGGTGGTTGACTAGGCTGGTTAAGCTAATAGCTAGGTGGCTAAATAGCCAACGTTAGCTTGCTGGCTAGCTTGCTGGCTAAGATAACTGCATAAAGCTAACATTCTTCGATAACTGGTTAGATGGCATTATGTTTTTCCAAAACGTTGGTTTATTTTAATGTAGCTGCAAACTAAGTGTTGATAGCAACTGGCTGACTCATTCAGTGATAACGTAACGTTAACAGTCTGGTAGGGCTAACATTAGCAAGCTAGTAGGGCTAACGTTAGGAGGCTAGTTGGCTGGCAATCTTGCAAGTTGATTTGAATGTTTTCGTGAGAAGACAGATTTTCGGGATGTCTCATGGTCTGACAAACACTGCTGTAGCTTGGCCACCATCCACTGCAGATGCGGAAGGCTGACCTATGCTGATGCGGTGGATTGAGACACAGACCATGTAAAAAACATGATATCTCTAGCTTAAACAGAAAGAGTTTGATGGGGATTTCTTTATTATGTTACTTAGATTGACTAACGGGTGGAGTTTTAAGGATTACAACACAATCTATATTTGAACTCCATACAACTGGCCTTGAGTTCTGGATCAGCAATGTGTGGCTGTGAAATGACTACTTCTACTGAAAGGAACCCTGTCAGTTCTGAGCATGTGCAGGCTAAATGATGAAGACAGGTGACCATGACATTTCTTGGGGGGTGAAATGAAGGAGAAAATGTTTTTAAGTTGAATGCATCCCGGACATAATTGTTTCCTACCCTTATTAATGAACCTATTTTTTTGTGGTTAATACTTAGTTATTATTATAGGTGGTATTTTCCTTATTAAGATGTGCTTGTGTGGGGGTAACATGGGCCTGGCCAAAGGTTCTGTTTTTATTTTGTGTAACTGAGTTACAAGTTTTAGCTGAGAGGTCAGAGGTCAGTGCCCGTTTGCGTCCTAAATGGAATCCTATTCCTTAAGTAGTGTCCTACTTTTGAATAAAGCCCATAATGCTGGCTCCAGTCAAATGTCATGCACTACTTAGGGAATAGGGTGCCTTTTGGGATACATCCCCAGTGTTTGTCGACTGAAGCGTGTGCCACATCATGTTCACTAGAAAATAAATTATTACCACACACCCTTCTCTGGCTCTGCCCTGCTATTGGTGGGGTGAGGAGGGGAAAGAGGCCAGATAGCCAATGGGAATGGCGAGAGGAGGGTGACCCTTATCTCAACCTTATACAGGTAGCTGTCCCACAGACTACAGACCCTTTACTCTGATAAGCAGTGGTCAGCAGTGAGCTACAGAGCTGCGTGCCCATTTTTCCTGCGTTCCCAGACATTGTGTGTCTCTCTGGGTTTGTCTTTCCTCTGATCCTGCTTAAATCCTCCATAGTGTGACAGAACACAGTAGACAGGATGTCAAACCTGAAGGAGTTGTGTAGCGGCCTGCCTCTGGACCCCATGCCATCCAATCGGGGCCGGGACCCCAGTGTGCCACATGCACCCGTCAGGACGCCCAACCTCACTCCAGAGGAGGAGAGGGTGAGTCCACATACATACTGTCACATCTCTGAATGCAGAACGTGTCAACGAGCATTGACGTCATACTCAGGGATTTATCTGCAGATTGAGTATTGCAATACTGAAGTACTTTTGCTTTTAAGGCCTCTCTGTTTATCTATGAGTGAAACCATAATGCTTTAATGTGGTATGTTAGTAGTAAACTAGACCAAAGATGCATATCTTCACAAGATGATTATACATCTATACTGAGTATACCAAACCCGCTCCCCTTTTGCATTCAGAACAGCCTCAATTTGTCGGGGCATGAACTCTATAAGGTGTCAAAAGCATTCCACAGGGATGCTGGCCCATTTTGACTCCAATACTTTGCACAGTTGTGTCAAGTTGGGTAGGTCCTTTGGGTGGTGGACTATTTGACTACTTGATACACACAGGAAACTGTTGAGAGTGAAAAACCTAACAGCATTGCAGTTCTTGACACAAACCAGTGTGCCTGGCACCTACTACCATACCCAGTTCAAAGGCACTTAAATATTTTGTCTTGCCCATTGATCCTCTGAATGGCACACAATCACAATCAAATCAAATTGGTCACATACACTCACAATAAAATCTGCTAACCATGTGTAACAAAATGCTTATGCTTCTAGATCCGACAGTGAAGCAGTATCTAACTGATAACATCTAACAACTTCCACAACAAAACATAATACACACAATCTAATAAAGGAATGGAATGAGGATATATATACAAAAATATGGATGAGCAGTGACAGAGCGGCTAAGATGGCATAGATAGTAAAGAATAGATAGTGAAGGATACAGTATACAGTATATACTGTACATATGAGATGAGTACTGCAAGATATGTAAACATCCTTAAAGTGGCATTATTAAAGTGACTAGTGTTCCATTTATTAAAGTGGCCAATGATATCAAGTCTGTAGGTAGGCAGCCGCGTCTCTGTGCTAGTGGTGGCTGTTTAACAATCTGATAGCCTTGAGATAGAAGCTGTTATTCAATCTCTCTGTCCCAACTTTGATCAAATCAAATTCAAATAAAATCAAATGTATTTATATAGCCCTTCTTACATCAGCTGATATCTCAAAGTGCTGTACAGAAACTCAGCCTAAAACCCCAAACAGCAAGCAATGCAGGTGCAGAAGCACGGTGGCTAGGAAAAACTCCATAGAAAGGCCAAAACCTAGGAAGAAACCTAGAGAGGAACCAGGCTATGATGGGTGGCCAGTCCTCTTCTGGCTGTGCCGGGTCGAGATTATAACAGAACATGGACAAGATGTTCAAATGTTCACAAATGACCAGCATGGTCAAATAATAATAATCACAGTAGTTGTGGAGGGTGCAGCAAGTCAGCACCCCAGGAGTAAATGTCAGTTGGCTTTTCATAGCTGATCATTAAGAGTATCTCTACCACTCCTGCTGATCACCTGTACTGACCTCGCCTTCTGGATGGAAGCGGGGTGAACAGGCAGTGGCTTGGGTGGTTATTGTCCTTGATGATATTTTTTGCCTTCCTGTGACATCGAGGGTTGTAGGTGTCCTGGAGGGCAGGTAGTTTGCCCCCGGTGATCCGTTGTGCAGACCGCACCACCCTCTGGAGAGCCCTACGGTTGTGGGCGGTGCAGTTTCCGTACAGCCTGACAGGATGCTCTCAATTGGGCACCTGTAAAAGTTAGTGAAGGTTTTTAGTGACAAGCCACATTTTTTGAGTCTCTTGAGGTTGAAGAAGCGCTGTTGCGCCTTCTTCACCACATTGTTTGTGTACTTGGACCATTTCAGTTTGTCGGTGATATGTACACAGTGTAACTTTCCACCTTCTCCACTGCTGTCCTTCGATGTGGATAGGGGGGATGCTCCCTTTGCTGTTTCCTGAAGTCCACAATCATCTCTTTTGTTTCGCTGACATTGAGTGAGAGGTTATTTTCCTGACACCACACTCCGAGGGCCCTCACCTCGTCGAGGGCCCTCACCTCGTCGTTGTTGGTAATCAAGCCTACCACTGTAGTGTTGTCTGCAAACTTGATGATTGAGTTGGAAGCGTGCATGGCCACACAGTTGTGGGTGAACAGGGAGTACAGGAGAGGGCTGAGAACGCACCCTTGTGGGGCCCCAGTGTTGAGGATCAGCGGGGTGAAGATTTTGTTTCCTACCCTCACCACCTGGTGGCGGCCCGTCAGGAAGTCCAGGACCCAGTTGCACAGGAAGGGGTTGAGACCCAGGGTCTCAAGCTTACTGACGAGTTTGAAGGGTACTATGGTGTTGAATTTTGAGCTGTAGTCAATGAACAGCATTCTTACATAGGTATTCATCTTGTCCAGATAGTGCAGTGTGCAGTGTGATGGCGATTGCATCATATGTGGACCTATTGGGGCAGTAAACAAATTAGAGTGGGTCTAGGGTGACAGGTAGGGTGGAGGTTATAGGATGAGTGAGTGCCTTGTAACTTATTTCAGTTACCGTAGCTTTCTTGGGAACAGGTACAATGGTGGCCATCTTGAAGCATGTGGGGACAGCAGACTGGGATAGGGATTAATTGAATATGTCCCTAAACACACCAGCCAGCTGGTCTGCGCATGCTCTTAGGACATGGCTAGGGATGCCGTCTGGGCCGGCAGCCTTGCGAGGGTGAACACGTTTAAATATTTTACTCTGTCGGCCATGGAGAAGGAGAACCCACAGTCTTAGTTAGCGGGCCATGTTGGTGCAAATAAGACGTTGATGTCCGTGACGAGGCTGGTCTTTTTGTAATCCATGATTGTCTGTAGACCCTGCCACATACTTCTCGTGTTTGAGCTGTTGAATTGTGACTCCACTTTGTCTCTATACTGACGCTTTGCTTGTTTGATTGCCTTACGGAGGGAATAACTACACTGTTTGTATTCTGACATGTTTCCAGTTGCTTTGGCATGATTAAATGTGGTGGTACGTGCTTTCAGTTTTGCGTGAATGCTGCCAACAATCCACGGTTTCTGGTTAGGGAAGGGTTTAATAGTCACAATGGATATAACATCTCCTATACATTTCCTTGTAAACTCACTTACCGAGTCAGCATATACGTCAATGTTATTGTCTTTGGCTACCCGGAACATATCCCAGTCCACATGATCGAAGCAATCTTGAAGCGTGGATTCTGATTGGTCAGACCAGTGTTGGATAGACCTAAGCATGGGCGCTTCCTGTTTTAGTTTATGCCTATAGGAGGGGAGCAACAAGATGGAGTCATGGTCAGATTTGCCAAAAGGGTGGCGGGGGAGGGCCTTGTATGCATTGCGGAAGTTAGAGTAGCAGTGGTCAAGTGTGTTACTCGCTCGTGTACTGCAATCGATATGCTGATTTAGGTAGGCTTGGTCTCAGATTAGCTTTGTTAAAATCCCCAGCGACAATAAATGCAGCCTCAGGATATATGTTTTCCAGTTTGCCTAAAGTCCAGTGAAGTTCCTTGATGGCCGTCTTGGTATCCACTTGCGGGGGGATATACACGGCTGTGACGATACCTGAGGAGAGTTCTCTTGAGAGATAATATGGTTGGCATTTGATTGTGAGGAATTCTAGGTCAGGTGAACAAAATGACTTGAGCTTTTGGATGTTGTTACGATTATATCACGAAACATTCCTGCCCTTCTTCTTACCAGAGAGATGTCTGTCCCTGTTGGCGCAATGCACTGAAAATCCTGTTGGCTGTACGGACTCCGACAGCATGTCCCAAGCTAGCCATGTCTCCGTGAAACAGAGTATGTTACAATCCCTGATATCTCTTTGGAAAGCAACTCTTGCCCTAATTTCGTCTACTTTGTTAACTAGGGACTGGATATTAGAGAGTAATATACTTGGAAGCGGTGGGTGGTGTGCGCGCATCCGAAGATTCACTAGAAGACCGCTCCAGCACCCTCTCCTCCGATGGTAATGTTTTGGGTCGGCCTTTGGAATCAGTTCAAATGCTCCCGGGAGGTGCAGACAAAGGTTCTGCTTTGGGAAAGTCGTATTCCTGGTCGTAATGCTGTTTGTGCTGGTAAGTTGACGTGTCTCTGATATACAATAGTTCTTCCCAGCTGTGTGTAATAACAGTTAATGTTTTCCGGCTAACAATGTAACAAAATAATACATAAAATACATAAAAAACAAAATACTGCACAGTTTCCTAAGGACTTGAAGCGAAACTGACATCTCTGTCGGCGCCATCTTACAATCCATGTCTCAATTGTCTCAAGGCTTAAAAATCTATATATTCTTTAACCTTTCTACTCTCCCTTCATCTACACTGATTGAAGTTGATTTATTAACAATTGACATCAATAAGGGATCATAGCTTTCACCTGGATTCACCTGGTCAGTCATGGAAAGAGCAGGTGTTCTTAATGTTTTGTATACTCAGTGTATATCCCCACATCTTTGTTGTAGTTTGCTTTTTGCCACTATAAAAGGCATTTGCTTGTCTTATCTGATCCAGACAGAGGTAGAGTGATTGTGAATGTAATAAAGATAGTAATTGTCAGTTAATGTGTCAAATCATACCCACTGTTTTATTACTCGTTGAGAGTGAATCTTTATAGCTGATGGGGTTGAGATTCAAGCTTGTGAAATGTTGTATCCACATACTGTTGGAGAAACTTGAGGACACGGAACACAACAACGCACATGTGAATTATTTTATTAAATCTATTGGGATCAATAAAGCACGGTTCACATACTCAGCACAGTGGAATGTTTTGGCTTAAGGGTAGGAGACAGTGTTGGTTCATCTCCTCAGAACCTTCTATCATATTCGCTAATGTTTGCCAGGACTGGGAGCAAAGGCCACTGTCAATGATTAAGAGAGATAAGAGTGAGTGCTTTCATGGATAGAGAGGGGGAGTGAAACACAAATGACCAGAAAGTTAGTGGAAAAGAGGATGCAAAAGAAGAGGAGGGCCACACCATTCTGAACTCCTATCTCACCCCCTAATCTACTCCCCCTCTCTAGCTAGCCCTGAGGAATGCCCTGCGCTACTTTCCCCCCTCCCACCACAACATCCTGGCTGCTGAATTTGCCCAGGAGCTCAGGCAGTATGGACACATCTACATGTACCGCTTCTGTCCCCTCATACATATGAGGTATGTACAGTATAATCACCTAACACCACCTCTCATCTCCCCATCTGTAGTATTCCTCTTTATCTGTTGATGCTATGATATGGTCTACCACACCCTGATCAGTCCTTGTGTGTGTGTGTGTGTGTGTGTGTGTGTGTGTGTGTGTGTGTGTGTGTGTGTGTGTGTGTGTGTGTGTGTGTGTGCGTGTGTGTGTGTGTGTGTGTGTGTGTGTGTGTGTGTGTGTGTGTGTGTGTGTGTGTGTGTGTGTGTGTGTGTGTGTGTGTGTGTGTGTGTGTGTGTACTGCACGGGCGTGCGTGTGTCCTCAGGGCCTACCCTATAGATCAGTACCCCTGTCGTACACGCCAAGCTGCCTCCATCATGCTCATGATCATGAACAACCTGGACCATGCAGTTGCCCAGGTAACCACCACTTTCACATACTATACACAACAGCTCACTTTATTTAATTGAACTAAAACAATGTATTAATCCACCTAAGTCACGCTATCTATTGCTGCTTTATCATCTCCCCATGCTCTGCTCTCCAGTTTCCCCAGGAGCTGGTTACCTATGGGGGAAATGGACAGGTGTTCAGTAACTGGGCCCAGGTAAGCACAGAACATGCAATTATGATGGCATTATGTATTTTCTGGATTTTTTTTAAAATTTTGTCTGTCATAGTTGAAGTGTATCTATGATGAAAATTACAGGCCTCTCTTATATTTTTAAGTGGGAGAAATTGGTGGCTGACTAAATACTTTTTTGCCCCACTGTATCTGTGTATGGTAATGTGTGTGTAACTATATATCTTTGCGTATGTGTGTTTGTGTGTAGTTCCGCCTGGTGATGTACTACCTGAGTGAGATGACAGAGGAGCAGACTCTGGTCATGTACAGTGGTCATCCAGCGGGGCTGTTCCCCAGCCTGCCCTCCTCCCCACGCGCTATCATTACCAACGGCATGGTAACCACACATCCCTCCCTCCGCCTCTCCTCACTATACTCTTGGGAAAAAGGGTTCCAAAAGGGTTCTTCAGCTGTCCCTATAGTAGAACCCTTTTTGGTTCCAGGTAAAAGCCTCTGTGGAAAGGATTCTACATAGAACCAAAAAAGGATTCTACCTGGAACCAAAATGGTTATATATAGAACCAAAAAGGGTTCTTCAAAGGGTTCTGCTATGGGGACAGCCGAAGAACCCTTTTAGATTCTAGATAGCACCTTTTTTTCTAAAACTGTGCTCTACCGCATTTCAGTTAGATACTGATTTGGCGTTACCATTTAGGTTTTCCCAGTTTGATCTCCCTCCTTTCCTCTGCCATCATCCTCCCATCCTCTCTCTCGCTCCCTCTCAGGTCATTCCAAACTACTCCTCCAGAGAGCAGTATGAGAAGATGTTTGCTTTGGGTGTATCAATGTAAGTAACAAATATAACCCGGTTAGTTGTTTTTACCCATTCATAGTTTTTGTTAACCCCCCAAAGATGTGATTTTTGTTTGTTTTCCTAGGTATGGTCAGATGACTGCTGGTAGCTACTGCTACATTGGGCCTCAGGGGATTGTCCATGGCACCATGGTAATTCCTCACAGTCAACAGTAGAGGGCACTATCCCCTTTGAAACTCACATTGACGTTGTCTTAACATTGTGTCTGCCTCTCTTTCCTTTTCTTCCCGTCTCTCTCTCTCCCTCCTTCTTTAGCTGACAGTGTTGAATGCAGGGCGGAGGTATCTGGGGTCTGATGACCTGAGGGGCCGGGTGTTGGTGACATCGGGGCTGGGAGGCATGAGCGGGGCACAGGCCAAGGCTGCTGTCATCGCTGGCTGTGTGGGGGTCATTGCCGAGGCCAGTGTGTTTACTTTGTTATTGGCCAATAACACCCGCCCTGCTGTTAATCTACCTATGTGATGGTAGCGATGTCTGTTCCGTTTTTGTATGATGGAGAGCTTTGGGATGTGTGTTAATGTGATATGTGATTGTGTTTTGCATGGATCCTGTTTAGGTAGATGAGGTGCCCCTGAGGAAGAGACACGAGCAAGGCTGGTTAATGGAGGTCACCAGTGACATAGAACACTGCATCCAACGCATTAGGTAATAGCAGATAAAGACACACACACACACACGTCATGACTTTAGCACCTGTGTGTTTAGGTTATGTGATTTATCAGATGGTCCCTCTGATTTTGTATTCTACAGAGAAGCCAAGAGATCCAAGACTCCCCTCAGCTTGGGTTACCATGGCAATGTTGTGGACTTATGGTATGGGATGTCAACCAAGGGCTGGAATTAAGTAATACCATGTCTATATGGGGCATCTACACCTCAGTCACTATTAGTGTAAATACCTTTGGGAACTCCCTCACGACGCCAGGACAGCGGAGTCAATCACCACCTTCCGGAGACTCCTGAAACCCCACCTCTTTAAGGAATACCTAGGATAGGATAAGTAATCCTTCTCACCCCCCCCCCTTTAAGATTTAGATGCACTATTGTAAAGTGACTATTCTACTGGATGTCATAAGGTGAATGCACCAATTTGTAAGTCGCTCTGGATAAGAGCGTCTGCTAAATGACTTAAATGTAAATGTTAAATGTAATCCCTTGTTTCCTTCTCTGCCAGGGAGCGTCTGTTGACGGAGTATGAGAGGACAGGAGAGCTGCTGGTGGACCTGGGCTCAGACCAGACCTCCCTCCACAACCCCTTCAGTGGAGGGTACTACCCAGCTCAGCTCAGCCTCCACCAGGCCAACCAGCTCATGGCCACAGACCCAGCACGCTTCAAAACCGTGGTCCATGAGAGGTTAGACCTTGATGCTGTACCTTTTTTGAAGGCAGTTGGTCTAATTCAGGGGTCTCCTCCAACTCTGGTCCTGCAGAGCTACTGGGTGTGCCATCTATGGTTCCATCCCAGTCACACATCAAACAACTGATTCAGCAAATCAACTATTCATCAAGAATTACCATGATTGAGTTGGAGACCCCTGATCTGTTTGTGGTTAAGGTTGAGGGGTTGTTCTCTAACCTGTGGTGGTCTTCCTGTCCTCTCCCCCAGCCTTTGTAGACAGGTAGCTGCCATCAACAAGCTGTCTGAGGCAGGGATGTTCTTCTGGGACTATGGAAATGCCTTCCTCCTGGAGGCCCAGAGAGCAGGTGAGTCCTACAGTTAAACCACCACCACCACCATACTGATTCACTGACACAGGGTCGGATATTATATCACCCCTTCATGGTTAATATTAGCATTGGGAGTAAGGTAATGTGATCCAAGATCTGTGGCTAATGCTAAGGGGTAACTTTAAGGTCCCGATACACATGCTGAAGAATAGACTGAACACAGCATGTCTAGTGATGTCTGCAGTCCTCTCTAGGTTTGTGTTCATCTCTCTTTCTTCAGGAGCGGAGGTAGAGAAAGAGGGAGGCGGAGCGACAGAGTTCCGCTACCCATCCTATGTCCAACACATCATGGGGTGAGTGACAGGGTGAGTTTTCTGGTCAGGTCACATGATCAGGTCAAAGTCTTGGCCCTAACCCTTGACCACTCTGCAGTGACATCTTCTCCCTGGGCTTTGGACCATTCCGCTGGGTCTGCACCTCCGGTGACCCCCGTGACCTGACACTGACTGATGACATCGCCGCCACTGTCCTGGAGGAGATCAGCGCCAATGTGACTGAGCGTGTGCGACAGCAGTACAACGACAACATCCGCTGGATCCGTGAGGCCGGAAAACACAGGATGGTATTAATTAATAGGACACATATAAGACACAATGTTAATCATTAACATCCTGATACTAGATAAATAAGAAATGTATTATACAACTGCCAATGCCATTTCTGAATGTTCTCTGTATGTAGGTGGTGGGCTCCCAAGCCAGAATCCTCTACTCAGACCAGAAAGGTCGTGTGTGTATTGCCTTGGCCATCAATCAAGCAATTGCTGATAGGAGAGTTTCGGTAAGTCTTACTTACCCATCTATATGTTATGGTGGGTAGGTAAATCTATGGTGAGAGAGTGTGTGTGTGTGTGTGTGTGTGTGTGTGTGTGTGTGTGTGTGTGTGTGTGTGTGTGTGTGTGTGTGTGTGTGTGTGTGTGTGTGTGTGTGTGTGTGTGTGTGAGAGACAGTGGGAGAGTGTGTGTGTTCACCACTTAGCCTACCTTCTCCTCCAGGTCCCGGAGACCAGCAGTAAGCTAGCAGTAGGCAAACAGACACAGTGACACTGTTTTCTGTCCAGGCTCCTGTGGTCATCAGTAGAGACCACCATGATGTTAGTGGAACAGACAGTCCCTTCAGAGAGACCTCCAATGTGTACGACGGCTCTGCCTTCTGTGCAGGTACACTAGAGCACACTCATCATTTAGACAGACATTATTTTGTCATGATCATCATTATATTAGTCATTGTGTTAGTCTAGGTGGCTAGAAATCATCCACTTTGACTGAACTCGGGTATGTGTAAGTGTGAAAGTGTGACTTTGTCACTGTGTGCCTGTCTTGCCCCCTGACAGACATGGCGGTCCAGAACTTTGTAGGCGATGCATTCAGAGGAGCCACCTGGGTGTCCCTGCACAACGGTGGAGGGGTCGGCTGGTAAGATCTGAGTTTCACCTTTCAAACTGGGGATTGGAAGAAAGAAAGAAGGATAGGATAGCACACAAAAATCTATGAGACCAAAACCTATAAGACAATTACTAACTGGGAAACATTGTGCCCCTGACAAGCAAAATGTTGGGGTCTTTCTCATGGATGGACAATCTTTCAACGTCTTTGTTTCTCCCCAAAGGTCAAATACAGTTACCTAAACTGAATATGGAACCACAGTTTAGAGTCCCAGTCATGTCCCCTCCTCCCCTCAGTCAGACTGCGTTGTCTGTCTCTTGTCTCTCTCCAGGGGTGAGGTGATGAACGGAGGGTTTGGTCTGCTCCTGGACGGGACGGAGGAGGCAGCGAAGAGAGCCAGTCTGATGCTCAACTGGGACGTCTCTAACGGGGTGAGAGAGGGGTGATGATGGGGACTGAAAGGGGAAGCTGTCTTGGATATCTATTCATAAATACTGTTCATAGAATTATTATGACTGAATAGGTTGAAAGGGTGCATATAATGTAAATCCCATTGTGTCACAGATCCGATTAATAAAGTATTCATGTTTTATACTTGAGTGACATAAAACTCCCTGGCACCTTATCCCTGCAGGTGGCTCGTCGATGCTGGTCAGGGAACTCCAACGCCTATGAGACCATCCAGCGTACCATGGAGGAGCAAAGGCAGCTTTGCGTCACGATGCCCTACCCTGTGCAGGACGAAGATGTGTTAGACAGGGCCCTGCAGGGCTAGATCAGCACACTGCTCACAACACAGCTAGCTAGTCAGATGATAACGGACACACACAGAATATTCATTGTGTCAATCCACACCACCATTCACAATACCAGATTGTCCTGAATTAAGAGCAGAACCAAGATGATCACTTGATCATGGATGTCATACAGTTGAAGTCGGAAGTTTACATACACTTAGGTTGGAGTCATTAAAACTTGTTTTTCAACCACTCCACAAATTTCTTGTTGACAAACTATAGTTTTGGCAAGTCGGTTAGAACATCTACTTTGTGCATGACACAAGTAACTTTTCAAAAATTGTTTGCAGACAGATTATTTCACTTATAATTGACTGTATCACAATTCCAGTGGGTCAGAAGTTTACATACACTATGTTGACTGTGTCTTTAAACAGCTTGGAAAATTCCTGAAAATTATGTCTTGGCTTTAGAAGCTTCTGATAGGCTAATTGACATAATTTGAGTCAATTGGCAGTGTACCTGGGGATGTATTTCAAGACCTACCTTCAAACTCAGTGCCTCTTTGCTTGACATAATGGGAAAATAAATCAGCCAAGACCTCAGAAAAGAAATTGTAGACCTCCACAAGTCTGGTTCATACTTTTCCAAATGCCTGAAGGTACCACGTTCATCTGTACAAACAATAGTATGCAAGTATAAACACTTTGGGACCACTCAGCCGTCTTACCGCTCAGGAAAGAGACGCGTTCTGTCTCCTAGAGATGAACGTACTTAGGTGCAAAATGTGCAAATCAATCCCAGAACAAGAGCAAAGGACCTTGTGAAGATGCTGGAGGAAACAGGTACAAATGTACAGTGCCTTGCGAAAGTATTCGACCCCCTTGAACTTTGCGACCTTTTGCCACATTTCAGGCTTCAAACATAAAGATATAAAACTGTATTTTTTTGTGAAGAATCAACAACAAGTGGGACACAATCATGAAGTGGAACGACATTTATTGGATATTTCAAACTTTTTTAACAAATCAAAAACTGAAAAATTGGGCGTGCAAAATTATTCAGCCCCTTTAAGTTAATACTTTGTAGCGCCACCTTTTGCTGCGATTACAGCTGTAAGTCGCTTGGGGTATGTCTCTATCAGTTTTGCACATCGAGAGACTGAAATTTTTTCCTATTCCTCCTTGCAAAACAGCTCGAGCTCAGTGAGGTTGGATGGAGAGCATTTGTGAACAGCAGTTTTCAGTTCTTTCCACAGATTCTCGATTGGATTCAGGTCTGGACTTTGACTTGGCCATTCTAACACCTGGATATGTTTATTTTTGAACCATTCCATTGTAGATTTTTCTTTATGTTTTGGATCATTGTCTTGTTGGAAGACAAATCTCCGTCCCAGTCTCAGGTCTTTTGCAGACTCCATCCATTCTTCCAGAATGGTCCTGTATTTGGCTCCATCCATCTTCCCATCAATTTTAACCTTTTAACCTTAATCTTCCCTGTCCCTGCTGAAGAAAAGCAGGCCCAAACCATGATGCTGCCACCACCATGTTTGACAGTGGGGATGTTGTGTTCAGGGTGATGAGATGTGTTGCTTTTACGCCAAACATAACATTTTGCATTGTTGCCAAAAAGTTCAATTTTGGTTTCATCTGACCAGAGCACCTTCTTCCACATGTTTGGTGTGTCTCCCAGGTGGCGTGTGGCAAACTTTAAACGACACTTTTTATGGATATCTTTAAGAAATGGCTTTCTTCTTGCCACTCTTCCATAAAGGCCAGATTTGAGCAATATACGACTGATTGTTGTCCTATGGATAGAGTCTCCCACCTCAGCTGTAGATCTCTGCAG
Source organism: Oncorhynchus keta (assembly GCF_023373465.1). NCBI lineage: Eukaryota > Metazoa > Chordata > Actinopteri > Salmoniformes > Salmonidae > Oncorhynchus > Oncorhynchus keta. The sequence continues at coordinate 24,581,702 of NC_068441.1, read as the reverse complement.
TTCATCCAGAGTGATCATGTGCCTCTTGGCTCTGATCAGTCTTCTCCTTGTATGAGCTGAAAGTTTAGAGGGACGGCCAGGTCTTGGTAGATTTGCAGTGGTCTGATACTCCTTCCATTTCAATATTATCGCTTGCACAGTGCTCCTTGGGATGTTTAAAGCTTGGGAAATCTTTTTGTATCCAAATCCGGCTTTAAACTTCTTCACAACAGTATCTCGGACCTGCCTGGTGTGTTCCTTGTTCTTCATGATGCTCTCTGCGCTTTTAACGGACCTCTGAGGCTATCACAGTGCAGGTGCATTTATACGGAGACTTGATTACACACAGGTGGATTGTATTTATCATCATTAGTCATTTAGGTCAACATTGGATCATTCAGAGATCCTCACTGAACTTCTGGAGAGAGTTTGCTGCACTGAAAGTAAAGGGGCTGAATAATTTTGCACGCCCAATTTTTCATTTTTTGATTTGTTAAAAAAGTTTGAAATATCCAATAAATGTCTTTCCACTTCATGATTGTGTCCCACTTGTTGTTGATTCTTCACAAAAAAATACAGTTTTATATCTTTATGAAGCCTGGAATGTGGCAAAAGGTCGCAAAGTTCAAGGGGGCCGAATACTTTCGCAAGGCACTGTATCTATATCCACAGTAAAACGAGTCATATATCGACATAACCCGAAAGGCCGCTCAGCAAGGAAGAAGCCACTGCTCCAAAACCGCCATAAAAAAGCAGACTACGGTTCTGCATCTGCACATGGGGACAAAGATTGTACTTTTTGGAGAAATGTCATCTGGTCTGATGAAACAAAAATAGAACTGTTTGGCCATAATGCCCATCGTTATGTTTGGAGGAAAAAGGAGGAGGCTTGCAAGCCGAAGAACACCATCCCAACCGTGAAGCACGGGGGTGACAGCATCATGTTGTGGGGTGCATTGCTGCAGGAGGGACTGGTGCACTTCACAAAATAGATGGCATCATGAGGAAGGACAATTATGTGGATATATTGAAGCAACATCTCAAGACATCAGTCAGGAAATTGGTCGCAAATGGGTCTTCCAAATGGACAATGACCCCAAGGATACTTCCAAAGTTGTGGCAAAATGTCTTAAGGACAACAAAGTCAATGTATTGGAGTGGCCATCACAAAGCCCTGACCTCAAACCTATAGAAGATTTCTGGGCAGAACTGAAAAAGCGTGTGCGAGCAAGGAGGCCTACAAACCTGACTCAGTTACACCAGCTCTGTCAGGAGAAATGGGCCAAAATTCATCCAACGTATTGTGAGAAGCTTGTGGAAGGCTACCCGAAACATTTGACCCAAGTTAAACAATTTAAAGGCAATGCTAGCAATTACTAATTGAGTGTATGTAAACTTCTGACCCACTGGGAATGTGATGAAAGAAATGAACGCTGAAATAAATCACTCTCTATTGTTATTCGGACATTTCACCTTCTTAAAATAAAGTGGTGATTCTAACTGACATAAAACAGGGTATTTCTACATAGATTAAATGTCAGGAATTGTGAAAACTGAGTTCAAAGTGTATGTTAACTTCCGACTTCAACTGTATATATACAAGTCTTATTGCCAATCATCAATTGAAAACAATGAGTTAACATGGTGTTCTTTGATGTACAGTGCATATGGAAAGTAATTCAGACCCCTTGACTTTTTCCACATTTTGTTACATTACAGCTTTATTCTAAAATGGACTAAATTGTTTTGTTTTTTCTCATCAATCTACACACAATACCCCATAATGGCAAAGCAAACCGTTTTTTTGAATTGTTTGCAAATGTATTAAAAATAAAAAACTGAAATATCACATTTACGTAAGTATTCAGACCCTTTACTCAGTACTTGGTTGAAGCAACTTTGGCAGTGGTTACAGCCTCGAGTCTTCTTGAATATGACGCTTCAAGCTTTGCACCTGTTTTTGGAAAGTTTCTCCCATTCTTCTCTGCAGATCCTCTCAAGCTCTGTCAGGTTGGATGGGGAGCATCGCTGCACAGGGATTTTCACGTCTCTCCAGAGATGTTCGATATGGGTCAAATCCGGGCTCTGGCTGGGACACTCAAGGACATTGAGAGACTTGTCCCGAAGCCACACCTGCGTTGTCTTGGCTGTGTACTTAGGGTCGTTGTCATGTTAGAAGGTGAACCTTCACCCTAGTCTGAGGTCCTGAGCACTCTGGAGCAAGTTTTCATCAAGGATCTCTCTGTTCTTTTCTCCGTTCAACTTTCCCTCCATCCTGACTAGTCTCCCAGTCCCTGCTGCTGAAAAACATCCCCACAGCATGATGCTGCCACCACCAGTAGGGATGGTGTCAGGTTTCTTCCCGATGTCACGCTTGGCATTCAGACCAAATAGTTCAATCTTGGTTTCATCAGACCAGAGAATCTTGTTTCTCATGGTCTGAGAGTCCTTTAGATGCCTTTTGGCAAACTCCAAGCGGGCAGTCATGTGCCTTTTACTGAGGAGTGGCTTCCGTCAGGCCACTCTACCATAAAGGCCTGATAGGTGGAGTGCTGCAGAGATTGTTGTCCTACTGGAAGGTTCTCCTATCTGCACAGAGGAACTCTGGAGCTCTGTCAGAGTGACCATCGGGTTCTTGGTCACCTCATTGACCAAGGCCCTCCTCCCCTGATTGCTCAGTTTGGTAGTCGGCCAGCTCTAGGAAGAGTCTTGGTGGTTCCAAACTTCTTCCATTTAAGAATGATAGAGGCCAATGTGTTCTTGGGGACCTTTAATGATGCAGACATTTTTGTACCCTTTCCCAGATCTGTGCCTAAACACAATCCTGTCTTGGAGCTCTTCGGACAATTCCTTCCACCTCGTGACTTGGTTTTTGCTCTAACATGCACTGTCAACTGTGGGACATTGTTTATTTATTTTGATTTATTTCACCTTTATTTAACCAGGTAGACAAGTTGAGAACAAGTTCTCATTTACAATTGCGACCTGGCCAAGATAAAGCAAAGCAGTTTGACAGATACAACGACACAGAGTTACACATGGAGTAAAACAAACATACAGTCAATAATACAGTATAAACAAGTCTATATACAATGTGAGCAAATTAGGTGAGAAGGGAGGTAAAGGCAAAAAAGGCCATGGTGGCAAAGTAAATACAATATAGCAAGTTAAACACTGGAATGGTAGTTTTGCAATGGAAGAAAGTGCAAAGTAGAAATAAAAATAATGGGGTGCAAAGGAGCAAAATAAATAAATTAATTAAATACAGTTGGGAAAGAGGTAGTTGTTTGGGCTAAATTATAGGTGGGCTATGTACAGGTGCAGTAATCTGTAAGATGCTCTGACAGTTGGTGCTTAAAGCTAGTGAGGGAGATAAGTGTTTCCAGTTTCAGAGATTTTTGTAGTTCGTTCCAGTCATTGGCAGCAGAGAACTGGAAGGAGAGGCGGCCAAAGAAAGAATTGGTTTTGGGGGTGACTAGAGAGATATACCTGCTGGAGCGTGTGCTACAGGTGGGAGATGCTATGGTGACCAGCGAGCTGAGATAAGGGGGGACTTTACCTAGCAGGGTCTTGTAGATGACATGGAGCCAGTGGGTTTGGCGACGAGTATGAAGCGAGGGCCAGCCAACGAGAGCGTACAGGTCGCAATGGTAGGTAGTATATGGGGATTTGGTGACAAAACGGATTGCACTGTGATAGACTGCATCCAATTTGTAGAGTAGGGTATTGGAGGCTATTTTGTAAATGACATCGCCAAAGTCGAGGATTGGTAGGATGGTCAGTTTTACAAGGGTATGTTTGGCAGCATGAGTGAAGGATGCTTTGTTGCGAAATAGGAAGCCAATTCTAGATTTAACTTTGGATTGGAGAACTTTGATATGGGTCTGGAAGGAGAGTTTACAGTCTAACCAGACACCGAAGTATTTGTAGTTGTCCACGTATTCTAAGTCAGAGCCGTCCAGAGTAGTGATGTTGGACAGGTGGGTAGGTGCAGGTAGCGATCGGTTGAAGAGCATGCATTTAGTTTTACTTGTATTTAAGAGCAATTGGAGGCCACGGAAGGAGAGTTGTATGGCATTGAAGCTTGCCTGGAGGGTTGTTAACACAGTGTCCAAAGAAGGGCCGGAAGTATACAGAATGGTGTCGTCTGCGTAGAGGTGGATCAGGGACTCACCAGCAGCAAGAGCGACCTCATTGATGTATACAGAGAAGAGAGTCGGTCCAAGAATTTAACCCTGTGGCACCCCCATAGAGACTGCCAGAGGTCCGGACAGCAGACCCTCCGATTTGACACACTGAACTCTATCAGAGAAGTAGTTGGTGAACCAGGCGAGGCAATCATTTGAGAAACCAAGGCTGTCGAGTCTGCCGATGAGGATGTGGTGGTTGACAGAGTCAAAAGCCTTGGCCAGATCAATGAATACGGCTGCACAGTAATGTTTCTTATCGATGGCGGTTAAGATATCGTTTAGGACCTTGAGCGTGGCTGAGGTGCACCCATGACCAGCTCTGAAACCAGATTGCATAGCAGAGAAGGTATGGTGAGATTCGAAATGGTCGGTAATCTGTTTGTTGACTTGGCATTCGAAGACCTTAGAAAGGCATGGTAGGATAGATATAGGTCTGTAGCAGTTTGGGTCAAGAGTGTCCCCCCCATTGAAGAGGGGGATGACCGCAGCTGCTTTCCAATCTTTGGGAATCTCAGACGACACGAAAGAGAGGTTGAACAGGCTAGTAATAGGGGTGGCAACAATTTCGGCAGATAATTTTAGAAAGAAAGGGTCCAGATTGTCTAGCCCGGCTGATTTGTAGGGGTCCAGATTTTTCAGCTCTTTCAGAACATCAGCTGAATGGATTTGGGAGAAGGAGAAATGGGGAAGGCTTGGGCGAGTTGCTGTTGGGGGTGCAGTGCTGTTGACCGGGGTAGGAGTAGCCAGGTGGAAAGCATGGCCAGCCGTAGAAAAATGCTTATTGAAATTCTCAATTATGGTGGATTTATCAGTGGTGACAGTGTTTCCTATCTTCAGTGCAGTGGGCAGCTGGGAGGAGGTGTTCTTATTCTCTTATTGTAAAAACAGGTGTGTACCTTATGGTGTGTAACATTTCAATTGGTATGTATAAATGTGTGGATTTCCATCACCCATTTTGTGTGTATACAAATCACAATTCGTGTTATATGTAATACTTTAAAACACCAGTAATCACACTTTAAAGCAACAGTAATCACACTTTAAAGCAACAGTAATCACACTTTAAAGCAACAGTAATAGCACTTTAAAGCACCAGAAAAGCACTTCAAAGCAACAGTAATCACACTTTAAAGCAACAGTCATCACACTTTCAAGCAACAGTAATCACACTTTAAAGCAACAGTAATAGCACTTTAAAGCAACAGTAATAGCACTTTAAAGCACCAGAAAAGCACTTCAAAGCAACAGTAATCACACTTCAAAGCAACAGTAATCACACTTTAAAGCGCCAGTAATCACACTTTAAAGCAACAGTAATCACACTTTAAAGCAACAGTAATGACACTTTAAAGCACCAGTAATCACACATTAAAGCAACAGTAACCACACTTTAAAGCAACAGTAAAAGCACTTAAAAGCAACAGCAATCACACTTTAAAGCACCAGTAATCACACTTTAAAGCAACAGTAATCACACTTTAAAGCAACAATAATAGCACTTTAAAGCACCAGAAAAGCACTTCAAAGCAACAGCAATCACACTTTCAAGCAACAGTAATCACACTTTAAAGAACCAGTAATCACACTTTAAAGCAACAGTAATCACACTTAAAAGCAACAGTAATCACACTTTAAAGCAACAGTAATCACACTTTCAAGCAACAGTAATCACACTTTAAAGCAACAGTAATCACACTTTAAAGCAACAGTAATCACACTTTAAAGCAACAGTAATCACACTTTAAAGAACCAGTAATCACACTTTAAAGCAACAGTAATCACACTTAAAAGCAACAGTAATCACACTTCAAAGCAACAGTAATCACACTTTAAAGCAACAGTGATCACACTTTAAAGCAACAGTAATCACACTTTAAAGCAACAGTAAAAGCACTTCAAAGCAACAGTAATCACACTTTAAAGCAACAGTAATCACACTTTAAAGCTACAGTAATCACACTTTAAAGCAACAGTAATAGCACTTTAAAGCACCAGAAAAGCACTTCAAAGCAACAGTAATCACACTTTAAAGCAACAGTAATCACACTTTCAAGCAACAGTGATCACACTTTAAAGCAACAGTAATCACACTTTAAAGCACCAGTAATCGCACTTTAAAGCAACAGTAATCACACTTTAAAGCAACAGTAATAGCACTTTAAAGCAACAGTAATAGCCCTTTAAAGCACCAGAAAAGCACTTCAAAGCAACAGTAATCACTTCAAAGCAACAATAATAGCACTTTAAAGCAACAGCAATCACACTTTAAAGCAACAGTAATCACACTCTAAAGCAACAGTAATCACACTTTAAGGCAACAGTAATCACACTTCAAAGCAACAGTAATAGCACTTTAAAGCAACAGTAATCACACTTTCAAGCAACAGTAATCACACTTTAAAGCGCCAGTAATCACACTTTAAAGCAACAGTAATCACACTTTAAAGCACCAGTAATATCACTTTAAAGCCCCAATAATCACACTTTAAAGCAACAGTAATCACACTATAAAGCACCAGTAATAGCACTTTAAAGCATCCAATATAATATTGTACTTGCATAGGGTAGTTCAAATACTTGTTTTATGTTGGAATATGGAATATGGTTACTGGGCTATTATTTTGTATGTGAAGGTAATAAAGACTACCACTGACTGACTAGCATTTTTGTCCTTTTCAACTTTTTGTTTCAAGATAAGAATTGGATGTTAGTGATTGGTTCGTAATGCCTGACGAGTTCCTATGAACAGAGATCTGTATATAATGACGAGATACTAATGTATCCGCCCTAACAAATGGGAGTAGTTGTCCCAAAGGCGGGAAGACAGGTGAAAAGTTTACATCGAAAATAAGCTCATTGTAACGCATTGGGTTCATTTTGGACAGATTTTGGCGAGCACTTCAAAGCCTCTTCCTCTCTGCTATAAACTGGCAGTGCCTTCTTTACGCGTAGCGGCTCCTTTAAAATAAACGCAGTGTGAATGAATTTGAGCCGTGCTGCGCTGACGTAGGGGACTTTGGTGTAGACCCAGACGAGGGTACAGAAGAGGAGAATAACGGAGAGAATAAGGACTATTGTTTTGCAGGAAATGTTCTTGGCATTTTGATCAACCAAACTGGACATGCGATACAAATGTATTTGCTGGGGTAAAATGACCTGTGTTCCATTTATTGAGATACAACATCATATTTTACATAATCAATTGTAAACTATACCACAAATTAGAATGTCCTTCATAGTGACGTTCAAAATGCTTAATTGAACTATTCTAGATATACAATCTGAAAAGTATTATTCTGTCGATGTGCCAATATTATTATAGAGTAGCTATTCCTCGAAAGAAATAAAACAATTGGGGATTAGTTAGCCTCTTTTTGCGCCATAATCTAAAGTAAAATCGACCAAGGCCTCTGAAAAATATATAACTGAGTCTCAGAGAGAGGGAGGGGTTCAGTGACCCTGCAGCCTGACACTGGACAGGGAGGGGAAAAGTGATATATCCCCAGGACACCACTGCCTCTTCTTGCACTCTCTCTCTGTTCCCCTGGAGAGCACGGCAAGAGACACATCATGCAACATAATGGTAATGGGAAGGAGAAGCAGTCGATGAACCAATCCGACCCTCAGCTCCAGGGGATGACTGATGGCAGCGGACCACACATCCCAGGCAATGACACCCTAAGCGGTCCCACACTCTTCTTCCAACTGCCCGCTCATTCCCAACTGGAGTTCAAATGCAACGCAGTCACAGAGGACTACAAAATAACAACTCAAGTACTAGGACTGGGTATCAACGGGAAAGTGCTGGAATGCTACTGCAAGAAGACAGGGGATAAATGTGCGCTCAAGGTGTGTGTGTGTGTGTGTGTGTGTGTGTGTGTGTGTGTGTGTGTGTGTGTGTGTGTGTGTGTGTGTGTGTGTGTGTGTGTGTGTGTGTGTGTGTGTGTGTGTGTGTGTGTGTGTGTGTGTGTGTGTGTGTGTGTGTGTGTGTGTGTGAGAGAGAGAGAGAGAGAGAGAGAGAGACAGAGAGAGAGGGAGACAGAGAGAGACAGAGAGAGAGAAAGAGAGAGAGACAGAGAGAGAGAGAGAGAGAGAGAGAGACCATCAGTCATCAGACGCAAGTGGTACCATGTATTTTAGGTCTTGCTTGCTTTCTTTCCTTACCCACTGATGTAAATGGCAGGACACATGATAATGAGCAGTGGTAATGATAAGGGGGAGAATAGTAATCAATTATTCACTATTCTTCCATCTCAGACAGTCTCCTCCTCAGTCTCTTGCATCTTTCTTATTGGTTCGCTAGGACCAATGGAATCAAGTCCTTTGTCTTATTTGCGTTGGAGTTGTATGAAGGACATACGCCCACCTTGGATATAATGCTAAAAACATATGATTGCCAGTCACATCCCCAATAATTTACAGTACATACGTGGGCATCAGTGCACATGCTTGCAGTATACAGTGTCTGATGTGCAGAAGTTGACATTCGTGCAGGGAAGTTACTGTCACCTGAGTCTGCTCTACTTCCTCTGATATATTTACTGTACCAACAAACAAGACGAAGTTGCCTGTTTCTCTTTTAAAGAGGTCCACTTAAGCACTGATAACACCAATCGATCTGGGCAGATTTAACTGTCTCTCTGTGAGCCGGTTTGGAGAGGAGCCACAGGCGGCAACAGTGCTGCCCTTTAAACTAACTAGATTACTCCTGCACATACAGATCTGGGGAGAGACAGGGATGCACTGTCTGGGACCGGGTCTTATGCAGAGAGTTTTGTGTTAGTGCCTGTGGTCAATGTCATTTTGTATGGACAATGCCATGCTCTGTCTGGACTGATTCTATGTTCCATCTAGGAGGATTTACTCTGGTGAGGTCCTAAATTAGGGATGGGCAACAGGGACCACAGTGTGCAGACTTTTGTTTCAGCCATGTTCTGATATACCTGATTCAACTCATGAAGGCCTTCAGTTTACTTTACTATTAGTTTAACCTGGTGTGTTTGTACTGGGCTGGAGCAAAAGCCTGCATATAATGCGACCAAAACTGTCCATCCCTGTCGTTAAGTTCTGCCTTGGCAAGCACTCTACGCTCTATCTATCCTTCTGGACACGGGGTTCTGTGGTCTGATTAACTGTTGAGTGTTTACTTCCGTCCTTTGAAGGTCAACCACTGAAATAGTGAGCAATTTGGAAACAGTTCTACGTCAACAAGTTGTGTAAATTCAAAACCTGCAAAGTCAGTTAGTTAGCATGTCCAACAGCGACCAGGAATATTCTTAAAAAACAAGAACTGAAACGCCATGAGCCCGCTTTCATTGGAACATTCTCAATCTCCAAAATAGTTCCACATTCTTTTTTTCCAGGGACACCAAAGATAGGTGGATGAAATGTGGTTAGGAGGAGAATCAGTTATACTGGCACATGTGAATACATGCTTATGTTCTGTTCTGTTTGTGTTATGAACAATGTTTAGGCTGAGTATTAGGTTCCTCCTCTATAAACAGTTTAATCTCAACCTGCCCTCTCCTTCCTGTCCCAAAATGCACTAGTTCCTGTCATAAACAGAGGAGAGGCTAGTTTCTCTGACTGTGGTGTCTAGGGATATGGGATCCCTCCCAACCTCACATCTAATCCCTTTGCAAGTTTGTTATTACTGGTACATTTTGAATGCACTTATAAAATGCAGCATTCATTCTAAAAGTTCTGCAGGGAATCCTCCTGCAAAGCAAATAAAAAAAAAATTCAATCACTTTGGTGCAATTTTAAGTATGTGGTACATATTAAAAACTCTTAGAACAAAAATCTAAACAGAATCTAAACAAAAATCTAAACAGATCATCAAATGGCTCATGTTTCGAAATTCCAAGTACAACAAATACCTATGGGACCTATGATTTCTTAATCCGGCTCGGTATGTGCCACCATTTGGAATTATACTGTAGTGTAGTGTACAATGCAGTTAAATAATAAAGGTTACATAAAAAATTCAATAATAATATAAAACAATATATTCCACTCATTATCTGAATTTCTGTTATCCACTGTAAACCGATATATTTCAAGCAGAGAGACAGGAGAGGCGATACTGTATCAGTTTACAAGTCACGTAGAAAAGGTGATCTTTTTCAATGTTGCATGGGGCAGGAATGGCATACAACGCCGTGCTCCTTTTTATAATAGCCAACTGCTTTAAAATACCCCAGTTTCTTATGATTTGTCCTACATTTGTACTCTATAGGGATAATGAAACTGTAAGAATGACATACTTCTCAAAATGCCCACAAACTGTAATTGGATACACATTATAAAAATAATTGTGCTTGTCAAGTTACAGAATTATCAAATGCTGTCTGAAATTCTTTCTATTCAGCACTTCAAAAGGAACCGTTTTGAAATGTATATATAACATTTTTTACTATTGGATTAAATGGTAGTTAAAATGACTAAATGGGGAGTCTATCAATATCTGATATATTGGTGACTAAACTAAATGTATTTTATGGAAAACTTGCATGAATGACTCAGGGATGAAAGATGTGTGAAACCCCAAATGAATGCAAAATCAAAGGTTCTGAACATGAAATACAATTGTTTTCAGTTAAGAGTTTTGTACTTAGAGTTTAGAAAATATACCACTTACATCTGAAAAATGTGCCAAACTGCCAAAAACTGTAATATGAATGAATTGTCCAGGTTTGTATTTTGGATGATGAATGACTGAAATGAGAGTATGGAGAGACTGTGTACGTGTGTGTGTTAGAGTGAGAAAGAGCAAGAGTGAAAGAGTGAGAGAAAGAGAAGTGAGAGAGAGAGAGAGAGAGAGAGAGAGAGAGAGAGAGAGAGAGAGAGAGAGAGAGAGAGAGAGTTAGAGAGAGAGAGAGAGAGAGAGAGAGAGAGAGAGAGAGAGAGAGAGAGAGAGAGAGAGAGAGAGAGAGAGAGAGAGTTAGAGAGAGAGAGAGAGAGAGAGAGAGAGAGAGAGAGAGAGAGAGAGAGAGAGAGAGAGAGAGAGAGAGAGAGAGAGAGAGAGAGAGAGAGAGAGAGAGAGAGAGAGAGAGAGAGAGAGAGAGAGAGAGCGGTGGGACTAAGATTGGTCACAGGGCTTTTAACCTGATTGAAGCTATTATTATGCTCTTGATCAATTCCTTCAAGTGGCTATAGACAACATGTACGCATGCACACAAAAACACACACACAGCACATACATGTTGCATAGATACACATTCACGTTCCCATCATCATATGCACCCATCATCATACCTTGTCATAGTAAATACTGTATGTTTCTGAAACCTGCACAGTATTATCTCCCTTCTTTCTCTGTGTTTCTATCCCCACCTCCTCTGTGGTTGCAGATTCTGCATGATAGTCCTAAGGCGCGGCGGGAGATGGAGCTTCATTGGAGAGTGTCGGGGGGTCCATACATTGTTCGCATCCTCAGCCTGTATGACAACATGCACCAGGGGAAAAAATGCCTGGTTATCGTCATGGAGTGGTAAGGAACACACAGACCACATAAACCAGAATGCATCTGTCTATGATGTATGTATTCTCTCTTAGCTTATCTAGCATGCCAGTCTAGACTTTAAAAACATTACTAATGACTAGGGCCAGGAGTTTTTCCTGGTCAGGTCACGTGGTCAGAAAATAACTCCATGGCCTAATGAAAAGCTACACAAACATCAAATGATGTTCCCGCTATCCTTGATCATTGTCTTTGGGCTCTGTAGATTGGGCTCAGTAATTGCCTACTAAGGGACAATGCTTGCCTTGTTTAGGGGAATAGCTTTGTTGTCTTGTTAATTTTAAGAAGCTCTGATCTGTGTCTCTTATTTTACTTCCTGCCTCAGTATGGAGGGAGGGGAGCTGTTCAGTCGCATTCAGGCCAAAGGGGACCAGGCTTTCACAGAGAGAGGTGAGTTATGATGGGGAACTATGTTGTGTCATTTACAGTGCTCTGTGATTTATGGTGACCCATATTGCTCTATGTTAATCAGATTTATGTCATGGCTTTTAAATCAGAGGCTTCAGAGATCATGAGGGACATAGGTACGGCCATTGAGTACCTCCACCACATGGACATAGCTCACAGAGATGTCAAGGTGGGACTATACTTCTCGACACACATCACTCACAGACATGTACACCCATGTATCTCTTTCATCTGACACTCACTGACAGGTGTCTTTACCACTGGTGGTTTTAGTGATGACGTACTTATTGCTTTCGTCTTTTTTACACCTCCCTCCACACGCACACAACAGCCTGAAAATCTGCTCTACACCACCAAGGAGAGCAATGGTGTTCTGAAACTGACTGACTTTGGCTTTGCCAAGGAGACCACCCTCCACAACTCCCTCCAGACACCCTGTTACACCCCTTACTATGTTGGTGAGTGGTTGGGTCTGTTACACCAGTAGTAGTGTAGTATACTATCCAGATGTGAATGGTGTAGGCTATAACGTTTTATGGTTGACTTTTCCCCACATATTGTCCCTGTCTCTGCCTGTCTGTCTGTCTGCCTGACTAGTTGTCTCTTGGTCTCTATTTGTGTCTGTCTGTCTGTCCATCAGCCCCCGAGGTGCTCGGTCCAGAGAAGTATGACAAGTCATGTGACATGTGGTCTCTGGGCGTGATCATGTACATCCTGTGAGTACCTTGTGTGTCTTTGTGCTATAAGTGTGACAGTAGGTGTGTGAGAATCAAGTCACAGGCTTCTTATTCACTCTCACTCTCCCTACTGTTCCCTCCTGGCCCTCATTCCTACTCTCCCTTCTCTGCACTGCCTGGTACTCCTCTCCCTCTCTTTCAACACTCGGTTCCTCATGGTCCACGACTTGCTTTCTACCTCTCCTTCTCTCTCTCCTTGTATTTAGTATGAATGACTGTGAAAGGACTGTTTAATGACTGTGAAAGGACTGTTAAATGACTGTTAAAGGACTGTTAAATGACTGTTAAAGGACTGTTAAATTACTGTTAAAGGACTGTTAAATGACTGTTAAAGGACTGTTAAATGACTGTTAAATGACTGTTAAATGACTGTTGAATTGCTGTTGAATGAGTGTTAATGGACTGTTAAATGACTGTTAAAGGACTGTTAAATGACTGTTAAATGACTGTTAAAGGACTGTTAAATGACTGTTAAAGGACTGTTAAATGACTGTTAAAGGTTAAATGACTGTAAAAGGACTGTTAAATGACTGTTAAAGGACTGTTAAATGACTGTTAAATGACTGTTGAATGACTGTTAAAGGACTCTTAAATGACTGTTAAATGACTGTTGAATTGCTGTTGAATGAGTGTTAAAGGACTGTTAAATGACTGTTAAAGGACTGTTAAATTACTGTTAAAGGTTAAATGACTGTAAAAGGACTGTTAAATGACTGTTAAAGGACTGTTAAATGACTGTTAAAGGTTAAATGACTGTAAAAGGACTGTTAAATGACTGTTAAAGGACTGTTAAATGACTGTAAAAGGACTGTTGAATGACCGTTAAAGGACTGTTAAATGACTGTTAAAGGTTAAATGACTGTAAAAGGACTGTTAAATGACTGTTAAAGGACTGTTAAATGACTGTAAAAGGACTGTTGAATGACTGTTAAAGGACTGTTAAATGACTGTTAAAGGACTGTTAAATGACTGTAAAAGGACTGTTGAATGACTGTTAAAGGACTGTTAAATGACTGTTAAAGGACTGTTAAATGACTGTTAAAGGTTAAATGACTGTAAAAGGACTGTTAAATGACTGTTAAAGGACTGTTAAATGACTGTTAAAGGACTGTTAAAGGACTGTTAAATGACTGTAAAAGGACTGTTGAATGACTGTTAAAGGACTGTTAAATGACTGTAAAAGGACTGTTAAATGACTGTTAAAGGACTGTTAAATGACTGTTAAAGGTTAAATGACTGTAAAAGGACTGTTAAATGACTGTTAAAGGACTGTTAAATGACTGTTAAAGGACTGTTAAAGGACTGTTAAATGACTGTAAAAGGACTGTTGAATGACTGTTAAAGGACTGTTAAATGACTGTAAAAGGACTGTTAAATGACTGTTAAAGGACTGTTAAATGACTGTTAAAGGTTAAATGACTGTAAAAGGACTGTTAAATGACTGTTAAAGGACTGTTAAATGACTGTAAAAGGACTGTTGAATGACTGTTAAAGGACTGTTAAATTACTGTTAAAGGTTAAATGACTGTAAAAGGACTGTTAAATGACTGTTAAAGGACTGTTAAATGACTGTTAAAGGTTAAATGACTGTAAAAGGACTGTTAAATGACTGTTAAAGGACTGTTAAATGACTGTAAAAGGACTGTTGAATGACCGTTAAAGGACTGTTAAATGACTGTTAAAGGTTAAATGACTGTAAAAGGACTGTTAAATGACTGTTAAAGGACTGTTAAATGACTGTAAAAGGACTGTTGAATGACTGTTAAAGGACTGTTAAATGACTGTTAAAGGACTGTTAAATGACTGTAAAAGGACTGTTGAATGACTGTTAAAGGACTGTTAAATGACTGTTAAAGGACTGTTAAATGACTGTTAAAGGTTAAATGACTGTAAAAGGACTGTTAAATGACTGTTAAAGGACTGTTAAATGACTGTTAAAGGACTGTTAAAGGACTGTTAAATGACTGTAAAAGGACTGTTGAATGACTGTTAAAGGACTGTTAAATGACTGTAAAAGGACTGTTAAATGACTGTTAAAGGACTGTTAAATGACTGTTAAAGGTTAAATGACTGTAAAAGGACTGTTAAATGACTGTTAAAGGACTGTTAAATGACTGTTAAAGGACTGTTAAAGGACTGTTAAATGACTGTAAAAGGACTGTTGAATGACTGTTAAAGGACTGTTAAATGACTGTAAAAGGACTGTTAAATGACTGTTAAAGGACTGTTAAATGACTGTTAAAGGTTAAATGACTGTAAAAGGACTGTTAAATGACTGTTAAAGGACTGTTAAATGACTGTAAAAGGACTGTTGAATGACTGTTAAAGGACTGTTAAATGACTGTTAAAGGACTGTTAAATGACTGTTAAAGGTTAAATGACTGTAAAAGGACTGTTAAATGACTGTTAAAGGACTGTTAAATGACTGTTAAAGGACTGTTAAAGGACTGTTAAATGACTGTAAAAGGACTGTTGAATGACTGTTAAAGGACTGTTAAATGACTGTAAAAGGACTGTTAAATGACTGTTAAAGGACTGTTAAATGACTGTTAAAGGTTAAATGACTGTAAAAGGACTGTTAAATGACTGTTAAAGGACTGTTAAATGACTGTTAAAGGACTGTTAAATGACTGTTAAAGGACTGTTAAATGACTGTAAAAGGACTGTTGAATGACTGTTAAAGGACTGTTAAATGACTGTTAAAGGACTGTTAAATGACTGTTAAAGGTTAAATGACTGTAAAAGGACTGTTAAATGACTGTTAAAGGACTGTTAAATGACTGTTAAAGGACTGTTAAAGGACTGTTAAATGACTGTAAAAGGACTGTTAAATGACTGTAAAAGGACTGTTAAATGACTGTTAAAGGACTGTTAAATGACTGTTAAAGGTTAAATGACTGTAAAAGGACTGTTAAATGACTGTTAAAGGACTGTTAAATGACTGTTAAATGACTGTTAAAGGTTAAATGACTGTAAAAGGACTGTTAAATGACTGTTAAAGGACTGTTAAATGACTGTTAAAGGACTGTTGAATGACTGTTAAAGGACTGTTAAATGACTGTAAAAGGACTGTTAAATGACTGTTAAAGGACAGTTAAATTACTGTTGAATTGCTGTTGAATGAGTGTTAAAGAACTGTTATAGGACCATTAAAGGACCGTTTAATGACCGTTAAAGGACTTAAATTGCTGTTAAATTGCTGTTGAGTGACTGTTGAATGACTGCTGAATGACGGTTGAATGAGTAAAGTGTGTGCTGTATCCCCAGGCTGTGTGGATTCCCTCCGTTCTACTCTAACACGGGCCAGGCCATCTCTCCAGGGATGAAGCAGAGGATCAGGATGGGCCAGTACAACTTCCCTAACCCTGAGTGGGCCGAAGTGTCGGAGGAAGGTCAGACTAGAGGCAATTGAATACTGTGGGTTGGGATGGTCTATGCTAGAGGTAGAGGCTTCACTGCAATACAAACTATGTTCTTGCTAATTACAAAATATTTTGGACGGATTCATCTACGGTTATGATTTGTAGGTCCTTTGACAGACATCTTGTCTAGTTTACCTGATGTTCATGTTTTATTTGTTATGCTTGTTGACCAATGACCATACCCTCTGTAGCCAAACAGCTGATCAACCAGCTGCTGAAGACAGACCCAAACGAGAGGATGACCATCGGGCAGTTCATGAACCACCCCTGGATCAATGTGAGGGTGCTGCTTACTGCATGTCTGAGAACACTGTCTGAGTGCGGTTGATAACATGAGACTAATTCACACTGTGTGTGTGTATGTGTATGTGTGTGTGTGTGTGTGTGTGTGTGTGTGTGTGTGTGTGTGTGTGTGTGTGTGTGTGTGTGTGTGTGTGTGTGTGTGTGTGTGTGTGTGTGTGCGTGCGTGCGTGCGTGCGTGCGTGCGTGCGTGCGTGCGTGCGTGCGTGCATACGTGTTGACATTAAAGCAGTCGATGGTGGTTCCTCCTACTCCTCTGCACACATCCCGTGTTCTGACAGAGGACAGAGAACTGTGGGACGATGTCAAGGTGAGTCTAGAGAGCTGTCAAACACTGACACTCTGTGGTATGAAAAAACACTGCATATCAACGGCCCAGTTTAATCTAACACTAACATTAAGAAGCCACTGGAAGGTGTTAAACAGTAGATTTGTAAGACCCATATTGCAACTATCTACAGTGCCTGTAGAACATTATCATACCCTTGACTTATTCCAAATGTAATTAAATGTTGTTGTGTTGCTGCCTGAATTCAAACTGGATTAAATAAATATTTTTTCTCACCCATCTACACACAATACCACATAATGACAAAGTGAAAACATGTTTTTAGGAAAATGTGCCAAATATATTGAAAATTAATTACAGAAATATCTAGTTGACATACAGTGGGGCAAAAAGTATTTAGTCAGCCACCAATTGTGCAAGTTCTCCCACTTAAAAAGATGAGAGAGGCCTGTAATTTCCATCATAGGTACACTTCAACAATGACAGACAAAATAAGAAAAACAATTCCAGAAAATCACATTGTAGGATTTTTAATGAATTTATTTGCAAATTATGGTGGAAAATAAGTATTTGGTCACCTACAAACAAGCAAGATTTCTGGCTCTCACAGACCTGTAACTTCTTCTTTAAGAGGCTCCTCTGTCCTCCACTCGTTACCTGTATTAATGGCACCTGTTTGATCTTGTTATCAGTATAAAAGACACCTGTCCACAGCCTCAAACAGTCACACTCCAAAATCCACTATGGCAAAGACCAAAGAGCTGTCAAAGGACACCAGAAACAAAATTGTAGACCTGCACCAGGCTGGGAAGACTGAATCTGCAATTGGTAAGCAGCTTGGTTTGAAGAAATCAACTGTGGGAGCAATTATTAGGAAATGGAAGACATACAAGACCACTGATAATCTCTCTCGGTCTGGGGCTCCACGCAAGATCTCACCCCGTGGGGTCAAAATGATCACAAGAACGGTGAGCAAAATTCCCAGAACCACACGGGGGGACCTAGTGAATGACCTGCAGAGAGCTGGGACCAAAGTAACAAAGCCTACCATCAGTAATACACTACGCCGCCAGGGACTCACACCCTGCAGTGCCAGACGTGTCCCCCTGCTTAAGCCAGTACATGTCCAGGCCCGTCTGAAGTTTGCTAGAGAGCATTTGGATGATCCAGAAGAAGATTGGGAGAATGTCATATGGTCAGATGAAACCAAAATATAACTTTTTGGTAAAAACTCAACTCGTTGTGTTTGGAGGACAAAGAATGCTGAGTTGCATCCAAAGAACACCATACCTACCTTGAAGCATGGGGGTGGAAACATCATGCTTTGGGGCTGTTTTTCTGCAAAGGGACCAGAACGACTGATCCGTGTAAAGGAAAGAATGAATGGGGCCATATATCGTGAGATTTTGAGTGAAAACCTCCTTCCATCGCCAAGGGCATTGAAGATGAAACATGGCTGGGTCTTTCAGTATGACAGTGATCCCAAGCACACCGCCCGGGCAACGAAAGAGTGGCTTCGTAAGAAGCATTTCAAGGTCCTGGAGTGGCCTAGCCAGTCTCCAGATCTCAACCCCATAGAAAATCTTTGGAGGGAGTTGAAAGTCCACATTGCCCAGCAACAGCCCCAAAACATCACTGCTCTAGAGGAGATCTACATGGAGGAATGGGCCAAAATACCAGCAACCGTGTGTGAAAACCTTGTGAAGACTTACAGAAAACATTTGACCTCTGTCATTGCCAACAAAGGGTATATAACAAAGTATTGAGATAAACTTTTGTTATTGACCAAATACTTATTTTCCACCATAATTTGCAAATAAATTCATTAAAAATCCTACAATGAAATTTTCTGAATTTCTTTCCTCATTTTGTCTGTCATAGTTGAAGTGTACCTATGATGAAAATTACAGGCCTCTCTCATCTTTTTAAGTGGGAGAACTTGCACAATTGGTGGCTGACTAAATACTTTTTTGCCCCACTGTAAGTATTCACACATCTTTTCTATGACACTCCAAATTGAGCTCTGGTGCATCCAATTTCCTTTGATCACCCTTGAGATGTCTCTACAACTTGATTGGAGTCCACCTGTGGCTAATTCAATTGTTTGGACATGGTTTAGAAAGAAACCCACCTATCTATATAAGGTCCCGCAGTTGACGCTGCATGTCAGAGTAGAAACGATATCTTGAAGTCTGTGGAACTATCCGTAGATCTCAGAGATTGTGATGATGGGGAAGGCTATAAAACATTTATAGAGTGTTGAATGTTTCTGGTTTCCACCATTGGCAAATTGAAAAAGTATGGAACTTCCCAGACTCTGCCTAGAGCTAGCTGTACGACCAAACTGAGTAACCAGGCAAGAAGGACCTTGGTAAAGGAGTTGATCAAGAACCCAATGACCACTCTGACAGAACTACAGAAGCCCTTGACTGAGATGGGAGAACCTGCCAGAAGGACATCAGTCTCTGGAGCACTTAACCAATCTGTGAATTGTGGGAGAGTAGCCAGATGGAAGCAACTCCTGAGAAAAAGGAACATGCCAGCAGGCCTAGGGCATGGTGGTGGCAGCATCATGCTGTGAGGATGCTTTTCAGTGGCAGGGACTGAGAGTTAGGTAATGATAGAGGGAACAATGAATGGAGCCAAGTACAGGCAAATCCTTGATGAGAACCTGCTTCATAATTCAAATCATCTTAGACTGGGTCGAATATTTATGTTCCAACAGAACAATGACCCCAAACATACAGCCAAAGCAACATTGGCTTCAGAACAAGAATGTGAAAGTCCTTCAATGGCCCAGCCAAAGCCCAGACTTGAATCCCATTGAAAATCTGTAGAAAGACTTGAATATTGCTGTTTGCCACTTTCTATATAATTTAACAGAGCGTGAGAAAATCTGCAAGGAAGAATGGGAGAAAATCCCCAAATACAGATGTGTTAAACTGAAAGACATACCCAAGACGACTTAAAGGGAAATTGCCTACTAATTGCCTACTTATTTTCCTCTACCCTTTTCATTTAGAAATGTCCCTTTAAATCTGTAATCCCTGGCAAAGGTGCTTTTCCAAAGTATTGACTCAGGGGTGTGAATACCAGTACCAGTCAAACGTTTGGACACAAAAGTTGACGGCAATTGGAACCAAAAATCTCAAATTTGGATTCATCATACCAAAGGACAGATTTCTACCGGTCTACTGTCCGTTGCTCGTGTTTCTTGGCCCAAGCAAGTCGCTTCTTCTTATTGGTGTCCTTTAGTAGTGGTTTCTTTTCAGCAATTTGACCATGAAGGCCTGATTCACTCAGTCTCCTCTGAACAGTTGTTGAGATGTTGAGATTTGTCTGTTACTTGAATTCGGAAGCATTTATTTCAGCTGCAATTTCTGAGGCTGGTAATTTTCCAGATTGACTGACCTTTAGGTCTTAACTTCTTGCGTCGAGCAATCCCGTATCCGGGAGCGTAATCATAGCCTCAAGCTCATTACCATAACGCAACGTTAACTATTCATGAAAATCGCAAATGAAATGAAAGAAATATATTCACTCACAAGCTTAGCCTTTTGTTAACAACACTGTCATCTCAGATTTTCAAAATATGCTTTTCAACCATAGCTACACAAGCATTTGTGTAAGAGTATTGATAGCTAGCATAGCATTAAGCCTAGCATTCAGCAGGCAACATTTTCACAAAAACAAGAAAAGCATTCAAATAAAATCATTTACCTTTGAAGAACTTCGGATGTTTAACACTTTTTTGGTTACTACATGATTCCATATGTGTTATTTCATAGTTATGATGTTTGTATTATTTTACAATGTAGAAAATAGTAAAAATGAAGAAAAACCTTTGAATGAGTAGGTGTGTCTAAACTTTTTACTGTTACTGTATGTAAATTAGATATTTCTGTATTTCTTTTTCACGAAATTTGCACAAATGTCTAAAAACATGTTGTTTTCTTTTCACTGTCATTATGGGGTACTGTGTGTAGATGGGTGAGCATTTTTAGATTCAGGCTGTAACAAAACAAAATGTGGAATAAGTCAAAGGATATGATTACTTTCTTAAGGCACTGTATCTGTACTGTCTGGATCCAGGAGGAGATGACCAGTGCTCTGTCCACCATGCGTGTGGACTATGACCAGGTGAAGATCAAAGATCTAGACATGTCCAATAACCCACTGCTCAACAAGCGACGCAAGAGACCTGCTGCTGGGGGTTTGAGGGAGAGGAGTGAGGAGGGGGAGGTGGTGTGTGATTAGGAGGAGGATGCGCAACGGTTTGCAACAGCCAATGAAAGGCTGAGGGGAAAGGAGAGCGAGGAGGGGAGGGGATGTTTTATTAAAACCTCTAGGCTACTGATCTTGTGTTTATATTACTTATTTTATTAATTCCTCACAGCTTTTTTAAAAGTCAGAATACAAACACCCCAATATTGTTAGGAGTTGATAAAGACCTTCTTTTGAATTAACGTAATTACGTCTCCCTCAAATGCTCGACTGCTTTTTATATGACCGGTGTGTCTAATCCTGAATGCTGATTGGTTGAAAGCGCATTCCAGCAGGGGTTTATTCCACAAATTACCACCAGCTAAATCTATGACGTTAAAATGCCTATTTACTCTGTTCCATTTGACGGAGCATTCCACTGTCTCATCATCCCAGGCGAGAGAGAGAGGCAGGCAGCGTTTCTCAGCCAGTCGAAATAATGAATCAGCTGGCATCATTTTTATGGATATATACAAAGAAATGTCAATTGAAAAAAGGTCAAACGAAAAGAAGTGCAGCTAGTTTGCAGACTTTCCAACTTCAGTTTGAAGTTGTGTGAGGTGTGTTGTTGGCTAGCTTCTCTGAACAACAGTGTCCTGACGAGAGAGCACCTTTTCTATGCCAGGCAAAATCATACCTCATTAGCTCATTGTTATGGATGTGTCCAAATAAATGTCATTTAAAAACAGCTTAAATAAATGCATCTACTGTTATTATTCTGTCTGCATTGTTTGACATGACTGTAAATTAGCCTTAGTTCGCTAGCTAGCAAGCAAGGGATAAAAACGTTTTTCCAGCCAAAGATAGGAGTCACAAAAAGCAGAAATATGGATAAAGTTAATCACTAACCTTTGATGATCTTCATCAGATGACACTCATAGGACATCATGTTACACAATATATGTATGTTTTGTTCGATAATGTGCATATTTATATCCAACAATCTCAGTTTACATTGGCGCGTTACGGAAAAACTCCCTAGAAAGGCCAAAACCTAAGAAGAAACCTAGAGAGGAACCAGGCTATGAGGGGTGGCCAGTCCTCTTCTGGCTGTGCCGGGTGGAGATTATAACAGAACATGGCAAGATGTTCAAATGTTCAGAAATGTTCAGAAATGTCCAGCATGGTCAAATAATAATAATCACAGTAGTTGTCGAGGGTGCAGCAAGTCAGCACCTCAGGAGTAAATGTCAGTTGGCGTTTCATAACCGATCATTAAGAGTATCTCTACCACTCCTGCTGTCACTAGAGAGTTGAAAACAGCAGGTCTGGGACAGGTAGTACGTCCGGTGAACAAGTCAGGATTCCATAGCCGCAGACAGAACAGTTGAAACTGGAGCAGTAGCACGGCCAGGTGGACTGGGGACAGCAAGGAGTCATCATGCCAGGTAGTCCTGAGGCATAGTCCTGGGGCTCAGGTCCTCCGAGAGAAAGAGAGAATTAGAGAGAGCATACTTAAATTCACAAATGACTGATATGTTCCATAAAGTCCATCCTTTATGTCCAAATAGCCACTTGTTGTTAGCGTGTTCAGCCCAGCAATCCATCTTCATGAGGCGCGAGCACTACGTCCAGACAAAAACTCGAAAGTTCCGATACAGGTCATAGATGTATGTAATCAATCTTTAGGATGTTTTTAACATAAAACTTCAATACTGTTCCAACCAGAGAATTCTATTGTCTGTAGAAAAGCACTGGAACGAGAGCTAACTCTGTCGGGACCGCGCGTCACGAGCCTGAGACACTCTGCCAGACCACTGACTCATTCAGCTCCCATTCCCCCTCCTTTAAAGCAGAAGCCTGAAACAAGTTTCTAAAG
Organism: Oncorhynchus keta; assembly: GCF_023373465.1. NCBI lineage: Eukaryota > Metazoa > Chordata > Actinopteri > Salmoniformes > Salmonidae > Oncorhynchus > Oncorhynchus keta. Next base: position 24,558,773 of record NC_068441.1, on the reverse strand, counting down.
GCGGTTGACATCTAGTGGAAGCCTTAGGAAGTGCAACGTGACCCCATAGACACTGTATATTCGGTAGGCCAAGCTTTGAAAAACTACAAACCTCAGATTTTCCACTTCCTGGTTGGATTTTCCTCAGGTTTTCGCCTGCCCTATGAGTTCTGTTATACTCACAGACATCATTCAAACAGTTTTAGAAACTTCAGAGTGTTTTATATCCAATACTACTAATAATATGCATATATTAGCATCTGGGACTGAGTAGGAGGCAGTTCATTCTGGGCACACTATTCATCCAAAAGTGAAAATGCTGACCCCTATCCCAAACAGGTTTTAAACCTAAAATAAGTAAAGTCATTTTGTGTGGATAACCCCCCCAAAATGATTACATCAGATGCAGAATAAAAATAAAAGTGTGCTACACATAATTTGCTCCTACCAACATGCACAGATCACATCGAGAGGATGAGTACTACTAGGTTATTACAGATTCTTACATGGTGATCAGCTTAAACTTCAATAATTACAACTATATGCTCAGTGGCGACCCATCATTCAGGGCAGGTGGGGCAGAACTTGTTTGCATGTTATTTTGGAATTCATTCATGTCACATATTTGCAAATACTGTAAAAACAAATGTATTGAGTGAATAAAGCCTCATACAAACATGGTCTCTTTCTTGCTTTCTTGAGTAAGAAAGGGGCAGCCAGTGGAAAATACAGAGCATAGGTGTTGGTAATCTTCTCTAGTTGCGCCGTGATTGGCTGAGTGTTCTGTCACTTATGGGGACACTATGTCACCATAGAATCTACAGGGAGAGCTAGGCAGTTCAAGCCCCCTTGGGTTCTGCCATAGATTTACATTAGAAGTGCCCATCCAAGAAGGCTCCATGTCATTGGCCACAGATAAAATGACATAAAATCACGTTTTACAGTATCTACCGTAGCTTTGATTGGACTGAACATGTCGACGTCATACTTTAAAAATCTTAGCTAGCAAGCTAGACAAGCAGTCATCATCATGAATCACATCAACAATTTACTGGCAAATCCTTTTCAATCCTTGTCACATGGAATTATAAAGTATCAGTGCTCATCGGCCATTGGACATAAACATTACACAACAAGTCGGAAATTGCAAATTTAACAATGAGTTGTTTGGAAGGAATTAGTGGCTAACTGCAAGCGTTGCAAAGCAATCACTATTTTGCTTCCCATGCCTGCAGCTCAGTGGAGAGGGTGTGTAGTCCAAGTCTGGGTTTAAGGATTTAAAACGTCTGTCTGAAAGGGTCTCTTTTCCAAGCTTAAACAGACGCAACAACACGGACCAGAACAGGTTAAATACATTTGCCATGCTGTCCATCCAGCATGACATCTGTTGCATTCGGAACTGGGAAATCTCAGACTTCAGTGAGTTCAAGACAACTGGGAACTCTGAAAAAGATGAGCTCCGACTAGGAAAATAACTCAGAATTCAGGAACTTGGGCCTCTTTCTAGAGCCCTGACCTGAAGATTGCTGATGTCATGATTTGACAACGTTTTTTTCAGAGTTCCCAGTTGTCTTGAATGCACCATAAAGCCACATAATGCCAGACTTTGATGACAGTTTGAAGACAAAATTCGGCCACATGAAGGACCGCCGCACCACCTAAAAATAAAAATAAATAAAAAATATATATACACCTTGTTTACATACGCATTCAGACCCTTTGCTATGAAACTCGAAAATTAGCTCAGATGCATCCTAATGCCATTGATCATCCTTGAGATCACAACTTGATTGGAGTCCACCTGTGGTAAATTCAAATGATTGGACATGATTTGGAAAGGCACACACCTGTCTATATAAGGTCCACATCTGTAGAGCTCTGAGACAGGATTGTGTCGGGCAAAGATCTGGGGATGGTTACCAAAACATTACTGCAGCATTGAAGGTCCCCAAGAACACAGAGGCCTCCATCATTTTTAAATGGAAGAAGTTTGGAACCACCAAGACTCTTCCTAGAGATGTCCGCTGGCCAAACTGAGCAATCGGGGAGAAGGGCCTTGGTCAGGGAGGTGACCAAGAGCCCAATGGTCACTCTAACATCAAATCAAATTGATTTATATAGCCCTTCGCACTCAAAGTGCTGTACAGAAACCCAGCCTAAAACCCCAAACAGCAAGCAATGCAGGTGTTGAAGCACGTTGACTAGGAAAAAATCCTGAGAAAGGCCAAAACCTAGGAAGAAACCTAGAGAGGAACCAGGCTATGAGGGGTGGCCAGTCCTCTTCTGGCTGCTGGGTGGAGATTATAACAGAACATGGCCAAGATGTTCAAATGTTCATAAATGATCAGCATGGTCAAATAATAGGTCTGGGACAGGTAGCACGTCCGGTGAACAGGTCAGGATTCCATAGCCGCAGACATAGATCCAGAGTTCCTCTGTGGAGATGGGAGAACCTTCCAGAAGGACAACCATCTCTGCAGTACTCCACCAATCAGGCCTTTATGGCAGAGTGGGCAGATGGAAGCCACTCCTCAGTAAAAGGCACATGATAGCCCTCTTGGAGTTTGTAAAAAGGCACCTAAAGACTCACAGACCATGAGAAATAAGATTCTCTGGTCTGATGAAACCAAGATTGAATTATTTTGGCCTTTCTTGAACTTCACTGTTGGTTAAGGGCTTGTAAGTCTACACTTGTATTCAGCGCATGTGACAAATAAAGATTGATTTGATTTGAATGCTAACCGTCATGTCTGGGTGAAATCTGGCACCATCCTTATATTGAAGCATGGTGGTGGAAGCATCATGCTGTGGGGATGTTTTTCAGTGGCATGGACTGGGAGACCAGTCAGGATCAAGGGAAAGATGAATGGATCAAAGTACAGAGCGATCCTTGATGAAAACCTGTTCCAGAGCACTCAGACTGTGGCGAAGGTTCACCTTCCAACAGGACAATGACCCTAAGCACACCGCCAAGACAACGCAGGAGTGGCTCTGGGACAAGTCTCTGAATGTCCTTGAGTCGCCCATCCAGAGCCCGGACTTGAACCCCATCGGATATCTCTGGAGAAAACCTGAAAATATCTGTGCAGCGACGCTTCCCATCCAACCTGACAGAGCTTGAGAGGATCTGCAGAGAAGAATGGAAGAAACTCCCCAAATACAGGTGTGCCAAGATTGTGGCGTCATAACCAAGAAGACTCGAGGCTGTAACCACTGCAAAAGGCTCTTCAATAAAGTACTGAGTAAAGGGTCTGATTACTTGTAATATTTCCGCTTTTAAGTTTTTATACATTTGCAAATATTTCTAAGAAGCAATTTTTGCTTTTTCATTATGGGTATTGTGTGTAGATTGATAACAACAATTGAATCAATTTTAGAATAATGCGATAACGTAACAAAATGTGGAAAAGTCAAGAGGTCTGAATAATTTCTGAATGCACCGTAATATGCCAGGGAGATATGTATACTGTAGCTAAGAAAGTAATACTTTGTGCATGTTGTGTAGTAAGTAATCTGTTAGTAGCCCATGTGCTTCACCCTAATAATTTTGTCCCTTTCCCCCTCAGAACTTAACCTACTCTTCTGACTTGGTAGTGCACAGGTAGCCTATAGCTTGTTTAAAGAAAATGTCATCATTGAATATTGTAAGCGTTCATCGTCTGCTTATACAGAAAAGATGAGTGAGGCCTGTAATTTTCATCATAGGTACACTTCAACTATGACAGACAAAATGAGAAAAAAATCCAGAAAATCACATTGTAGGATTTTTTATGAATTTATTTGCAAATTATGGTGGAAAATAAGTATTTGGTCAATAACAAAAGTTTATCTCAATACTTTGTTATATACCCTTTGTTGGCAATGACAGAGGTCAAACGTTTTCTGTAAGTCTTCACAAGGTTTTCACACACTGTTGCTGGTATTTTGGCCCATTCCTCCATGCAGATCTCCTCTAGAGCAGTGATGTTTTGGGGCTGTTGCTGGGCAACACAGACTTTCAACTCCCTCCAAAGATTTTCTATGGGGTTGAGATCTGGAGACTGGCTAGGCCACTCCAGGACCTTGAAATGCTTCTTAGGAAGCCACTCCTTCGTTGCCCGGAGGGTGTGTTTGGGATCATTGTCATGCTGAAAGACTCAGCCACGTTTCATCTTCAATGCCCTTGCTGATGGAAGGAGGTTTTCACTCAAAATCTCACGATACATGGCCCCATTCATTCTTTCCTTTCCACGGATCAGTCGTCCTGGTCCCTTTGCAGAAAAACAGCCCCAAAGCATGATGTTTCCACCCCATACTTCACAGTAGGTATGGTGTTCTTTGAATGCAACTCAGCATTCTTTGTCCTCCAAACACAACGAGTTGAGTTTTTACCAAAACGTTCTATTTTGGTTTCATCTGACCATATGACATTCTCCCAATCTTCTTCTGGATCATCCAAATGCTCTCGAGCAAACTTCAGACGGGCCTGGACATGTACTGGCTTAAGCAGGGGGACACGTCTGGCACTGCAGGATTTGAGTCCATGGTGGCGTAGTGTGTTACTGATGGTAGGCTTTGTTTACTTTGGTCCCAGCTCTCTGCAGGTCATTCACTAGGTCCCCCTGTGTGGTTCTAGGATTTTTGCTCACCGTTCTTGTGATCATTTTGACCCCATGGGGTGAGATTTTGCGTGGAGCCCCAGATCGAGGGAGATTATCAGTGGTCTTGTATGTCTTCCATTTCCTAATAATTGCTCCCACGGTTGATTTCTTCAAACCAAGCTGCTTACCTATTGCAGATTCAGTCTTCCCAGCCTGGTGCAGGTCTACAATTTTGTTTCTGGTGTCCTGTGACAGTTCTTTGGTCTTGGCCATAGCAGAGTTTGGAATGTGACTTTTTGAGGTTGTGGACAGGTGTCTTTTATACTGATAACAAGTTCAAACAGATGCCATTAATACATAAACATCCTACTGTCACGCCTTGGTCATAGTATTTTGTGTTTTCTTTATATATTTGGTCAGGCCAGGGTGTGACATGGGTTATTGTGGTGTGTTTTTTGTCTTGGGGTTTTGTGGGGCGTCGACGTAGTCTATGGCTGCCTGAGGCGGTTCTCAATCAGAGTCAGGTGATTCTCGTTGTCTCTGATTGGGAACCATATTTAGGCAGCCATATTCTGTGAGTGTTTTCGTGGGTGATTGTTCCTGTCTCTGTGTAGTGTTCACCAGATAGGCTGTAATAGGTTTTCTCGTTACGTTTGTTGTTTTGTATATTTATAGTTATTTCATGTATCGCTATTCTTCATTAAAGAACATGCGTAACCACCACGCTGCATTTTGGTCTGACTCTCCTTCAACAGACGAACGCCGTTACACCTACAATGTTATTTTCTGGATTTTTTCCCCTCATTTTGTCTGTCAGGTGAAATGTACCTATGTGAAAATTACAGGCCTCTCTCATCTTTTTAAGTGGGAGAACTTGCACAATTGGTGGCTGACTAAATACTTTTTTGCCCCACTGTATGCCCCCTTTATTTATCCTATGGTTCTGACATGGTGTACGGGGAGAATACTGTAAGAGCGGCCCATGTTCTGAATTCTGTCGCTGTACTTTTCAGAAGTGCTGATCAAATTGTTATATTAACTACGCCCATCATTGCTCACTCATTAGCGTCTTAATGGAAATTACTGATTGCCTCTTATCCACTCATCGTTCCCTTATGCCATAGTTTGTACATCTCAATTGTTATAGGCCTATTGCTTATATAGGTCTATCTCATTAGTATCTTATTCATCAATTTAGGCAATGTTGGAATGATTTCATTGTTTTGCTTTCTTTGTGTATTATAATTTGCTCATGGGCTTTTCTTGATGAGGAGGAGATACTATATAATGTTGTTGGGCCAGTTAATATTACAAGGGCTGTTTTCTGTGCGTCAGTATGGTTGTATATAAAAGTGGATCCTCATGATTGTATTTTCCTTCCTTTTAAGACCACATAGGCCTAATAAAATACTTCAAATGGTAGCCTAACCACGTCTCTCTCTCTGTGTGGTGACTTAAAGGATAGCCAAGTTAAGGCCTCAACATCTTGCTGATTTTATCTGAACTAACATTTATCTGAATTTCTGTCTGTGTCCATTTTGAAAGTGCTGAACGAATAGGCCTAACTTGTCACGGCCCATTTGTTTGCACTGGCTTATACTTATACTTATACTCCATGTGTAACTCTGTGTCGTTGTATCTGTCGAACTGCTTTGCTTTATCTTGGCCAGGTCGCAATTATAAATGAGAACTTGTTCTCAACTTGCCTACCTGGTTAAATAAAGGTGAAATAAAATAAAATTAAAATAAATACTTAGAGCTAAGTGGTAATGATATAAGGATGAACATGAATTTCGGGACGTGAATTTAATAATGTTTGTGGGTCAAAACTCATTTTGGCGTTCGTTATAATTGAAGGAGAATGTGGTTCTTATCCACATACACAAATCCACAAGGAGTCAGTAGTAACCACATTTGTTTAAGCAAGTCAGCCATATCAGCTGTGGTTTTTAAAAAGGCAGTAAATGAGGCTGTATCAACTGTTTCGCTGCCAGACAAGGCACCGCTGAAAGCCAGTTGTAGCGGTGGTTAGGATTCACTCCATGTTGCTGAAAAGAAAGCTCTGCTGTTTGTACAGCCTTAGGCAGGTCCTAACAGTTTGTGGGCACCGTTTGTCACCGTTACAGTACAATGAATGTATTGTTTAGTGTTGTGGCTTTCCTGGCATGCATAAAACATCTTTTTTTTTTTAAATGCAGCCCGAGTAAGACAAACCTGCCCTGGCTCCTCATCACCTACTGTAGGTCGTCAGCTGCTAGTTGCTGTGGTAACAGAGGTGCAGGTGCTTGTTGTGATGTTACACTCGTGCTGCTGGTGCTAGGCCATGGCTTTTCTCAGTCTTGTTGGTCAGCAGGTGGCGTGGGGGATGAGCGGGTATTGCATTTGCTGCTAGGCTTCTCAACCTTGTTGGTCAGGCTAGCAGGCTGCTCGGTGAGTTCGGCATCGGTTTCAACATTTGACACCGCCCTGGGATTGAATGAGCTTCCTCAACAAGGTAATGAAGGCAGTATCTCATGACATTGTATGGATAGAGGTCCCCAATCAGAATTCATTTTTTAATTTTAACTACTAAATATTATATTATTACATCCTCCCTCTCTCCTCCTCAGATCATGAGCACCCACCAGCATATAGTCTATGTCCCGGTCTGCGTTACTGGCAGGCTCGGCGGTGCTATATTGGGGAAACCAGGCATGGTAATTCATATACCATTTGTTATGTTTATGGGGAAACAAAACTGGGGGGGGGACTGAAAATGTATTACATTTCGATGTATTTCTCACTGGCCTTTACACAATACCCCATAATGTCAAAGTGGAATCATGTTTTTAGAAAATAAATATGAAATGTCTTGAGTCAATATGTATTCAAGCCTAAATAAATTCAGGATACAAAATGTGCTTAACGAGTCATATAATAAGTTGCATGGATTCACTCTGTGTGCAATAATAGTGTTTAACATGATTTTTGAATGACTATCTCATCGCTGTACGCCAGACATACAATTAACTGTAAGGTCCCTCAGTCGAGCAGTGAATTTCAGACACAGATTCAACCACAAAACATGTATGTTGTTTTTCCAAAGCCGCTCAAAGAAGGGCACCTAATGGTAGATGGATGTTGTTTCCCAATGCCGCTCAAAGAAGGGCACCTAATGGTAGATGGATGTTGTTTTCCAATGCAAAGAAGGGCACCTAATGGTAGATGGATGTTGTTTTCCAATGCCGCTCAAAGAAGGGCACCTAATGGTAGATGGATGTTGTTTTCCAATGCAAAGAAGGGCACCTAATGGTAGATGGATGTTGTTTTCCAATGCCGCTCAAAGAAGGGCACCTAATGGTAGATGGATGTTGTTTTCCAATGCAAAGAAGGGCACCTAATGGTAGATGGATGTTGTTTTCCAATGCAAAGAAGGGCACCTAATGGTAGATGGATGTTGTTTTCCAATGCCGCTCAAAGAAGGGCACCTAATGGTAGATGGATGTTGTTTTCCAATGCAAAGAAGGGCACCTAATGGTAGATGGATGTTGTTTTCCAATGCCGTGCAAAGAAGGGCACCTAATGGTAGATGGATGTTGTTTTCCAATGACGCTCAAAGAAGGGCACCTAATGGTAGATGGATGTTGTTTTCCAATGCCGCTCAAAGAAGGGCACCTAATGGTAGATGGATGTTGTTTTCCAATGCAAAGAAGGGTATCTAATGGTAGATGGATGTTGTTTTCCAATGACGCTCAAAGAAGGGCACCTAATGGTAGATGGATGTTGTTTTCCAATGCAAAGAAGGGTATCTAATGGTAGATGGATGTTGTTTTCCAATGCCGCGCAAAGAAGGGCACCTAATGGTAGATGGATGTTGTTTTCCAATGCAAAGAAGGGCACCTAATGGTAGATGGATGTTGTTTTCCAATGCAAAGAAGGGTATCTAATGGTAGATGGATGTTGTTTTCCAATGCCGTGCAAAGAAGGGCACCTAATGGTAGATGGATGTTGTTTTCCAATGCAAAGAAGGGTATCTAATGGTAGATGGATGTTGTTTTCCAATGCCGTGCAAAGAAGGGCACCTAATGGTAGATGGATGTTGTTTTCCAATGCAAAGAAGGGTATCTAATGGTAGATGGATGTTGTTTTCCAATGCCGTGCAAAGAAGGGCACCTAATGGTAGATGGATGTTGTTTTCCAATGCAAAGAAGGGTATCTAATGGTAGATGGATGTTGTTTTCCAATGCAAAGAAGGGTATCTAATGGTAGATGGATGTTGTTTTCCAATGCCGCTCAAAGAAGGGCACCTAATGGTAGATGGATGTTGTTTTCCAATGCAAAGAAGGGCACCTAATGGTAGATGGATGTTGTTTTCCAATGCCGCTCAAAGAAGGGCACCTAATGGTAGATGGATGTTGTTTTCCAATGCAAAGAAGGGCACCTAATGGTAGATGGATTTTTGGTTTGTTAAGAGCAAACATTGAATATCCCTTTGAGCATGGTGAAATTATGAATTACACTTTGGGTGATATATCAATACACCCAGTCACGACAAAGATACAAGCATCCTTCCTAACTCAGTTGCCGGAGAGGAATTTCAGGCCAATGGTGACTTTAAAACAATTACAGAGTTTAATGGCTGTGATAGGAGAAAAAGATGGATCAACAACATTGTAGTTACTGCACAATACTAACCTAATTGACAGAGTAAAAATAAGGAATCCTGTGCAGAAAAATATTTCAAAACATGCATCAAGTTTGCAACAAGGTACTATAGTAATACTGCAAAACATTTGGCAAAGCAATTCACTTTTTGTCCTGTATACAAAGTGCTGTGTTTGGGGCAAGTCCAGTACAATTATTGAGTACCACTCTCCATATTTGAAGTATAGTGGTGGCTGCATCATGTTCTAGGTATGCTTGTAATCATTAAGGACTGGGGAGTTTTTCAGGATAAAAAGAAACGTAATTTAGCGAAGCACTTGCATTATCCCAGGGAAAATCCTGGTTCGGTCTGCTTTCCACCAGACACTGGGAGATGAATTCACCTTTCAGCAGGACAATAATCTAAAACACAAGGCCAATATGCACTGGAGTTGCTTACCAAGAAGACATTGAATGTTCCTAAGTGGCCGAGTTACAGTTTTGACTTCAATTTACTTGAAATTTACAGGAAGACCTGAAAATGGTTGTCTAGCAATGATCAATAACCAGTTTGAAAGAGCTTGAAGAATTTAGAAAATAATCATATGGAAATGTTGCACAATCCCGGTGTGGAAAGCTCTTAAAGACTCACAGCTGTAATTGCTACCAAAGCTGCTTCTACACAGTATTGACTCAGGGGTGTGAATAGTTATGTAAATTATACATTTATTTATTTCATTTTCAATAAATTAGCAAAAAAAAATCAAAACAAATGTTCATTTTGTCATTATGGAGTATTGTGTGTAGATGGGTGACAAAAATAATCAATTTTGAATTCAGACTAACATAACAAAATGTGGAATAAGTCAAGGGGTATGAATACTTTCTGAAGGCTCTGTAAATAAACAATTCCAGTTGCAAGCCAAAGGCCATAGCTTTATTGTAAAATAAATATTGCCCTCTTGCCAGATTGAATATAGCCATAGCGAAACAGTGCAAATGTACTGTGAGCTCAAGAGTTAAGGTCATTATTTGAACCAATCATCACCAGGCCCAGGAGTTTTTCCTGATTACAAGTTTTTTCTGGACCTGGTCAGATCTTCTCGTCAGGAAAATTGTAGCCTCTTTTCATTGTTGTTGGTCAACATGTGTTTTTAATTGGACCCCTTCAAGATTGAGATGGCAGCAGTTTGTCCTCTGTTGGCAGTAATCAGAATGATGTGAGATTGGAGGCTTTTATCTCTCTCTTTTTCCTTTACTTGTTCTGTCACCAGCACATATGAGATTCCAGCTGTCAGACCAACCGACCACAGGCTGATCAATAATATCATTGCCTTTGTTTTGTGGACTCCCAGGTGGCGCAGCGGTCTAAGCCCTGCATCTCAGTGCTAGAGGCGTCACTACAGACACCCTGGTTTGAATCCAGGCTGTATCACAACCAGCCGTGATTGGGAGTTCCGTAAGGCAGCGCATAATTGGCCCAGCATTGTCCGAGTTTGGCCGGTGTAGGCCGTCATTGTAAATAAGAATTTGTTCTTAACTGACTTGCCTGGTTAAATAAATAAAAAAATCAATTTACTGGATCTATTTTAATTAAATTAATGTTTGTTTTAAGGAAGTTTGGGTCAGCATGCATCATGTATGAAGATGTGGTCTCACATGGAGTACAACACCTTCACTCAGTACTTCCTCATGCAAATGTGTGTATCTGTTTAAGTGACTGACGTGTGTGTCAGTGAAAAACAGTACTATGCCTGTATATTTTTTATCTGACATACGCATCAGTCCCTCAAACACCATGCATACCCTTACAGACATTTGCATGAGGATGTACTAAGTGAATGTACTGGACGGTAAGCGTAATCACATTTTGTGCACTGTAAATGTACTTGGACAGCTTGGATCTCTGACTGAGACTGCAGTGTGTGGTACATAGACAGAAATTGTCAGTGAATTGCTGATAAAAAGAGAGAGAGAGATAGAATAAAGAGAGAAGGAGTGAGGGATGGCGTGCAATGGGGGGTGTGGATGTCCAGTTTTCAGCAACCTCTTGACGGTCCGTGAGAATGCTTTGCTCTTCACTCTCCTGGGAGCCAAGTGTAAGGTCAGTTTAACCCCTAGAGGCATCTTTAACATTCTTCCTTCTTCTCTCTTTGTTCACACTTTCTGTTGCTGGTTATTCCTCCGTATTTCTCCTCATTCTCTCATGTATCTGAGCTCTTGACGGCCAGTGAGGACTCACTAATTTCCCTGTTGTTCTCCACCCAACCCCACTGTTGCCACATGTACACTTCACTAAGTATTTATTTGGACAGTGAAGCTAAAACGTTTAATTTGGCACTAGACTCCAGAATTTTGGATTTGAGATTAAATGTTTTATATGAAGCAACAGTACCAAATGTCACCTTTTATTTGAGGATATTTTCTTACATATGTTTTATCGTTTAGAAATTAAAGCACTTGTATCTAGTCCCCCCCTTTGAGGGTGTCATAATTGGACAAATTCACATATAGTGTATTCAAGTCAGTCAAACTTGTATTGTTTGGTCCCATATTCCTAGAACGCAATGACTACATAAGGCTTGTGACTCTACAAACTTGTATTGTTTGGTCCCATATTCCTAGCACGCTATGACTACATAAGGCTTGTGACTTTACAAACTTGTATTGTTTGGTCCCATATTCCTAGCACGCTATGACTACATAAGGCTTGTGACTTTACAAACTTGTATTGTTTGGTCCCATATTCCTAGCACGCTATGACTACATAAGGCTTGTGACTTTACAAACTTGTTGGATGCATTTGCAGTTGTGTTTCGTATTATGTTGTGCCCAATGGAAACTAATGGTTAATAATGTATTGTGTGATTTTGGAATCACTTTTATTGTAAATAAGAATAGAATATGTTTTTGAACACTTGTACATTATTGTGGGTGCTAGCATGATTACATATAATCATGACTCATGAATAATGATGAGTGAAGAAGTTACAGAGGCATAAATATGATACCCCCCAAAAAATGCTAACCCCCATTATTGGTACTGGTGAGAGGTTAGCATGCATTTGGGTCATGATCTTTGTGCATCTTTCTCACTCATCATCCATTTTGACATTAGAGTATTTTGTGTAGAACTTTGACCAAAAAATGACAATTAAATACATTTTAATCCCACTTTGTAACACAACAAAGTGGTGGAATACTTTCTGAAGGAACTGTACACAAAGTGCATTCATTTCTCAATGTTAAAACAGATATTTATTCAAATACCCTCAAAAAAAGGTAACATTCTGAACTGTCACTTCAGAAAACATTTAATCTCAAATCGAAAAGGCTGTAGTATAGAGCCAAATTTAAAGTTTTAGCTTCATTGTCCAAATAAATACGTAGCGGATTGTATCCTTGGTTTTAAAAACTTTGCAGACAAAATATTAGGATGAAATAAGTAACAAACAATAATATATAGTATCCAGTCAGGGATGGTGATGATCTTTGAAAGTCCTGAGGTACTTTCCAGTGTATCAGTCCTAGTGAATCACATGTGAAGCCCTGCAGGTGAAAGGGCTGTGTGTGAGGGCAGAGGGGATCATTTGGTTGTGGTTGATACAAATGCCATCTATTTTGAATACCACGACCTAGTAGTAAGTTACAAGTGTAAAATGTACAATCATATAGATTGTACATCCAGGTCACCCTTGATACAAGTCAGTATTGGACTATCAAGGTCACTCTTGATACAAGTCAGTATTAGATGACGTAGAAACCGGCCACTAGGGGCAACAGTGAGCACTGCTACCTTCAAGTATTTTTTGGTTAAGCATCTGATTCCAAAGGTTGTAAATTCTAATCCAGCGATAGACAATTTGTTTGCGATTTTTCATTTATGCCTATCCCAAACCTTAACCCTTACCTCAACCATTTGGAGTTAATGCCTAACCTTAAGATTTCGGAGTTAATGCCTGAACTTAACCGTCTAATTCTGTCGTGAGACTGTGAGAGCTAGTGTGTTAAATAGTGAACCTAATCTGTAACCGGTTACAAATTGTGAGTGTGTATATATGTGTGTCCGTTTCAGGCAGTGGTCTCAGCAGTAGCCCAGGTGTATGTGTCCTTCCCTGGGCGTCAGGTGTGGAGGCATGAGGGCTCTGGGGTAGTGTGTCTGGTCGAAGACAGCTCACAACACTCCTACTTCCTGCGTGTGTACTGCGTCAAGGTCAGAGGAACCACCACCAAACGAGTCATAACACCTGCTTCACCAGATACTCAGACCTTCAGAGGAGTTACCTCTCTCTCTCTCTCTCTCTACTATTTACATATTTTTTTATCAGCAATCAGATTAGTATGAGACCATATAGTGTGCATAAATATCATATTTTATTTGTTATTATTTTTTTATGGCTGTTAAGTTGTCATGGCTGTTTTCACTGTGTCTCTGGTTTAAAACTAAAAGCAGGAAGTGCTTCTGACCTCTAGCAAGATGCCAGGTTGACCTGTTTATTCAGTCTCCATAGAGCAGGCCTCATTGGAATCTCTTTATCTCTCTCCGTGTGTGTGTGTGTGTGTGTGTGTGTGTGTGTGTGTGTGTGTGTGTGTGTGTGTGTGTGTGTGTGTGTGTGTGTGTGTGTGTGTGTGTGTGTGTGTGTGTGTGTGTGTGTGTGTGTCTTTACCAGTCACCGTGAGCGCACAGGTTCCTTAAAAAACAATAGGCTTTGTGTTAAAGGGTGTGTGCATGTGTTTTTGCTTTGTATATTACTGATGACTATTAACTGCATTTTATTTAAAAACAAAAACAAAGTTTTAAATGAGAAGTAGAAATAGGTCTGAAGCCGAAAAAAAAGGAAATTCACATGAGCACCAAAATTCCTACTCCACCCATGCTCTACCAAGGTTTTCCAGTACATAGCTTTGACCTACTACAATAGCTATGTTAGTAATGTACTTCAAACTATGTGTATGCAGGTTGCTTAGAATTTAAACATTCTTAAAAAGTCTAATTCATACTCTTAGAGGACATGCTTCCACAATAATGGGATTTGTACCGCGTACAAGGTAAAGTATTGGATTCTTCGCATACCGGTATGACATTATCCGATTAAGCTACTGTTTCAAGATTTTTTTTCTGAAATGAAAGCGAGCTATGCTTTTATACTTACAAGCCATTAGGCTTGGGCTGTTTTGGCTTGTAGTAATGTGGTGCATGCCTGTATTTCCTTAAATCTTTATTTTAGCAATACATAATCATAATAAAATAATTTTTTGGTCATTAGGCACCCAACATAACAGGTGGTGGTGACTTGGACACAGTAGCTCATGTAGATAGAGCCTGTCTACATTCCTGATCTCTGTAACTGTTATCTTAACTGTGTAATATTAACATAAGCTCAGAACCACCGGTGTTTCAAACATGGTCCTGTTTTATAAATTGCTGTGCTGATGAATGGACAGTCCATTACCTCTGTCAAAATAATATGTAGCTTAAAGTTATATTTGTACTTGTATTTCTTTTTGCAATAATGACGGGGACGCAACAATAATACACATTTACAATAGGCCTATATCTCAAAAATAGTTACAGCAACATGATATATACAGTGTGAAGAAAAAGTATGTGAAACCTTTTAGAATTACCTGGATTTCTGCATAAATTGGCCATAAAATTTGATCTGATCTTCATCTAAGTCACAACAATAGACAAACACAGTCTGCTTGAACTGATAACACACAAACAATTATAATTTTTGATGTCTTGATGGTTGGAAAAAGTATGTGAACCCTTGGATTTAATAACAGTTTGACCCTTCTTTGACAGCAATAACCTCAACCAAACGTTTTCTTTAGTTGCGGATCAGACCTGCATAATAGTCAGGATGAATTTTGAACTATTCCTCTTTACAAAACTGTTTCAGTTCCACAATATTCTTGGGATGTATGGTGTGAATCGCTCTCTTGAGGTCATGCCACAGCATCTCAATCGGGTTGAGGTCAGGACTGACTGAGCCACTCCAGAAGGCGTATTTTCTTCTGTTCAAGCCATTCCATTGTTGATTTACTTGTCTTTTGGGTTGTTGTTCTGTTGCATCAGCTAACTTCGGTTGAGCTTCAATTGGCGGACAATACCCTTACATTCTCCTGCAAAATGTCTTGATAAACTTGGGAATTCATTTTTCCGTCGATGATAGCAAGATGTCCAGACCCTGAGGCAGCAAAGCAGCCCCAAACCATGATGCTCCCTCCACCTGTGATGATGTTTTGATTTTGGTGTGCTGTGCCTTTTTTTCCACACACAGTGTTGTGTTTTCCTTCCAAACAACTCAACTTTAGTTTAATCTGGCCACAGAATATTTTGCCAGTAGCGCTGTGGAACATCCAGTTGCTCTTTTGCGAACTTCAGACGTACAGCAATGTTTTGGACAGCAGTGGCTTCTTTTGTGGTGTCCTCCCATGAACACCATTCTTGTTTAGTGTTTTACATATTGTAGACTCGTCAACAGAGGCTTCCAGAGATTTCTGTAAGTCTTTAGCTGACACTCTAGGATTCTTCTTAACCTCATTGAGATCTGCGCTGTGCTCTTGCAGTCCTCTTGGCAGGACGGCCACTCCTAGGGAGAGTAGCAACAGTAATGACATTTCTCCATTTATAGACACATTTGTCTTACTGTGGACTTTCTCTTAGAGATACTTTTGTAACCCTTTCCAGCATTATCCAAGGGAACAATTCTTAATCTTAGGTCTTCTGAGATCTCTTTTGTTTGAGGCTTGGTTCACATCAGGCAATCCTTCCTGTGAATAGAAAACTCACGTTTTGCAAGTGTTTTTTATGGGGCAGGGCAGCCCTAACCAAAATCTCCAATCTTGCCTCATTGATTCAACTCCAAGTTAGCTGATTCCTGACTCCAATTAGCTTTTGGAGAAGTCATTAGCCTGGGGGTTCACATACTTTTTCCAACCTACACTGAATGTTTAAATGATGTATTCAATACAGACAAGAAAAATACAATAATTTGAGTGTTATTAGTTTAAGCACACTGAGTTTGTCTAATGTTGTGACTTAGATGAAGATCAGATCGAATTTTATGTAACATTTATGCAGAAATCCAGGTAATTCTGAAGGGTTCACATACCATTTCTCACCAATGTATACATACACTACTGGTCAAAAGTTTTAGAACACTTACTCATTCAAGGTTTTTTCTTTATTTTTAAAGTCACCTGGAATGCATTTAAATTAACAGGTGTTTTTTCTTAAAAGTGTTTTTTTTTCTTTCCTTCTTAATGCGTTTGAGCCAGTCAGTTGTGTTGCGACAAGGAAGGTGGGGTTGGGTGGGGGGGATATACAGAAGATAGCCCTATTTGGTAAAATACCAAATCTATATTATGGCAAGAACAGCTCAAATAAGCAAAGAAATGACAGTCCATCATTACTTTAAGACATGAAGGTCAGTCAATACAGAAAATGTCAATAACTTTTAAAGTTTCAACAGCAGTCGCAAAAACCATCAAATGCTATGATGAAACTGGCTCTCATGAGGACCACTATAAGAATAGAAGACCTAGAGTTACCTCTGCTGTAGAGGATACGTTCATTAGAGTTACCAGCCTCAAGACATTTCAGCCCAAATAAATACTTCACACTGTTCAAGTAACAGACACATCTCAACATCAACTGTTCAGAGGAGACTGCGTGAATCAGGCCTTCATGGTCAAAATGCTGCAAAGAAACCACTACTAAAGGCCACCAATAATAAGAAGCGACTTGCTTGAGCCAAGAAACACGAACAATGGACCATAGACCGGTGAAAATGGATGATCTCCGCATGTGTGGTTCTCACCATGAAGCGTGGAGGAGGAGGTGTGATGGTGTGAAGTTGCTTTGCTGGTGACACTGTCTGTGATTTATTTAGAATTTAAGGCACACTTAACCAGCATGGCTACCACATCATTCTGCAGCGATACGCCATCCCATCTGGTTTGCACTTAGAGGGACTATCATTTATTTATCATCTATCATTTATAACAGGACAATGACCCAACACACCTCCAGGCTGTGTAAGGGCTATTTGACCAAGAAGGAGAGTCATGGAGTGCTGCGTCAGATGGACTGGCCTCCACAATCACCTGACCTCAACCCAATTGAGATGGTGTGGGATGAGTTGGACCACAGAGTGAAGGAAAAACAGCCAACAAGTGCTCAGCATATGTGGGAACTCCTTCAAGACTGTTGGAAAAGCATTCCAGGTGAAGCTGGTTGAGAGAATGCCAAGAGTGTGCAAAGCTGTCATCAAGGCAAAGGGTGGCTACATTGAAGAATCTCAAATATAAAATATATTTTGATTTGTTTAACACTTTTCTAGTTACTACATGATTCTATATATGTTATTTCATAGTTGTGATGTCTTCACTATTATTTTACAAATAAAGAAAACCCTTGAATGAGTAGGTGTGTCCAAACTTTTGACTGGTACTGTAGCTACTGTAGTAGGTCAAAGCTGTGTGCAGGAAAACCTTGGTAGAGCATGGGTGAAATAGACATTGTTGTGCTCATGTGAATGTCCTTTATTGTTTGGCTTCAGAACAATGCCTACCTCTCACTTAAAATATAATTAATTAATTTCCATGTTTTTTTACACCGGTGCACCTTGTGCAAGGGATAATAAAAGGTCACTCTAAAATATGCAGTTTTGTCACACAACACAATGCCACAGATGTCTCAAGTTTTGAGGGAGTGTGCAATTGGCATGCTGACTGCAGGAATGTCCACCAGTGCTGTTGCCAAATAATTGAATGTTAATTTCCCTAGCATAAGTTGCCTCCAACGTTGTTTTAGAGAATTTGATAGTACGTCCAACCGGCCTCACAACTGCAGACCACGTGTAACCACGCCAGTCCAGTACCACCACATCCAGCTTCTTCTCCTGTGGGATCGTCTGAGATCAGCCACCCAGAAAGCTGATGAAACTGTGGGTTTGCACAACCAAATAATTTCTGCACAAACAGTCAGAAACTGTCTTAGGGAATCTTATCTGCATGCTCGTCGTCCTCGCCAGGGTATTGACCTGACTGCAGTCCTGCATCGTAACCTACTTCAGTGGGAAAATGCTTACCTTCGATGGCCACTGGCATGCTGGAGAAGTATGCTCTTCACAGGTGAATCGCGGTTTCAACTTTACCGGGCAGATGGCAGACAGAGTGTACGTATGGGCAAGCGGTTCGTTGATATCAACATAGTGAACAGAGTGCCCCATGGTGCTGATATCAACATAGTGAACAGAGTGCCACATGGTGCTGATATCAACATAGTGAACAGAGTGCCACATGGTGCTGATATCAACATAGTGAACAGAGTGCCCCATGGTGCTGATATCAACATAGTGAACAGAGTGCCACATGGTGCTGATATCAACATAGTGAACAGAGTGCCCCATGGTGCTGATATCAACATAGTGAACAGAGTGCCACATGGTGCTGATATCAACATAGTGAACAGAGTGCCACATGGTGCTGATATCAACATAGTGAACAGAGTGCCCCATGGTGCTGATATCAACATAGTGAACAGAGTGCCACATGGTGCTGATATCAACATAGTGAACAGAGTGCCACATGGTGCTGATATCAACATAGTGAACAGAGTGCCCCATGGTGCTGATATCAACATAGTGAACAGAGTGCCCCATGGTGCTGATATCAACATAGTGAACAGAGTGCCACATGGTGCTGATATCAACATAGTGAACAGAGTGCCCCATGGTGCTGATATCAACATAGTGAACAGAGTGCCCCATGGTGCTGATATCAACATAGTGAACAGAGTGCCCCATGGTGCTGATATCAACATAGTGAACAGAGTGCCACATGGTGCTGATATCAACATAGTGAACAGAGTGCCCCATGGTGCTGATATCAACATAGTGAACAGAGTGCCCCATGGTGCTGATATCAACATAGTGAACAGAGTGCCCCATGGTGCTGATATCAACATAGTGAACAGAGTGCCCCATGGTGCTGATATCAACATAGTGAACAGAGCGGTGGCGGTGGGATTATGGTATGGGCAGGTATAAGCTATGGACAACGAACACAATTGCATTTTATCGATTTCAATTTGAATGCACAGAGATACCCCGATGAGATCCTGAGGCCCATTGTCGTGCAATTCATCCACCACCATCTCCTCATGTTCCAGCACAGCCAGCCCCATGTCGCAAGGATTTGTACACAATTCCTGGAAGCTGAACATTTCACTGCATACCCACCAGACATGTCACCCAGGTAGCCTAGCAGTTAAGAGTGTTGGGCCATTAACCAAAAGGTTGCTGGGTCGAATCCCTGAGTCGGCAAGGTGAAAAAATATGTCGTTCTGCCCTTGAGCAAGGTATTTAATCCCCAACAACAACCGGGTGCCAATGATGCTAATGTTGATTAATGCAGCCCCCCACACCTCTCTGATTCAGAGGGTTTGGGTTAAATGCAGGAGACACATTAGGTTGAATGTGCTCAGTTGTACAACTGACTAGGTATCCCCTGTTATGACTTTCCCTCATGGGTGAGGATCAAAGAGAGCTCCACCAGAGAGGGAAGTTGGGCCGGTTGTGTGACTTAACAACCGGCCGTAAACTCTCTCTCTCTCTCTTGTCTTTGCAGGATTGAGCCTGGAATGTCTGAGTGTTACAACAGAGAGAGACTTTGCAATACTTTAACATCAAAAGATTGGACGTTGAAACAATATTTCTAACATAAATCATTTGGGAAATGGTTAGTGGGGCTCCAAACAATAATCATGTCAAATCAGTTGTTGTTTTATGATATCATTAAGGATGGTGTAACTAAATAACTGCATCTCTGGAGGTGTACGCATTCAAGGGATTAGGTTTACATCTAAATGTTGTAAAAGTTATATGATTAAATATGAAACTATTTGTGAAAAGACAGCCATATGTTTTTAGCCTTCCAAATGAGATAATTGACGTGACCACAGACATTATGCCAACAGGACACCTCTTTTTTACAGAGTGCATAAAAGGACTGCTAACAAAATGTACATTAGACCAGTACGTTGCCAGGTTGCTACTGGCATATAAAAAGGTTTAAAACTACTAGACCAAAACATGCCGGGTTGCTGCCGGCATGTAAAGTGATTGTAGCTGTACCCTGAATATTCAACCATTGAGACCAGTACATTGCAGGGTTGCTATTGGTGTGTAAAATTGTTTAAAACTAACAGACCAGAAAGCGGTGGCTACACGTTGAAATGGTTGCAATTTAAATACAGACCAGCATGACCGACAGCGTGAGCTGAATGTTGCAAAATGGTAAGACCCTCTGAAATGCAACAGAGAAGAAGAAGACTAGACTAAGACACACATCTAGATGGCTGTGCGGTATTTCTGCACCCTGTCCGGCCATCTAGATGTGTGAAAGTTAGTGTATAAGCTAATGATCCATCATGTATGACATTCCTGAGAGTGTGTTAACTTACATTTTTTATTACCATAGCATTTTTGTATGTTCTCTATTGTTATGTACTTGAAAATGTATCAATTGACCAATTCGGCACATTTGGGCAAACTCCTGGCAGACTAGATACAAAATATTGTGCAGTAATGTAATTCTTCACTGGATCAGTCTGAAACATTGCACACACACTGCTGCCATTTGGTGGCAAAAATCTAATACACCTAGACTCCATTCTGAAAGTATTGCCTTTCTCTTGCATTTCAAAGATTCTGAAAAAATAATAATAATAGAAAATGAATGATTTTTCTTTGTATTATCTTTTACCAGATCTAATGTGTTATATTCTCCTACAGTCATTCACATTTCCACAAACTTCAAAGTGTTTCCTTTCAAATTGTATCAAGAATATGCATATCCTTGCTTCAGGACTTGAGCTACAGGCAGTTAGATTTGGGTATGTCATTTTAGGCTAAGATTTTTAAAAAGGGTACGATCCTTACTCTAGCTTGGTCTGTGCAATGCAAATTAATGTGATTAGGAAGGCAGTTTCTCAAAGTTTGGTGGTTTTAAACTGAACGCAACTAACCTTACCTAGCTATGTTTTGTGTAAGAAAGTATGATATTGTGGTGCATGAACTGGCTATACACGTTAGCTAACATAACAGTCTTACGTTATCATAGCAGGCAAGGACGTTTGATAGCTTATTTGTGCATATTTGTTTGTTCTCCAATTACACACAAGTGTCTAGCTAAGCAGTTTGCACATGATATAACTTCACCCTTATATGAAAACCTTACTTGAAAAAAAATATAGCTAAGTAGCTTTCCTCACTTGTTGGTTAGCGAGCATGCCAATGTTCTAATCTGACTGGTATAGCTACATAACTAATCAAAATAAAACCACATTCATTGGCAAGCGTCTTTTACTTGCCTGTTTGCTTCGCTAGGTTTCAGCTGACTGGTGTTAGCTAGCTACAGAGGCTAGCTGCTGGACTTTGTACAAGCTAGCTAGGTAACGTTAGCTAGATAGCTATGTAGCTAATCAAAATATCTGCTTGTATTTATTGATTAACCTCAGCTTGAATACCACCATATAGCTAGCTATCTACAGTAGCCTAGATGTGTTTGCATATATAATTATTATGACTGGCAGCCTGATGCAAGCAACTGTGTTGTTGCCAAGCAACCGACACAGTGTTAAAACTTTGAGCTTTGGCTAAAAAGAATGGTTAGCATTGTCAGAAATGCTACAAAAAGGTAGCACAATGTTGTTTCTTCATCGACGGAAATGTACTTGTGAGATAAATTATCAGTTTAATAAAAATTTTGCACCTTCAAATTTAGTCAATACAATTTTTTTTCAAAGTCTAATGGTCACTTTATGGATTCTATGGTCTCGTTTTAATCCGACATCTAGAATTTGAGCTAGGTAGCTGCAGAAAATACTATGAAAACTAATTTGCTAACGACCCGTTAAAAATCCGGTATGTGGTTCTTGGTAACAGCCCGGCGGCTCATGATGAGAGGTGGGGAGTCTGTCTTGTGTACCTCCAATCAACTTTATGTACACTTAATTATCTAATCTACTCTCTTTCTCCTTTAACCTACCAGAGATCTAAGTTGCTGTGGGAACAGGAGCTGTATGTTCCTTTTCGATACTCTGCACCCCACCCCTACTTCCACACCTTCCCTGCAAATGTAAGTGACATGCCCTGAAATCACATTTTAAGAGTTAAGTTATTCCGTTATCAAACAGAACTCTATAATTATGTTTCAATCCTGATGACCAAAGCAACAAATCTGCTCATGGAACAGCTTTTAAGGGCATATTAAATGAATTAACATTCTGCTATTAAATGGGTTAGGGTTAGAGTTGAAACAGGATTAGGATTAGAGTTGAAACAGGATGTGGACATGAAGCTAGGGTTAGGGTAATGTTTAGGGTTAGGGCTGAGCCTGGGGTAGACATGAAGCTAGGGTTGAGCAGGTGTGTGGATATTAAGCTAGTGATAAGGTTAGGGTTGAGGGTTATGCTAGGGTTAGGGTTATCCTAGGTTTGGGGTTAGGTTAATGTTTAGGGTTAGGGTTGAGCCTGGTATGGACACAAAGCTAGGGTTAGGGCTGAGGTTACGGTTGAGCCAGTGTGTGGATATTAAGCTAGTGATAGGGTTAGTGTTGAGACTACGGTTAGGGTTATGCTAGGGTTGGGGTTAGGTTAATGGCTAGGGTTAGGGTTGAGCCAGGGTGTGGGGCTAGGGTTAGGGTTAGGCCTACAGGGTTATGTGAGTTCATTGGTTGGTTCTGTAACATGCTCATAATAGCACTGGCTCTAAAAAGGCTTTGGCTAATAGCATAGCTCTGAAAAGGTTATTGTTCTGGTCCTTGATGTGTGTGTTTGTTTAGGACTGCCAGGCGGGCCTGAACTTTGCAGATGAGGCAGAGGCAGAGAGGTTCTGTGCAGCCGTGGAGAGACAGATCCAACAAGCCCCAGGTTTGGAGAGAAACACACACACTTCAGATTACATTTACATTATAATAAGCTCACTCAGCTTCAGGCAAGCCAGTCCTCTTCTCTTTCTTACTCTCCCTTGTCTCCTCTTCTCCCATCTCTCTGTCTCGGTCTTTCACTCTATTTCTCCCATAATATTTTATATGTTGCTCTCTTTTGCTGAACCCCCCATCTTTTTCTCTCCCCCCTCTCTCAGACAGAGCTAGTGGGCAGATGAACCATACTGGCAGTGTGGACTTCTCCTCAGGCTGTATCTGTGAACAGGAACAGAGACGATCTGAGATCAGCACTCCATCTCCATATGTGTCAGAGTGAGAAATATAGAAATATAGTAATACATGTATATATATATATATAGAAATATAGCTCAGACAGACTCAGACAATTCACTATTAGAGATATTTTATGATGCTGCATTAGAATGGAGTAAAAGACAAATGGCTGATTTAATCTTCTCTCTTTTCCACAGACAGGAGTCCCAGGTGAGAGTGGACCCAGAGCAAGGCCTCAGTGTGAGCACAAACCTGACACCACTGTTATTTTAACACATCCATAACACAACCATTATTATGTAGCTGTCGGATGAAAACCTCTTATCTCCAATTAACAATAACGAAATTCAGAAGGTATTTTGAACACATTTCATTGGTCTTAGAGTCATGAAATGTACAGAGTATATTGATGAGAGTAATTGCTTTTAATACAAGGTTTTGATCTGACAGCGTATTATGATCATCATAGAATAATTCATAAAATTCTAATTGCACATTTATATCTGTTATATCACAGTCATCAATGCTATTGTAATGTCACATGCATCATCATCCTCACCTGTGTGCAGACTAGAGAGCTGGACCCTGCTCTGAGGAAGCTGGTCAGGATGGAGAGACAAAATGAGGAGGATGTGACGGACAGACACACATCTAAAGTAATCTGCAGCCTCATCTACAGTCTGGGGGGCGTGGAGGCTGACAGCAGGGACATGAACAACAGAGGTAGGCCCCCTGCTGGCTAAGAGGGATCATATTTTGCATTGCCTTGATTATTAGTTGAATCAGGTGTGTTAGTGCTAAGCTAGAACAAAAGCCTGTGCACCCACCCTGTGTGTCTCCAGAGCCAAGACTGAAGAACACAGGACAGAATTGTTTTGGTGTCTCTCATAGGTCCAGCCTCTAAGACCTTACCCAACAGAGCTACAGGGACCTCCACCTCCCTGGCCCTGAGGAAGGGGCCTCTGCCTCCTCTCCCGTCCCCCCTCACACGGAGTGTCAGCTCTCGAGATGTCTCCAAGAGCCCTCTCCCACCCTGGGTCCCCCAACCTCCCTCTATGCCCGCCCCCCCTCCCCCTGCAGGGGCACTCGCTGAGAGGATCAGAAAGACCATGAGCTTCAGACCGGTGAGAGAACATGACTGGGGCATGTCAATCAAAGTCATAGACTATGTCCACTGTATGGCGATGTGAGGTTGATACAATGGTGTGTGTGTGTGTGTGTGTGTGTGTGTGTGTGTGTGTGTGTGTGTGTGTGTGTGTGTGTGTGTGTGTGTGTGTGTGTGTGTGTGTGTGTGTGTGTGTGTGTGTGTGTGTGTGTGTGTGTGTGTGTGTGTGTGCGTATGATAGGTGGGCTCACCCTCTGCTGTAGAGTCTGACCTGGTCCTGAGTGCACTGAGGGAGATATTCCAGAAACACCAATACCTCCAGCATCATAAAGGTGGACCTACTGTATCTCTCTCTCCATCTCATCTCATCCACAGTCTGTGATGTCAGCTTACCCTGGGGTCGTCTCAAGTCTTGTCTGTTCTGCAGCTCATCATGTCTGTCTTCTCCTCCGCAGATGACACCACAAGCCAGTCAGAGATGGATTCTTACAGCGGGCAGTGGCTGTAGAGATAACAGGGTGAGAGGAGAAATATCCCCCTGCTTTCACAAGCATGTTGTTTCTCAAGCATGTTGTTATTTGAAGTCTTCACTTTTGTCTTTCATTTGGAATTAATTCACTGTTAAATAATGATGCATCATTGAAAAAAATGTTTTAGTGAAGAATACGATGCTCAATCAAGCCCTTTCTAAAAATAAAATCTGTAAAATCCTTCATCAAACTCTGACTAAACTTCCCTTGAATTGTGTGTGTGTGTGTGTGTGTGTGTGTGTGTGTGTGTGTGTGTGTGTGTGTGTGTGTGTGTGTGTGTGTGTGTGTGTGTGTGTGTGTGTGTGTGTGTGTGTGTGTGTGTGTGTGAAAGAGATATGAGTTTATGAATTATCTCAATCTTGCTGACCTCATCGCCACTCAACTCTTATTGGCACCCCTGATCTCATTGCCACACATACATTTGTATTTTAAAATATAATTAATTTATGGTAGCGTAAAACACAACCTAGTGGATCACATAGCCTACCTCAGTGGCTGTGCTTAAAACACAACGGTTGTAGCGCATCTGCTGCTGCGTTTGCGCGCTCTGTAATCCTCTCCACCCTCTACGCTCAGTGTCATTGAACGCCGCGGAGAGACTCACATTAAACGAAACCACGCTGGACAGCTGCTCTCCTTCAAACCTGGACAATGAGAGTTTCATGCCGTCCACGAGCCACGCGAGACATGGCAGGTAGGGTACAATGCCGGTGGAGTCTTAGCACTTGTCATTTTATGCTGGATGCGATGAGGGAGTTTCAACGACGTGTGCAAGCAGCCCTATTGCGTTGCGTTTGCTAACTAGCGGAGGACGTAAACAAGCTCGTCACGTAGACTAGTTTTCCAACAACAGAGCCTTATTGCCTGCTTAAATCATAATAAAGCGATGTCAACAATTGTTTTTTAGAAAGCAAGGGGCGAATATTTGTCATTAATATACAAATTTAGCGTTCGCAAAGACTGTTGTTGATAGTGCCTATGCTAGCATCGCAATGTGGTTTAGCTAGTGGAACGTTAATTGTCCATTATACATCTTTAGGGTAGCCTACATGTTGCATTTTTATCAGCAGAATAGTGACGATGCCAGCGGATGGGCTATTTGATAAAAATGCATTTATGTTGAAATGTTATTCAATGATAATGGTATGTTAGATGTTATTTGTTAGTAAATGTAGTACATTTCTTATTTGATCCACAAATAGCCTATCACGGATTGTTGTCACTCAGTCATGTCCCTGAATTTGCAGGACTGGAGAAGTGGGGCATATTGCATGTTTACCATAGCAGTGGTCAGCTGTAAACAAGCTGCCTGTTGTTGATGTACTATTTAGGTAGTGGGTTGCCCTTGTAAACGTCTTGTTAAATAGTTTAAAATGGGATTTGAATGTGGTATTTTAAATCCCAATCCTTGTCATAGAATGCTGTGGTTTGTTATTGTATTGATTGAACCACGTGTCACTCACTGTAAACCATGATCTTCCTGTATGTCAGATGCAAGCATTTCAGTGCTGCACCTATCTGCTGTTCTATGGGATTCTAAAAGACTTGGTGAACTCAAGTCTGTCTGTGGCATGGCATGACAAACTGCTCTTTCTCTGTTAATACAAAACATGTTTTATTGTCACATACACCGAATAGGCACCGTTAAATGTTTTGTTTTGCAGGGTCAGACATAGTAGTATGGTGGCCCTGGAGCAAATTATGGTTAAGTGCCTTGCCCAAGGGCACATCAACAGATGATTTACCTTGGCGGCTCAGGTATTCAAACCAGCGACCTTTCAGTTACTGGTCCAACTCTCTAACTGCTAGGCTACCAGCATATACAGCTACACCTTCAGTTAAATTTACTGACACTGTTAAGAGAGTCCTGTTACAAGAGTGCTAGGTCTGTTTCTTGCATATGTGGGAGTGTCAAACTATGCCAGCAGAAGATTTGGCTGATTTCTTCATGAACAATCAATGTCTTGTCCCATATAAGGGTGCATCATGAACTTGACCCTGAATATAGCCTAATTACAATTTCAGACTGGCCACATAGGCTAGGGTTTGAGTGCACAAACAGTGCTTTTTCACTGAGTGTCCGCCAATGGAAAAACAAACATTACAATGTTTGCAGTTGAATAGGTATATTTTCTTCTGCTTTTGTCAGGCTACACAGTATAACATGTAGTACTATGTCCATATTTTAACATCTGATGTGTTATTCCATGACTCAGTCATTACGACACTACACTATTATGCAAGACCCCTGTTCTGGAATATGGAGCCTGAAGGCTTCCAATGATGACATCAGCAGCAGTAACATCATCACCACCCTCTTTCTCAGCCATCTATTTCCTGTGTTTGAGGGGTGCAAAATCCACTTGGCACTTAAATCTTGCTGGATTGATTGCTTCCATTTTACTCAGGCAACTTTTTCATACTCTTGCTTGTGCCTGTCGTTTTTCCCTGTTAATGTTACGACTGCGGGAATGTTTGTAATGACCTGTCAAACGCACTCCGCAATGGATGAAATGAGCTCAATGGAATACATTGTCTTTTTATTGAATCTATAGGAACTCTAAAGCTTCTTCTGGGATTTAAAGCACCGTCTCAATAATTACATCAATGGAAAGAGAAGAAAGATTTTTTTGTGGAATTGAAAAAAGTACTAATTTAATACAGTTGAAATGAAGGCCACTTCGAATATGAACACTTGTATTATAGTGATTGTTATCTCACAAACATTGTAAAGTATGTTTAGATAGGTGTAATTATTTTTTTTATTGTTCTTAAAAAAAATCACCTTTTATTTAACTAGGGAAGTCAGTTAAGAACAACCTCTCTGGGATAGGGGGATGCAAATGTCCCACTTGGCCAATTGCAGGGATGCCTACTGGAGAACTTATTTGTATTTGCTTTTAATATTTTTAATGAATTTATCTTATTAACACTTTGTTCTAGCTAGCTATTTGTATAGGTAGCTATCAGGTAAAATACTATAACATTCAAACTTTCATTAAATCACACATGCAAGATAGCAAATTAAAGCTACACTCGTGTGAATCTGGCCAACATGTCAGATTTCAAAAAGGCTTTTCGGCGAAAGCATAAGAAGCTATTATCTGATAATAGCACTGCAGTAAACAAAGAGAGTAACATATTTCAACCCTGCAGGCGCTACACAAAACGCAGAAATAAAATATAAAACATGCCTTACCTTTGATGAGCTTCTTTTGTTGGCACTCCAATATGTCCCATAAACATCACAAATGGTCCTTTTGTTCGATTAATTCCGTCCATATATATCCAAAATGTCAATTTATTTGGCGCGTTTGATCCAGAAAAAAACAGCTTCCAATTTGCGCAAAGTCACTACAAAATATCTCGAAAGTTTACAGGAAACTTTGCCAAAACATTTTTAAATACTTTTGTAATACAACTTTAGGTATTTTTAGACGTTAATAATCGATCAAATTGAAGACGGGTCTTATCTGTTTTCAATAGAGGACGAGAGGAAACTAACGCTACTTTTCAAGTCTTGGCCAACTCTCAACAGCGTTACCCTTTTCTAGGATGGCCGTACTTCTTCATTGCATAAAGGAATAACCTCAGCCAAATTTCAAAGACTGGTGCCATCCAGTGGAAGTGGTAGGAACTGCAAACAAGTGCCTAAGAAATATCATATCCCCATGAGAACCCATTGAACATACAGCGACCTCAAAAATAAATAATTCTGAATGGTTAGTCCTCGGGGTTTTGCCTGCTACATAAGTTGTGTTATACTCACAGACATGATTCAAACAGTTTTAGAAACTTCAGAGTGTTTTCTATTCAAATCTACTAATAATATGCATATCTTATATTCTTGGCATGAGTAGCAGGAAGTTGAAATTGGGCACGCTGTTTATCCAAAAGTGAAAATGCTGCCCCCTATCCTAAAGAGGTTTTAAGAACAAATTGTTATTTATAATGACAGCCTTCCCCAGCCAAACTCGAACGACGCTGGGCCAATTGTGCGCCGCCCTTTGGGACTCCCAATCACGCTCGGTTGTGATACAGCCTGGAATCGAATCAGGGTCTGTAGTGACACCTCTAGCACTGAGATGCAGTGCCTAAGACTGTTGCGCCACTCGGGAGCCCAAATCTAGAGCCAAGCGTGTTGATTTTTAATCTGAGGGTATCCTGCTATTGATACTTGTTGAATTCTACAACAGAACGTAACAACAACAGTAATTAATGAGGCAGTCTAGACAGCGCAGGTACTTTAGACAGAGCATGTGCTTGGTGGTTGCAGCCCTATTCCACCCCTTTATGTTATTTTATTCATCTCTGCAAACACACTTGCTGTATTTAATAATATGAGCCTCATTTGCATATCTTTTTTTTCGCACAAAATATTGTTTAAATAGATTTTCCTATTGTATATCTTGAGTGTATTCTTCACTATTGTCCAACTGTTGCATTTATTAGAATTGTTTTAAACTTTTTTACAATTTAGATGACAATTGCTACTTTTCTTCAGAATTGATCCAAGTCAGGCTGGACCACGTGACCTGATCATGTCACCTGACATGGTCCACGTTCATTTGCCAAACGTTGTCGAGTGTTGCAGATAGAAATGCCATAAATATGTTGGAGAGGCATGTTTGTTTTACATTACATATCTGAATGCTCCAAAACGTCCTGCGCCCCCCCAGGGAAAACTCCAGGGCCCAGGTCATATGGGCAGAAAAAACTCCTGGCTCTACTTATGGCCCATGTCGATCCACTGAGTCTCTAATTGTATTCTTATTTGATAAATGTAAAGTACCCTTCACAATGGTGCATGAGATCACAAAACGCTACAAAGAAGAACAGACACAATAAAAAGCTGAGTAGTGACTACAAGCATCAATCAGACCACACAGAGGGAGGTAGCCTAGTTGCAACATTTGCCAATTCCCTATTAGTCATTTAAACATTGACATTGTTTTTAGAGGGGCCACCAAAATATTTGCACCGTCTTGGATGTAGAGCCAAAGTATCAGAATCAGACGAATTTAAGGATTTTGGGCACTGGCCAGCCGGGCTAGTATACCAACATTTCTACTTGCCCTGGTCCAAAATCTGCTATGCAATATTCGAAAAGACAAAATTTCACCTGCATCTCGGGCTAGTTTGGCACATTTTCTACTAGCCCTGTCTGAAAAGTGCTAACTAGCCTCGGGCTAGTGTGCTAGCTGAATTTCTATCCCTGTCTCAGACACTAAATAGCCTAGCTACTGAGGTCAGAGTGACCGAGAGGCTATTTACCCCCTCATCCCAGAGTTTTTTGAGGTTATGTGAGTGTGTATGTTAAAAGATTTAGGGGTCCACCTGTTTCTATGTCAGGTATATACAAAAAGGAGGTGTTTTGGAGGTGTGCTGTGGTAAGCAGAGGACTGAATTGGTCGGATCAGGCCAGTAATGTGTTCACTGTGACTGAAGCCTCCAGGTCTATAAGTGCTTGTAATCTCCCTTTATATCCTTTTTTTTTTTTGACTCATCATTTGCTTCCTTACGTTTTTCTCCCTTATCCTCATTCTCTGCCTCTCTCTATCTGTGTGAAAGTTCAACCCACACTCAGAATCGCATTAAAGGCTCCAGGGAGGGATTTGTCTACTAGTGTATGTGTGTGTGTTCATTCATGTTCATGAATCTGTGTTTGTGTTTGTGTGTGTGTGTGTAGGTCACAGGGCTCAGCCTTTTTATCCCCATCCAGATAAGAATGCTTGGCTTCCTAAATAGCATAGCGTACATTGCATAATGAACAAAGAGTAAGAGTAGCATGCATTGAATGTATTTTATTACTAACGTGCAAAAATATGTCCTTAGGCCCATTTCATCATCGATAAAGGCTTATTTAATTTTCTCATTGATACTAGTCTAATGAAAGCAGGACCTTGGGTAATTGTTTTGACTATTCCATGAATCGATATTAGGTCAGAGAGAGGCTGATGAAATTGGTGGTATGGGTGTGTTTTTGGTTTGTGTTAAGGCTTGCAATGCAGAGTTGTGCTCATTGGCGTAGCACCGTTTTGCAATGCCAGCAGGCAAGATTCGAGTAAGCCCCCCCCCCCCCAAAAAAAATATGTTTGTTTTAGGAATTGTAATTTTTAAAAATTGCCATGGGGTTGAGAGGAAATGTTGCTGTTTTTTAAAGCAAATTTCCTGCAATTAAACAGATTTTGCCATGGGGCAGATTAAAAATGTGCTTTTTTAAGAACTAATCTCATGCTATACACATTTTGCCATGAGGTTGAAAGAAAATGTTGCTGTTTTAAAGCAAATTTCCTATAATTCTAAACATTTTACTATGGCTTATGATGTGTTCATATGCTATCTGAGTGGGTCCATAAAGCTTGTGGATCCCCCCGGTTCACAGTGTGCTTTCTACGCCACTGTCTGTGTTCTATTGTTAGGGCTAAAGAAAAACTCCTTGTCCTACTACAGAGTAGAACCAACCATTGCAGTGAAATGAAGACTGATTAATGCTAGTATGACCCTCCATAAATTGTCATTGCACTGCCAGCCCATTACCTCATCCCATTTTAGCTGGAGAAGAGTTGATGAGGTGAGTGGTGGTTGTTGTGACAGAGTAATAAGTAATTGATATTTCAGAAAGAGCTTGACTTTAAAAGCAGAGTCTGTTCTGTCTGTGGGGTGGTTGGATCATCTCTAAAAGCTTGGATTGTGGAAAGTAACTTTACATTGGGACATGGCATCTGTGTTGATTCAGCCCACTGTGCATAATAAATACACAGCTAGTTTCCTTGATCATCACACATTCTTTTTGTAACTTGTTTCTAAAATGATGAGTATTGCTTCCTGGTTCCTGCATGTGATATGGCTCTCCTACATTATACATTTAAGAAGGTCTCATGGCAAGTCTGTGTTGTTTTAATAGGCAAATCAGTTAAGAACAAATTCTTATTTTCAGTGATGGTCTAGGAACAGTGGGTTAACTGCCTTGTTCAGGGGCAGAACAACATTTTTTTTTTTTACCTTGACAGCTCGGGGATTCAATCAAGTCCAATGCTCTAACCACTAGGCTACCTGCCGCCCCGCACTAGCATTTCTTCTCCATGGTGAGTGGATTTACTTCCCATCCTGATGTCTTCTAGAATGCAAACACATTCTGAACATTCTAATTGGTCCCAGAAACTGATGCGTTGGACCAGACCCGGTCAATATGATGATGTTATCAACTTTCGTACAATGACCCTCGTTTTTACATTAGCACGACTCTAGGATGGCAGTTTCAGACAATGTCGTCAGGCAAGCATTAACTCTGTCATATTTTCTCATCCTCCTGTAACCATGAATGCTCTCTCTCACCCAGAGAAAAAAGGAAGTTAGGTAATGATGCTTCCAAATGAAAAACATAGAATGAACATGCAACAGGGCCAGGCATTGTCTGTAAGTAACGACCTCAAGTCCAGGGACTTTGTGTGTGTCAGTGAGACTAAGATGATTAGGCCTACCAGTAAGTGTGTACAGCAGGTGTCTACCTATTGGCTGATGAGATTAGTCCTGCTGACTTATTGACTAGTCTGGGATTGGGACATCTTTGACCATGCTGTCACTGTCACCCTAATATAGGCAAGGGGTGAAGAGGGTCAGTTGAGCACTCCAGTTTAGCATAGACTAAGATTTTCCGTGTGTGTGTGGTCGTCATAGGTTGACCAGGTCACCACCATATAGACATTCATTTTGTTAAGGGGCAGAAAACGGAGCTGATTGTGGACTACAGGAAACGGAGGGCCGAGCACGCCCCCATCCACATTGACAGGGCTGTAGCGGAGAGGGTCGAGCACGCCCCCATCCACATTGACAGGGCTGTAGCGGAGAGGGTCGAGCACACCCCCATCCACATTGACAGGGCTGTAGCGGAGAGGGTCGAGCACGCCCCCATCCACATTGACAGGGCTGTAGCGGAGAGGGTTGAGCACGCCCCCATCCACATTGACAGGGCTGTAGCGGAGAGGGCCGAGCACGCCCCATCCACATTGACAGGGCTGTAGCGGAGAGGGTCGAGCACACCCCATCCACATTGACAGGGCTGTAGCGGAGAGGGTCGAGCACGCCCCCATCCACATTGACAGGGCTGTAGCGGAGAGGGTCGAGCACGCCCCCATCCACATTGACAGGGCTGTAGCGGAGAGGGTCGAGCACGCCCCCATCCACATTGACAGGGCTGTAGCGGAGAGGGTCGAGCACGCCCCCATCCACATTGACAGGGCTGTAGCGGAGAGGGTCGAGCACGCCCCCATCCACATTGACAGGGCTGTAGCGGAGAGGGTCGAGCACGCCCCCATCCACATTGACAGGGCTGTAGCGGAGAGGGTCGAGCACGCCCCCATCCACATTGACAGGGCTGTAGCGGAGAGGGTCGAGCACGCCCCCATCCACATTGACAGGGCTGTAGCGGAGAGGGTCGAGCACGCCCCCATCCACATTGACAGGGCTGTAGCGGAGAGGGTCGAGCACGCCCCCATCCACATTGACAGGGCTGTAGCGGAGAGGGTCGAGCACGCCCCCATCCACATTGACAGGGCTGTAGCGGAGAGGGTCGAGAGCTTCAAGTTCCTTGGTGTCTACATCACTAAGGAATAACATGGTCCACACACAGCAACACAGTCATGCAGGCACAACAACGCCTTCCCCCATTCAGGAGGCTGTCATGCCAAATAGTGTCCCACAGCCAAATAGTGTCCCACAGCCAAATAGTGTCCCACAGCCAAATAGTGTCCCACAGCCAAATATTGTCCCACAGCCAAAAAGTCTTCCCCCACACACACACAATGGGATTCGAGAAGCAATTAGCAAAGTAATTTTTATCAGGAAACCAATATGGACTATAGCCCGTCGTTTCAAATGGGAACAAATTAGTCATAGTGGGCAGAACAAGCAAGAAGGTGGGCAGAGCCAAGCACGAGCTAGCGAGATCCTATTGGCGCGTTCTAGCAAACATTTGCATATTTCTGTTAGGGAACGCCTACTCTGTGACGTGCATGTGTGCAATAACTAAATTTGCTTTTGCACTCCTTCTAAACAATGCCATTATTTTATTTTTGGGGGAAAGGGTAAGGTCTACAAAATGTAGTCCACTCTGTTTGTAACAGATTGTAGTTTTGGGAACAGTATTGAGATCAAAAGTTTAATCGATGAGAACATTTGCAGAATGTTGTCCAAAATCCATATCGTTCCATCTTCTCCCACTGCTGTCCACTTGGCTTCCTCTCACTGCCATATTTGGAAGTGAGTGGAAACACCAAGCGGATGCTTTACATTTATACAGCCAGTGAAATATCAGTGTCATTGTTCTATCTGTCTTATTAACGTCCGTTGCTACGGATGTTGCTTGTTGCTAGAACATGCCAAAATCTGCCTAGTCTACGTAATGAAAGAATAAAAATTGATAGCATTCGTTGCTATGCTGGTTGTTATGTTCTGATTGTCCTGAGGCGCATGCAGTCAAAATTCAGGGTAAAATGCGATCATTGTTATAGGTTATTTACACTATTAATGATATTTTTTATCTTTAAATATCAGATTATTATTGGATAAAGAACAAAACATGATCCATGCATGGTCATTGACGTTTACTTGCATGCAAAACTTGATTTAGCTAGCATGAGCATGCTGCAAGCAAGCATGGATGCTGCAAATGATGGATGCAAACACTACTGTGAGGTAAGACCACTTTTCCAAATCTCTTTATTTAGCTAGCTAGCTAAGCTTTGTATTGCATTATTTGTCTTTGTAATTAAATAAATAGCTATCTCTTATACAGAGTAGCATATGAAAAGTGCTATATCATCAGTAAAATGTGGGATAAAGGTGAACTGCATAAATTAATCTTCTGGTCATCATGAGTGATCAGATTGTACCTGGGTCTACCATTAGAGAGGCTGGTTTCAGACTATGATCTATAAGTAGATCATTAGAAACCCTGTTGCAGTGAGGTTATTTTAGCAATAACTGTACCCATTGTATATCTATGTGTGTAAATTAATTGATTTCTTGCTACATTCATAATAGGTCGTTTATCCTTTGTTTTTCTTGTTCCATACCAGGCTGCCATGGTGCGGGCCTCTCAAACAACTTCCTCCCAGCAACAACAGAAATGTGAGCCAAGCTTTCAAACATAACATCAGGAGGCAAGAGAAACAGATATGTTACGTGTTTACATTGCACAATTTATCTATTTTTTAAAAATAGCATAATGTCTCAATTACAAACAGTATGTTGCCCTTGTTTTTTTTTAAAGCGCCATTCCTCTGGAATCACCACAGCGAGTGAAACTTCAACCATGTCAGTCATTTTTATTTATGTATTTATTTTACCTTTATTTAACCAGGCAAGTCAGTTAAGAACAAATTCTTATTTTCAATGACAGCCTAGGAACAGTGGGTTGTTCAGGGGCAGAATGACAGATTTGTACCGTGTCAGCTCGGGGGTTTGAACTTGCAACCTTCCAGTCACTAGTCCAACGCTCTAACCACTAGGCTACCCTGCCGACCCAACAGTGAGTGACAAACAAACGGGGAACATCTCAATAGTCCAAGTTACTCTCTCCCTGTCTTTTTAATCTGCACTAATGAATAATATCTGGACGATGTAAAACCTATCATCTCTCCCTTCTGTTTTTGAATCTTTCTACCTCCTGATTCTGCCTCTACCTTTTCCTCATCCTGTAACTGGTTCTCTCCTCTTCCTCCAGACGAAATCCTGCGTCTAGTGACGTCCATTTGCCAACAACCTGCCCACTCCACTCCACTCGACCCCAACCCCTCCTCCCTCCTATGTCTGACCACTGGCTGCTTTCTCTCCAACTTTGACTGCCAGTCGTACCCCTCCTCAAAAAAATGAACACTTCTCCGATAGGTATCCTTTCTTTCTTTTTTATCTTGATATACAAACTGTCAGTCGGATAGCACTGAATAAATCAGATTAAGCCGTTAACAAAACGTACAATTCAGTTGGATTAACCTCTCTGCGCACAGAACCCATTAGCGGGATGAAATTCGACAACATACGATGATCGCTACATAAATAGTCATATTAAACATGAATGAAAATACAAGTGTCTCACATGTTTCGAAAGCCTAGAATCTTGCTAATTCAACTGCGTTGTCAGATTTAAAAAAGGATTTACTGCGAAAGAATACGATGCGATTATCTGAGGATAGAGCCCAATAAAAAACTATTTCAACCAGCACAGGCTAACAAAATCACTAACTGCAGTAAAATAAATAGTTTACCTTTGACGATCTTCTCTGTTTGCAATCCCAATGCTCATTGTTACACAATGAATGGTCTTTTGTTTGATAAAATCCATTTTATAGCCTAACACGAAACATTTTGTGAACTGCTTTTGTTGTGAATTCCGTCTCATTCCATTTTCGACGACACATTCGAGGTAAATACACACACAAAACGTGACTTTTCCAGTCATGTTTGGTTTCATTGCAATCAACTGGTTTGTTTGTAACACAACCAAACCTGATGGGTCATTTCGCGGGACGTATTGACTGAAAGAAACCAATTTGAAGACAACAAGTAATGACATCATTGTGCACCAATGATATGACCGCTGTTTCTTTGATTGACTTTTAACCCAATGACCACTGATCGTCTTGAAATCTAGCTGGGTAGATAGCCAATGAGCTGAGGTAAACGGCAATATGTCATGTTTATGTGTTGGAAGACCAACCCATGTAGTAAACTCAAGCGTAAAGATGGTCATTCGCCATTGAAGTTTCATACCGGAAGTAGCAACGCATGTTACGCACAGCGTTGTTTTTGTAAAGGGCATCTACAGCTGTTAATATACAGTGCCTTGCGAAAGTATTCGGCCCCCTTGAACTTTGCGACCTTTTGCCACATTTCAGGCTTCAAACATAAAGATATAAAACTGTATTTTTTTTGTGAAGAATCAACAACAAGTGGGACACAATCATGAAGTGGAACGACATTTATTGGATATTTCAAACTTTTTTACAAATCAAAAACTGAAAAATTGGGTGTGCAAAATTATTCAGCCCCTTTACTTTCAGTGCAGCAAACTCTCTCCAGAAGTTCAGTGAGGATCTCTGAATGATCCAATGTTGACCTAAATGACTAATGATGACAAATACAATCCAGCTGTTTTGCAAGGAGGAATGGGAAAAAATGTCAGTCTCTCGATGTGCAAAACTGATAGACATACCCCAAGCGACTTACAGCTGTAATCGCAACAAAAGGTGGCGCTACAAAGCATTAACTTAAGGGGGCTCTTATAATTTTGCAATTTGTGTTATATTACCATTTTGGTATTTTGTATTTAGTTATTCCATTCAAAATGTACAACTTCACCAATTTGGCCCCTTGGGTACATTTGGGCTACTTGTGTGGGACACCTGGGTGACTTCATGATACATGTCATGTATGCACACTCATTTTGGAAGTTATCATTCTGAAACTTTGCACAAGTACTGTTGCCCTCTTATGTTTTTCACTGAAATTGTCCCCATCATCCTATCTGAATGTTTGTTTTGTCTTGTTCATTTTAAAGATGATGATACAACAAAAATGAAAGAAACGTATGGGTTTTTCATTGTATTACCTAAACCAGATCTATTGTGTTATATTCTCCTACATTCAATTCACATTTACACAAACGTCAGAGTGTTTTCTTTCAAATGAAATCAAGAATATGCATATCCTTGGTTCTGAGCCTGCGCTACAGGCAGTTAGATTTGGGTATGTCTTCTGGCAGAAATGGAAAAAAGTAGGGGGGTAGCTGTAAGACTTAACAAGAAGTTAAGCTTTTAAATTATGTAAGACACTTGTATTTTCGTGAGTGTTTAATATTACGATTTTTGTATTTTGAATTTCGCACTCTGCAATTTCACCGGATGTTGTCGTAGGTATCCCGCTAGTGGTTCATGCGCCCTAAGAGGTTTTAAGGGGAGTGTTAGGATCTAACAATTGGATTTAATTATTTCCAGGCCACCGCTCGGTGACTCAAACAATGCATTTATTTTCAGAACCGTCCACTGACCATGGATTTACCCTTCGACATGGTAAAAGAGAAGCAAAACGGGGACAGACATAGGTCGGTAAATAAGTCACACGGTGGACTTGTACGAAAGGTTGCCTCTCGAGCTGTTCTCATTCTAGGTGTGACGCATCATTCCTTTTAGTAAACAAATGCACCTGGTTTTGTTTGGTTATTACTGCAGTGTGTTTGAAATGTGCATTTCGGTTAGAAGGGAATTTTTACACTGTGTATTATATGCATATCATTTTGAGTATTATAGCACGTAACTGTGTTTTTTCAGTGTATTTTGCCTGATAAGATGGTTAGTAAATATTAGTTGGTCAACCCGAAGATGGCGCCGGAGCATGTTACGTTGGAAATTGAATTAGGTCCCACCCTTTCAGGGTCATTAAAGGAATTAGTCATATTCCATCAATTCAGTCATTTTTAATGTCCTAGTCATTAATGTGTTACTACTGCCACCTAGTGGTGCTTTAGTTTAAGCCCTTTATATGTAGTAACATGGTTAAAGTGATGCCTTTTTATAGTTTATATTATAAGTGGTGTCATATGTCATTGTATTTATATGTACAGTACCAGTCAAATGTTTGGACACACCAACTCATAAGCACAAATCAGATGGCATATCGCTGCAGAATGCTGTGGTAGCCATTGCTGGTTAAGTGTGCCTTGAATTCTAAATAAATCACAGACAGTGTCACCAGCAAAGCACCATCACACCTTCTCCTCCATGCTTCACGGTGGGAACCAAATATGCAGAGGTCATCTGTTAACCTACTCTGCGTCTCACAAAGACTATTTGGACTCATTAGACCAAAGGGCAGATATCCACCGGCCTAATGTCCATTGCTTGTGTTTCTTGGCCAAAGCAAGACTCTTCTTCTTATTGGTGTCCTTTAGAAATGGTTTCCCTTGCAGCAATTTGACCATGAACGCCTGATTCACACAGTCTCCTCTGAACAGCTATGTTGAGATGTTACTTGAACTCTGTGAAGCATTTATTTGGGCTGGTAACTCTAATGAGGCTGGTACCTCTATTTCTGAGGCTGGTAACTCTAATGAACTTATCCTCTGCTGCAGAGGCAACTCTGGGTCTTCCTTTCCTGTGGTGGTCCTCATTTGAGCTGTTTTTGCAATAATATGGACTTGGTATTTTACCAAATAGGGCTATCTTCTGTATACCTCTCCTACCAACACAACCGATTGGCTCAAACTCATTAAGAATGAAAGAAATTCCACAAAATAATTTAAGGCACACCTTTTAATTGAAATGCATTCCAGGTGACTGCCTCATGAAGCTGGTTGAGAGAATGCCAAGAGTGTGCAAAGCTGTCATCAAGGCAAAGGATGGCTACTTTGAAGAATCTCAAATATAGAATATATTTTGATTTGATGAACACTTTTTGGTTACTACATGATTATATGTGTTATTTCATAGTTTTGATGTCATCACTATTATTCCACAATGTAGAAAATAGTAAAAATAAAGAAACCATTGAATGAGTAGGTGTGTCCAAACTTTTGACTGGTACTGTATGTTATCCTGATATTAATGGCACTTTGTATTTAGCTCTCTCCTTGAGAATCCACACATTCGCTCTTCCACACCCGTAGGTATGTGTCAATGGTACACGCGGTAGCCTTCCTAGTGACCATCCCATAACTCTACATACTCTGCCTGTTGTAAATTACTTGGAGGAATAACAGTATACAAGTTAACCGTTCACTGTGCCTTGCCGTCATTGCTTTCTGACTGATGCCTGGAGGCAAACACGCTCAAACCAAACCAGCAACCTAAGAATAATAGTCCTTTAGCCATCATAGGTGAGGAACCTCAGACATTTTCCTCCAATCTGTTTTAAAAATGAGGCGAAGAAAGAGGACATGAGGAATCCCAAATCAAAACCTAGCCCTTACACCCTATGCACTTGCGTTGGTGTAAGCAATATGGGGACAATTCAACCAGGCCTGGATCTACCTTTAAACCTGTGTTTTCTTTCTGCATCCTTCTATGCCTCTCTTTCCCTTTTTAATCTGCGCCTGTTCTTCAGGATCTAGTGGTTCTGGGACGCATACCGTATCCCTTTCCCCAGACCTTGATCCACCTGATGTCCTCCATGATCAACCACCCTCCAAGATCCCACTTTTCATGACATTATCTACAGCTACTGTTAATGTCATGTGGTTTGATAGAATCTGCTTAGGGACCTGTGCATGACATATCATCCTAGGCACAGTGAGATACACTACAGGCAAAGTGACCAGTAGAACCCCTTGTAGCATCCACAGCTTCTCTATCCCACACATCAGAATTGAGATAAAGGATTTAAAAAATCACTTTACTTATATGTACTTGTAATTCATACTTCTGTTTTCTCAACTAAATTGTATTTTATTGTTTGTGTTGATGTTCGCCTATACTCATGTATTTCAGTCTATAACTGCCATGTGGGTATATTAAATAAAATCAACAAGTTCATTACACACCTGTTACGCAATTATTATTATTCTTTTTAATAATTCAATCTTCAATATTGCCCCCTTTTTTCCCCCCACAGGCTGTTCATTTAATTATTTGTTGTAATTCCCTTTTTGGTATTCGTGAGTTCAACATTCTTCAACTGTGTCCTGTATTATATTCAACCACAAGTGTACTGCTGCATTACTGAGCTATGCCATGTGATTGAGGTAGGGAAAAATAATCATAATAGGACTAATGGCATACTTTAGTAAGACAAGGGAAGCTCAAAATATGCCAGTCAGAGGAGCCAGTGTATGACTTTAACTGATTTTCACATTACTGAAGTGTTAATAGCTTCATGGGAGCTCACTTTGCGATCTGAAAGGTAAATTAATATGCAGTTTACATGTTTTCTTTGATATTTCTAAAACCAAGAACATGACTTTGTTGTTGAAATGTTACGGAACACAAAGTAGTTCAAAGTAACGTTTTCATCTTAATCAATGAAATTGTCGCGGAAATAAGCTTTGTTTACATAGCAAGGGATGAAAATAATGGAATTTTGGCTGTAATGAGGTCCAAAATTTGACGCATTAACTTATCAAACTGTTGATATAGCGGGGGTTGGCTGGTGGACAATATTTGGTATGACATGCCCTCAGATTCTCAAAAAGTTCCACTCTCAATTGTGCAGCTGTATGTTGACTGGCTGCATCACCGCTTGGTAAGGGAACTGCTTGACATCCGACCACAAGGTGCTACAGAGGGTAGTGCGTACAGCCCAGTACATCACTGGGGCCGAGCTCCCTGCCATCCAGGACCTCTATACCAGGCGGTATCAGAGGAAGGCCCTATAAATTGTCAGACTCCAGCCAACCAAGTCAAAATGTTCTTTCTGCTACCTGTGGTGGAATTATTGTAATCAAAAGGAGACATAAGATTCCTTCAAATCAATCGAACTTTATTATTGAATTAGTGCAGTAATGGAGTTGGTTGGTAATCACCCCTGGAGGTGATCACTGAGAACTCAACAAGCTGGTTTGAGCCACAGCATTTTATAGCAAAGTCCATCCTTCTTCAGTCTACATATAACACAACAGATTTGTGGAATGGGTCACAAGGTTAAGATTTGTATGAAAGATCATTATAATTCACAGCAGACAGTATCTGCTTCATTGTGTTTTCATCGCAGAGACCAGTGTCTGGCCCCCCAATGCCATACTGGAGCCATGTCTCCCTAGTACCGTATAGAAGAGAAACATTAACTCATGCTCTGGAATGCAGTATCCCCAAAGACATAAATCTCCTGTCAGTGTTATCTCCCAGAGGCCCACTTTCAGTTCACACAGACACAATAGAGAGTTAAAAGAACCCTCTATTGTGTTGCATAATACAACCATTTGATGCAATTAAAGTATTATAACCAGCTTGTAACTTCCACCATAATCCCCCATTTTTGAAAATTCTCTCAATTTTAAAAGAAAATTTACAAGATTTAAGACGTAGAAAATGCATACATTTTTCATAAAACAAGAAGCATAAAAGCAATAACTCATTGCATGGGTTCCTGCACGTGACCAACTGCTATAGCACTGGCTCAGCCTGCTTCCAAGAAACTTAGTGATGTCTCCCATTTCAACCTCCAACACATTTTCTAAGCATTCTAGCAACTTGTCTGTGGAGGTCATGATACAGTCACCTGCACGAACCCATGAAGAAAAACAGAAGATGCATACAGTTTGAGATTCAAAGCTATATCTTCATAGACCGTGAAAAGCACATATATAATTCAATGCAACAATTTAATAAAAGCAGCTTTAGTTATCTATCACACTCCAATAGATCAGGATGATGGAAATAACTATTTAATAATATGACTATTTCCTCTGGCGTCTTCTTCAGATAGCTTTACAGTTCAAAGTGGATGGCCCATGATAATGTCCCAATTTCAAAGTCTCACCTGAGCCGCCATCACCTTTACCACCCATTATGTCTTGTCCGTTTGTCAACCAGTATACCAGCAACATAAGAGAAGTTTGGAACAGATTTCTACCCATGCTCACTCCATGTGGACTCCGGTTACAATCCTCAGAGAAAAGACATGAGAAAAGCAGTTGATCGCTCCGATCGGATGCTGTACACCGGTTGCTGGCTCAGGACTCTCAATAGAAGTGGTGGGGACAGGGTTGTATTGAACGCCTTTGTCACTCTTCTTCAGCCAGTTAGAGGGGGTTTTGAGGTACACGCACTGTTCGGTCCAATTATCTCTTCCATGCATTAAGACACCGACTGAGTTCTCTCTCATGATAATCTCGAGAGGACCGATCAGAACAACAGTTCAGTTCAATTTTGATTCAGGAAATCCAGACAAGCATTAACTATATAAATTATTATTTTTACTCATACTTAATACCAATGTATTAATACTAAAATGTGTCAAAGAGAATAACGACACATTCTATTTTGAAAAAAAACTTTTTTTCAATTTGGCTTATACTCCTCATCACACTGTCAACTTCAGCGCAGAGCCACAGGATCAGGATGTTAGACCTATAACCCATCGGGAGAAATCCCAACAATCCAGCAGACCTAATATGGTGAGGTTTGTATCAAAACAGAACAGACAACACAAAATTACACTTCTTCACATATCACTCTATACAGTCCTACGTATCACTCAAGGTGTGTAAACTTCAATCCAAAACCTCAGAGGATTTACCTCTCCCATTTTGACACATAACTCCCCATGTGTAAATTAAACAAATTAATTAATTAAAAAACACTACTACTGGTCAAAAAATAAAATAATTGCAAGTAACAAAATCAAATTCAAATCACTACCCTTAAGAACTCCATAAAGAAAAAGAATTGTACCCATACGGTCATAGGAAAATAGACTTAAGGCAGCCTACCCTTAGTCAAAGGCAACGCCCTCTCCTTCACATGGGTCCAACTCACACATATGGCTAAGAACTATAATCTTCATAATTATCAATAATACAAATTACCTTCAAATCAGTTTTACAAATGACATTCATTATCCAAATGGCTTTCCAGTGAGGGTGATCAAACCACACTGGAAAGTCAGGACAGAGGTCAAAGGTCATACAAACCCTTCAAATAAGTGTTTAGGCATCTAAATCTAATGAAAAACAGTGAAACATTTCATACATGTCGTATCCCAGGTTTCCAGTACATTTCTTTATCAAAATAACGAATGTGTTTAATTAAAACTCAGGAAATAAACACTTCCGTGTGTGTGTGCACCTTCAAGATACCTTCGCTCTAAGACAGATGGGAAAACTCACTAAACCCAAAGGAAATAGAACACATAAATCAAACAGTATTTTTAAAACACCAACAAATAGTCATAACAAGTGTGTGGGTGGGGGTGGGTGTATTTGCAAACCTTAAAGTAAAAACAAACAACAAACATTTGGTAATTTATGGCCTCAATCTCACTCACTGCTCTCATCAAGACCATAGCCCCGGGAAACATTTCAAAGAGTGACCATGAAACTAGAGGTCGACCGATTATGATTTTTCAATGCCGATACTGATTAATCGGCCTATTTATTTAATATATATATTTGTAAATAAATGACAATTACAACAATACTAAATTAACACTTTTAACTTAATATAATACATCAAAATCAATTTAATCTCAAATAAATAATGAAACATGTCAATTTGGTTTAAATAACGCAAAAAAAAGTGTTGGCGAAGAAAGTAAAAGTGCAATCTGTGCCATGTAAAATATGTGCCATGTAAAATATGTGCCATGTAAAATATGTGCCATGTAAAAAAGCTAACGTTTAAGTTCCTTGCTCAGAACATGTGAAAGCTGGTGGTTCCGTTTAACATGAGTCTTCAATATTCCCAGGTAAGAAGTTTTAGGTTGTAGTTATTATAGGAATTATAGGACTATTTCTCTCTACCATTTGTATGTCATATACCTTAGGACTATTGGATGTTCTTATAGGCACTATAGTATTGCCAGCCTAATCTCGGGAGTTGATAGGCTTGAAGGCATAAACAGCGCAATGCTTGAAGCGCAGCGAAGAGCTGCTGGCAAATGCAGGAAAGTGCTGTTTGAATGAATGCTTACGAGCCTGCTGCTGCCTACCACCTCTCAGTCAGACTGCTCTATCGAATATCAAATCATAGACTTAATTATAATATAATAAACACAGAAATACGAGCCTTAGGTCATTAATATGGCCAAA
The DNA here is from genome assembly GCF_023373465.1 of Oncorhynchus keta. Taxonomy (NCBI): domain Eukaryota; kingdom Metazoa; phylum Chordata; class Actinopteri; order Salmoniformes; family Salmonidae; genus Oncorhynchus; species Oncorhynchus keta. Next base: position 24,513,983 of record NC_068441.1, on the reverse strand, counting down.
TCCGGAAACTATTATTTAGAAAACAAAATATTCATTCTTTCAATGAAATACAGAACCTTTACGTATCCTATCTAACAGGTGGCATCCCTAAGTCTAAATATTGCTGTTACATTACACAACCTTCAGTGTTATGTCATAATTATGTAAAATTCTGGCAAATTAATTACGGTCTTTGTTAGGAAGAAATGGTCTTTACACAGTTCGCAACGAGCCAGACGGCCCAAACTGCTGCATATACCCTGACTATGCTTGCACAGAACGCAAGAGAAGTGACAATTTCCCTAGTTAAAATAAATTCATGTTAGCAGGCAATATTAACTAAATAAGTAGGTTTAAAAATATATACTTGTGTATTGATTTTAAAGAAAGGCATTGATGTTTATGGTTTGGTACACATTGGTGCAACGACGGAGCTTTTTTCGCGGATGCGCTTGTTAAATCATCACCCATTTGGTGAAGTAGGCTGTGATTCAATGATAAATTAACAGGCACCGCATCGATTATATGCAACGCAGGATAAACTAGTAATATCATCAACCATGTGTAGTTAATTTGTGATTATGTTAAGATTGATAGTTTTTTATAAGATACGTTTAATGCTAGCTAGCAACTTACCTTGGCTCCTTGCTGCACTCACGTAACAGGTAGTCAGCCTGCCACGCAGTCTCCTCATTGAGTGCAATGTAATTGGCCATAATCGGTGTCCAAAAATGCAGATTTACCGATTGTTATGAAAACTTGAAAATCGTCCCTAATTAGTTGGCCATTCCGATTAATCGGTCGACCTCTACACGAAACTCCCATTTTCCCGGAAAAACAACATTTTGTTAGCCTTCACTATACTACACCATTTCAGCAACCCAAAAGTTTAAACTACAAACAAAACATGATGATAATGATAGGTCCACTGTACTCCTTCTGATCATTCATCGTTTGTTTTAATCTACCTCAATGTTTATGTGCTCTTAATTTAGCATATGCTACCCTTGGACACTGCAACATGTATCTCGCCACCAAGTCAACAATTCACTCCCATATTATATGACTGGTCTCTCTTTTCCATAACCATGTCAAATTATCCTGGTATCATTACTAGACCAATGTCCAACAACATTTTGATAGCTGTTTCACCTTAGACTGTTCCTGTTACCCATCTAAATATAGTACTTTTTTTCTGTCGTAAATGTGGTACATTTCTCAGCATAAGGAATCAGTGATATTTGATCCCAGCCATTTAATAAAAAGTTGTTTGAGACGCGATCTCCTATGTCTCCCTGAACTGTACATACTGTAGGGGACTTCCATTAGTCCCGGAAGGAAGAATTCTACTCAAAACACTCAGATACTACAGTGTTTCATTAAGTGAAATCGACACCTAAAATAAACAATAAATAAACCCGTAACCCCTTTCCAGTAATCTAATAATTTCAACCTGTCGCATTAACAGTAAAAATATTAATCTGATGTTTAAAATCTAGAGCCTTCAAAAAGTTGGTGCTGTCTCATCAGTGTAATAGTCAAAACTAAATGTCACCCACTCTTAGTGATGATCAAATCAAATTTTATTTGTCGCATACACATGGTTAGCAGATGTTAATGCAACTGTAGCGAAATGCTTGTGCTTCTAGTTCCGACAATGCAGTAATAACCAACGAGTAATTTAACCTAACAATTCCACAACTAGTAGTAGTAACCTTATTTCACAACAACTACCTTATACACAGAAGTGTAAAGGGATGAAGAACATGTACATAAAAATATATGAATGAGTGGTACAGAACGGCATAGGCAAGATGCAGTAGATGGTATCGAGTACAGTATATACATATGAGATGAGTAATGTAGGGTATGTAAACATTATATTAAGTGGCATTGTTTAAAGTGGCTAGTGATACATTTTTTACATGTATGGCAGCAGCCACTCAATGTTAGTGGTGGCTGTTTAACAGTCTGATGGCCTTGAGATAGAAGCTGTTTTTCAGTCTCTCGGTCCCTGCTTTGATGCACCTGTACTGACCTCGCCTTCTGGATGATAGCGGGGTGAACAGGCAGTGGCTCGGGTGGTTGTTGTCCTTGATGATTTTTATGGCCTTCCTGTGACATCGGGTGGTGTGTAGGTGTCCTGGAGGGCAGATAGTATTCCCCCGGTGATGCGTTGTGCAGACCTCACTACCCTCTGGAGAGCCTTGCGGTTGAGGGCAGTGCAGTTGCCGTACCAGGCGGTTATACAACCCCACAGGATGCTCTCGATTTGTGTCATCTTAATGATGAGCTTGGAGGGTTCTATGGTGTTGAATGCTGAACTGTAGTCAATGAACAGCATTCTTACATAGGTATTCCTCTTGTCCAGATGGGATAGGGCAGTATGCGGTATGATAGCAATTGATTTGTCTGTGGACCTGTTGGAGCGGTATGCAAACTGAAGTGGGTCTAGGGTGACAGGTAAGGTGGAGGTGATATGGTCCTTGACAAGTCTCTCAAAGCACTTCATGATGACAGAAGTGAGTGCTATGGGGTGATAGTCATTTAGTTCAGTTATATTTGGGGCCAATGGAGAAGGAGATGGGAGGCCCACAGTCCTTGGTAGCGGGCCATGTCAGTGGCACTGTATTATCCTCAAAGTGGGCAAAGGAGGTGTTTAGCTTGTATGGAAGCAAGACATTGGTGTCCGTGACGTGGTTGGTTTTCTTTTTGTAGTCCGTAATTATCTGTAGACCCTGCCACATATGTTTTGTGTCTGGACCGTTGAATTGCAGCTCCATTTTGTCCCTATACTAACATTTAGCTTGTTTGATTGCCTTGCGGAGGGAATAACTACACTGTTTATATTCGGCCATATTCCCAACCTCTTTCCATGGTTGAATGTGGTGGTTTGTTCTTTCAGTTGTGCGTGTATTCCGCAATCTATCCACGGTTTCTGGTTGGGGTAGGTTTTAATAGTCACAGTGGGTACAACATCTTCTGTGCACTTCCTAATAAACTCACTCACCGAGTCAGCGTATAAATCAATGTTATTGTCTGAGGCTTCCTGGAACATTTTCCAGTCCAAGTGATCAAAACAATCTTGAAGCGTGGATTCCGATTGGTCAGACCAGCGTTGAATGGTTCTAGTCACGGCTACATCCTGTTTCAGTTTGTGCCTATAGGATGGTATGAGCAAGATTAAGTCGTGGTCGGATATACACGGCTGTGACTCGGCATTTGATTGTAAGGAATTCTAGATTGGGTGAACAAAAGGATTTGAGTTCCTATATGTTGTTATTGTTAAACCATGAGTCGTTAATCATGAGGCATACACCCCCGCCCTTCTTCTTACCAGAGAGATGACGGCGCTACGCATGAAGAAACACGGTGGCTGTACCATCTCTGACAACATATTCCGAGTGAGCCATGTTTCCGTGAAACAGAGAATGTTACAATCTCTGATGTTTCTCTGGAAGGCTAATCATGCCCTAATTTCATCCACCTTGTTGTCTAGAGACTGGACATTGGCGACAAATATGCTCGGAAGCGGTGAACATGGTGCTCGCTTTCTAAGTCTGACCAGGAGGCTGCTCCGTCTGTCTCTCCTGCGGCAATGACATTGTTTTGGTTCAGCCTCTGGAATTAGATCCAATGTCCAGGGTGGAGGTCCAAACAAAGGATCCGCTTCGGGAAAGTCGTATTCCTGGTCATAATGTTGGTAAGTTGACGTCGCTCTGAAATCCAATAGTTCTTCCCGGCTGTATGTAATAACACTTAAGATTTTCTGGGCTAACAATGTAAGAAATAATACATAAACAAATTACTGCATATTTTCCTAAGGACTAGAAGCGAGTCAACCATCTTTGTAGTGATCATAGCTTTTGTAGTTTGAAAGCTATGATCACACAACACAATGGCACAGATGTATCAAGTTTTGAGGGAGCCTGCAATTGGCATGCTGACTGCAGAAATGTTCCACCAGAGCTTTTGCCAGAGAATTTAATGTTAATTTCTCTACCATAAGTCACCTCCAATGTCGTTTTGGAGAATTTGGCAGTACATCAAACCAGCCTCATAACCGAAAACCATGTGTAACCACACCAGTTCAGGACCTCCACATCTGGCTTCTTCACCTGCGGGATCGTCTGAGACCAGCCACCCAGACAGCTGTTGAAACTGAGGAGTATTTCTGACCCCTTTTGTGGGGGAAAACATTTTTGATTGGCTGGACCTGGCTCCCAAGTGCACCCCTGCCTAGTCATCTGAAATCCATAGATTTACAGTTCATATAAGGAAATCAGTCAATTGACATTTTTTTATTTTTTATTTCACCTTTATTTAACCAGGTAGGCTAGTTGAGAACAAGTTCTCATTTGCAACTGCGACCTGGCCAAGATAAAGCATAGCAGTGTGAACAGACAACACAGAGTTACACATGGAGTAAACAATTAACAAGTCAATAACACAGTAGAAAAAAAGGGGAGTCTATATACAATGTGTGCAAAAGGCATGAGGAGGTAGGCGAATAATTACAATATTGCAGATTAACACTGGAGTGATAAATGATCAGATGATCATGTACAGGTAGAGATATTGGTGTGCAAAAGAGCAGAAAAGTAAATAAATAAAAAGTGTGGGGATGAGGTAGGTGAAAATGGGTGGGCTATTTACCAATAGATTACGTACAACTGCAGCGATCGGTTAGCTGCTCAGATAGCTGATGTTTGAAGTTGGTGAGGGAGATAAAAGTCTCCAACTTCAGTGATTTTTGCAATTCGTTCCAGTCACAGGCAGCAGAGTACTGGAACGAAAGGCGGCCGAATGAGGTGTTGGCTTTAGGGATGATCAGTGAGATACACCTGCTGGAGCGCGTGCTACGGATGGGTGTTGCCATCGTGACCAGTGAACTGAGATAAGGCGGAGCTTTACCTAGCATGGCCTTGTAGATGACCTGGAGCCAGTGGATCTGGCGACGAGTATGTAGCGAGGGCCAGCCGACTAGAGCATACAAGTTGCAGTGGTGGGTAGTATAAGGTGCTTTAGTGACAAAACGGATGGCACTGCATCCAGTTTGCTGAGTAGAGTGTTGGAAGCGATTTTGTAGATGACATCGCCGAAGTCGAGGATCGGTAGGATAGTCAGTTTTACTAGGGTGAGCTTGGCAGCGTGAGTGAAGGAGGCTTTGTTGCGGAATAGAAAGCCGACTCTTGATTTGATTTTCGATTGGAGATGCTTGATATGGGTCTGGAAGGAGAGTTTGCAGTCTAGCCAGACATCTAGGTACTTATAGGTGTCCACATATTCAAGGTCGGAACCATCCAGTGTGGTGATGCTAGTCGGGCATGCGGGTGCAGGCAGCGATCGGTTGAAAAGCATGCATTTGGTTTTACTAGCGTTTAAGAGCAGTTGGAGGCCACGGAAGGAGTGTTGTATGGCATTGAAGCTCGTTTGGAGGTTAGATAGCACAGTGTCTAATGACGGGCCGAAAGTATATAGAATGGTGTTGTCTGCGTAGAGGTGGATCAGGGAATCGCCCGCAGCAAGACCAACATCATTGCTATATACAGAGAAAAGAGTCGGCCCGAGAATTGAACCCTGTGGCACCCCCATAGAGACTGCCAGAGGACCGGACAGCATGCCCTCCGATTTGACACACTGAACTCTGTCTGCAAAGTAATTGGTGAACCAGGCAAGGCAGTCATCCGAAAAACCGAGGCTACTGAGTCTGCCGATAAGAATCTGGTGATTGACAGAGTCGAAAGCCTTGGCAAGGTCAATGAAGACGGCTGCACAGTACTGTCTTTTATCGATGGCGGTTATGATGTCGTTTAGTACCTTGAGTGTGGCTGAGGTGCACCCGTGACCGGCTCGGAAACCAGATTGCATAGCGGAGAGGGTACGGTGGGATTCGAGATGGTCAGTGACCTGTTTGTTGACTTGGCTTTCGAAGACCTTAGATAGGCAGGGCAGAGTGGATATAGGTCTGTAACAGTTTGGGTCCAGGGTGTCTACCCATTTGAAGAGGGGGATGACTGCAGCAGCTTTCCAATCCTTGGGGATCTCAGACGATATGAAAGAGAGGTTGAACAGGCTGGTAATAGGGGTTGCGACAATGGCGGCGGATAGTAAATAAATAAATTAGACCGTAATCTATGGATTTCACATGACAGGGAATACAGATATGCATCTCTTGGTCTCAGATACCTTAAAAAAAGAGAGGCGTGGATCACAAACCAATCAGTATTTAGTGTGACCACCGTTTGCCTCATACAGCGTGACACATCACCTTTGCATAGAGTTGATCAGGCTGTTGATGGTGGCCTGTGCAATGTTGTCCCACTCTTCTTCAATGGCTGTGCGAAGTAGCTGGATATTGGCAGGAACTAGACATATATTTAATATTTATGGTAGTAGATGCGAGGCGCACCGGTTTGAGTGTGTCAAGAACTGCATCGCTGCTGGGTTTTTCAAGCTCAACAGTTTCCCATTTGTATCAAGAATGGTCCAAAACCCAAAGGACATCCAGCCAACTTGACACAACTGTGGGAAGCATTGGAGTTAACATGGGCCAGCATCCTTGTGGAATGCTTTCGACACCTTGTAGAATCCATGCACTGATTAATTGAGGCTGTTTTGAGGGCAAAAGGTGGTTGCAACTCAATAGAGGTGCCTTACGCTTCGAACACTCCGACAGCGTCATTGCTTTCACTTTCTGATACCATTTCTGTCAAGCCGTCTACGCATACAGCATGGTTCATCGTTCAGAAACATACATTATGTATTTTCCATAAAGTATATGTTAGAGTTTTTCTTGGGAAGGCAGATAAAGTACATTTTATACCAAGAGCAAACACCTTGCATGTGAACACACTGAATGATAAACCATGAGAATGAGAACCACGTTCTTCACGTCACTTTGTTTTGAGCCGACATTGCTGTGGGCTTTGAACGGCGCACCCAGCACACGCCCACGAGACAGCCCCATTTTCAAAACAATCACTTTTCATCCGGTACAATCTCCGCCCACCCGGACCAGCTTAATCGAATCCCCTCTTTGTAATATTTCTGTTGCCTCTTCTACAGGAATAGGCATATAGGTGGTTGAGAGAACATGAGGGCTACATCCCAATTCTCCACCCTTCTCTTAAGGTGTGCACTTGCAAACTCCTCATCATGGAAGTATGCAAGTGCACACTTCGGGAGAAGGCAGAAGAATCGGAACAACTCAGCAACATGACAGTAACTCTGCAACAAGTCCAACTCTTTTGAGTAGTTCCTATGAGGAGAAAGGGTGTTGCGCACACTGTCTGTTCAGTGTGTCACACAATGTGTCTTTGGGTTGCGCAGTCACTGCCAAATCATTACTTGCAAACATACAGTACACAGTATCTACCTCTGTGCTTGCAACCTCTGCCTCCTATCTATCCAAGTAGTAGTACCTAATATGGGATACTTACTTGTACATGTTCTACATTTGATCATTGCCAGTGGTAGAAAATACTTTAAAGTACTACTTAAGTCATTTTGGGGGGTATCTGTACATTATTTATATTATGGACAACTTTTACTTCACTACATTCCTAAAGAAAATAATGTACTTTTTACTCCATACATTTTCCCTGTCTCCCAAACGTACTTGTTACATGATGAATGCTTAGCAGGACAGGAAAATTATCCAATTCACGCACTTATCAAGAGAACACGTGGTCATCCCTACTGCCTCTGATCTGGCAGGCTCACTAAATACAAATGCATCGTTTGTAAATTATGTTTGAGTGTGTCCGTGGCTTTGCTTAATATAAGGGATTTGAAATTATTTATACTTTTACTTTTGATACTTAAATATATTTAGAACCAAATACTTTGGCTTTTACTCAAGTAGTATTTTACTGGGTGACTTTCAGTTTTACTCAAGTAACTTTCTATTAAGATAACAATACTTTTACTCAAGTATGACAATTGGGTACTTTTTCCACCACTGAGCATTGCTCAGTGAAGATGATGTCCAGTGTTGTCCACCACTACTCTCCTGTAGCCACATCTGGAACCCATGCCTTCCAAACTGAGTTCTGGATAAGCTCTGTGATCATCACCAAAGTTAAGATGAGTTTTCATTAGTGTAATTTTTATTTAAGCTTTATTTAAATAGGCAAGTCAGTTAACAAATTCTTATTTACATTGACGGACTAGGAACAGTGGGTTAACTGCCTTGTTCAGGGGCAAAACCACAGATTTTTACCTTGTCAGCTCGGGGATTTGATATAGCAACCTTTCAATTACTGGACCAATGCTCTAACCACTAGGCTACCTGCCACCCCACCAGTTAGACTACTGGAAATGGCTTTGATCACAGAAATAAACTCTCTGAAAGGTATTGGAAACTCATTGAATGTTATAAATTGTTCATATGCAACAATTTTACCCGTTGTCAAAAACATCAAGAACAAAGTCAATATTCCTCCCATGCCAGCTAGGGTAGAACAATGACTTATTCCTTACAGATATGTCTGAATTATTCCACAAAATAGCTTTATGTGGGGAAAAATTGTGCAGGCCATTAAAGCTTGTTGGTGAAACCTAGCCAATTTAGCAGGTATTCTTTCAGGAATACAATTACATTTCAGTAAAAATGTAAGACCTCCCAACTTATTAAACACATTGTTTGGAATGAAATGCCAAATTGATTCAGTATTGACCAAACATCTTTTCAACCAATTGGTTTTCAACTAAATCCAGCACTTCCCCATCTAGCAATGAGGAATTGGCCCAGAAACGTCCCTCTTCCGGGGGACCGGAACTGATTGAATCGGCCCGGAATCGGGTGTCTGATTAGGCCTGGAATCGAAATGAATGACTGCCCAGAATGGGCCCAAGTACATCGGGCCGTTTCCGTCTACCAGAATTCAGCAGACTTTGCCGGCGTCTTACCAGAAGCCTGATTTAGTCATTTTAAATATACATACAGATTATACCCATCCACAACAAAAAAACATTTAGTCTCGGAGGAAACACCATATACCTGGTGACCGTGTCAGTGTGCATGCGCCTCGCCCGCCACAGGAGTTGCTACAGCACGATGGGACAAGGACATCCTGGCCGGGAAAAACCCTCCCATAACTCTGACGACTCTGGGCCAATTGTGCAACGCCTCATGGGTCTCCCGGTCGCGGCCGGCACGAGTCTTAACCCAGCATCTGTAGAAACGCAGTTTGCACTGCAACTCAGTGTCTTAGACCGCTGCCACTCAGGAAGTTCCATTCACAAAGATGTGAATGTATATCAATTGCATTGCACAAAGTATCAAAATACTCAAATACTACACAGGACTCTTTTTCATTAAATGTAATTTAATTGAAATGTTAATTGTATTTTTTTATCACAGAAACAATGAGGAAAATATGGACGAATAAATAAATAAATAATGAAATGTTAATTAATTATATAAAGCAGCCTGTGTAGTCATCTGCCAGAATGTAGCCCCAATTGGTCCGAGCCCCAAGTAATACATTTGGGCCAGATAATTCACATGGGAAATTGCCCCGAGCTCAATCCCTGTATCCTAGCCATAAGTAATACTGCTGAAGGCGGCCAAGACTCTGGGCCACATGACGTTGGCCGAGTGCCACTACTCTCAGACGGAATCGGCCCAGATCCACTGTGCTAGCTGGGTCCAAACCTCCTTTATTAGAGAGAACTGACTTTTTTTGTTTGTGAGACTTATTTGTCCAGATGAAGTCAAGAAAGTTCTTGTTTATCTCTTTACAGGTAGAAGGATTTACAAATAAAGATAATGAGGGGTACACAAAGCGAGCGTGACTATTGCCAGCAAGCAAACACCTCACGTTATCGAAACCCTGACCAGTGTTTGATTAACAATCAAATGCAATATCTTTTCTGCCTTTCAGTTTGAATTTTGTCACATAAAAATGTATACCTATTTAGGAAAATAAAATTCAAACATGATATTGATTGATCATTTGCATCTCCAATTGGGTTTCGGCAGCTAAGCACTTCCATATAGTAAATGTTCCTGGGTGGCTCTGGGGGAATAAGTGGGTAGACAGCCCCACCTAATGTTTTTAGGAAGTACAGTTCGTCGCAAAAAAATGACACAAGGGGGCGCTGTGATTCCTCTGCTCTGAAAGTGAGTCCCCAACTTTGGAAACTATGCTATATTCCATCAACCTTCCTCCTGTAGAACTTTGTGTCGATTTGGCTAATAAAACAACAACACCGTTTAAAAGCTGTTTTTATCCTTTTGCTACAATTCAAAACACAGACCGACTGTTATTTAGTTGCATAATAAACGTGTTTTAATTAACTTTATCCACCATCTTTGTGGCCAGCCGGGGTGATTATGAGTTTCCCTACTCACTAATTGTCATTGAAACAGTTGATTAAAAGCTGACCGAATGCTGTAAATAACCAGTGAATCTACAGTATGCTATGCATTATGTGTTGTGTTGTCCCATGTGCGTTGCATGTGAACAGCAGAAGACTTGTTAAAAAAAAAAAAAACTCGTGAGTTAACGTGCAGTAGCTACATTGTTATATAGGGAACAAAGCATGTAAAAACAAACATGCTGTATATATTTGCTCAAAACTCTGGAAGTATTTGGAGCATTTATAGTCTTCCTATATAAGGTTACTTTTTGATATTAATGTATATAATTTAAGCCGAGGCCTGTAGGCTAAACCAGACATTGGCATTCCCTTTTCAAGTGAGCATTGGACAAGAAACTAATACACACACATATACCCACTTAGATGCTCTGTTAATTAAAGATCATTTTCATAGAAATGTTAATAAACAGAAAATAAATTCCAGCGTTTTGTTTACCTTTATTGAATGGTCATAAACGTAGCCAACTAGCCTGGTCCCAGATCTATTTGTGCTCTTGCCTATTCCATTGCTGTCCTTGTTATGAAAAACATGTTTGGCATGATCGGACAAACAGACTGGCACCGGGCTATAAATGACAACTCTTGAAATCTGATCATCTAAAAGTGTAGTCAGTGCTGCTTGCACGAAGCACCGTGGTGTCCGGAATTTATGAATATTTGACACCATTTTATGCGCTCAGCGTAGAGACATTACGGTAATAATAAACGTCTGATGTTCGTCAGCCGATATGACATCCATCCCCTCGCAGCTCTGTTGCGCAGACCATCCCGCATCACTTCTGTCTCTTAGAAACGGGGCATGGTGCAGCAACCAAAATGACTTCCAACGAAGATGTCATGATGGCAACATCACCCCGCGAGCTTACTCAGAATCCGCTGAAGAAAATATGGATGCCATGTAAAAACGGGCTGCCTGAAAAGCACATTTCACAGAGAAGGGGTAAGTTGCCTTGGCAGGCTTGTGCCAACAGCGCGCAACGGAGGCGTATAGCAGATGCACATGATTTTAAGACATTTTAATATTTTTTTGTCTAACGTTACCTCATGGAACTTAGATATTCATCTTTTTATACACACACTGCGGCGTTGCGCAACCTGACCAGGTTCTGTGCGCTCAACATTTTCTCCAAGGGTGCAACGTTGCAGCATTTCGTCTCTAATGATTCGACTTTTAAAGATGTTTTTTCTTGGTGTTACAATTGTCAAACGTTGTTTATTAATGCCAATTATGCAATTGCACATGGCCTACTACGGTATCGAACTGGTAAGGAAGCTCGGTGTTGAATTTGACTAGGAAGATGACAAGCATGACAATGCGCCCATTTGCCCGTCACCGCACAACCCAACCATGTCCATGTACAATACAACAAGGTTATTTTATTGTTTAACTATGGATTGTTAAACATAATTTGAGCTACTGTTCACAGTAACGGCGACATGGAACTGACATAGCACAGGAGCGCCTGATTATGTATCATTATTTGTTTGTTTGGACCCCCACCTGTCCATGGCCCAGCAGCATTTAGAAGGGACTGGTAAACTATCAATATACGTTGCTGTTATTGTTGCGCCGCAAAATAACAGCCAGCCGAACTACTAAAGTCTAACATACAGATTCACTCCTGTGCCAACCGTGATTGGCCCAGTGGATTTTATGAAGAAAATGTCCTTAGAGGGTATAATTTATGGGGATGATTACGCTGCAGACTTGGTTTGTCTCCCTCGCTGTGGAATTCGGATTACTTTTCGCTGAGTCAACTAAGTGTTCAATCAATAGTGCTTGGGATCTGTAGTCTTTTAGGGTTGATTTGTTCCCTGTTCTTATTATAGGTTAGTGGTCCTCACCCTAAAAAAAACTACACTGTCTCCCACTGAACTATTCCAGATGCTTCCTTGTGCTGAGCTCGAGACTCTTCCTCTTTCAGGTGCAGACACTGCAGATTTCAGAGGTGATTTTCTCCCCCATTGGCTTGTATATTTGGCACAGTAATGAGAAAGGAGAAAGGAGAACAAAGAACCATGCCAGGCTTTGTGTGATTTCACTAATCCAGCCCCCCAATCCTAACCAATAGGGCCACTGGAGGGGCTTACGATGGTTAAGGAGGAGGGATAGCCAGTTAGCCTGATTTTATAGTACAGTAGACTACTTCTCCCTCTGTTTTGAAGGGGGCCACATAATTACTATTATCAAACTAGGTTAGTAGTGGAGCAGTTGGTCAGTGTTTTATGCTGTGTCACTCTATTTGAACTTTGGTTGACTGTTTCACTTAAGCCTAACCAGGTGAACACTGAAACGTGGTTATTCTGAGATCACCAGATAGTATGCCTATCTGGTGATAAGTCTTCTTGCTATTTACCCTAGTTTAAAGGTGCAATATGCAGAAGTCACTCTGCAATTTCCTGGTTGCTAAAATTCTAATGGTTCACCTAATTTCAATGTATGTGACAAAACAAGCAAGAGAATCATCTAAACTGGTGTGAAATATATTTTCATTAACCAAAAATAACCAAAAATATTGTATTTTCAGCTTTTTTAATCTGGTGTAAAAAAAAATGAACGTAAAAGACACAAAAACTCAACTTAAGAATGGGGAAATAGCACACATTGAACATATCTACCTCTTCTTAGAGTTGCTTTCAATGAGAATGACAGCTCTATAACTCACATTTCTATGTGAATTTGGTCAGGTTGCCCAAAAGGTACATATTGCAGTTTTAATTACATCTGGAAGTGTGTGTGTGTGTGTGTGTGTGTGTGTGTGTGTGTGTGTGTGTGTGTGTGTGTGTGTGTGTGTGTGTGTGTGTGTGTGTGTGTGTGTGTGTGTGTGTGTGTGTGTGTGTGTGTGTGTGTGTGTCACAGCTTCACCAACTCTTCCAAAGACATTGTCTGCTTGACTTGCTCTTAGATATGTGAGCGATTTTCCTAGAGTCCCTCTGTCAACAACACAAAAGGCTTAATCATGCCTACTGCTCCTCTCTGCTCTACTTTCTCCTCTTTCCTCATTTGGCCAATTCGTTCTTCTTTCCACCTGCTTCTCCAGACTCTGGTATCTAACAGGTCACGGCTGTTATGGAGTGGCTGATCTCAAGTCAGTCCTTAAGTGTTTGGCAGTGTTCATGACACAGCATCTCTAATGTTTTTGGGGGATTTTCACAACATGTAATCCATAGAAGGGCCCTTTTTTGGTGGTGGGGGGGGAGGGGGACATTTGTATCTTAAAGGGATACGTTGAGATTTTTGACACTTCAAGACTTTATCTACTTCCCCATAGTCAGATGAACTTGTGGATACCATTTATAGGCATGCTGCAATGATGCATGAGGACTGCAAATGTGGCCAGGGCAATAAATTGCAATGTCCGTACTGTGAGACGCCTAAGACAGCGCTACAGGGAGACAGGATGGACAGCTGATCATCCTCGCAGTGACAGACCACGTGTAACAACACCTGCACAGGATCAATACATCCGAAAATCACACCTGCGTGACAGGTACAGGATGGCAACAACAACTGCCTGAGTTACACCAGGAACGCACAATTCCTCCATCAGTGCTCAGACTGTCCACAATAGGCTGAGAGAGGCTGGACTGAGGGCTTTGTAGGCCTGTTGTAAGGCAGGTCCTCACCAGACATCACCGGCAACAACATTGCCTATGGGCACAAATCCACCATCGCTGGACCAGACAGGAAAAGTGCTCTTCACTGACGAATCACGGTTTTGTCTCACCAGTGGTGGTCGGATTCGCGTTTATCGTCAAAGGAATGAGCGTTACACCGAGGCCTGTACTCTGGAGCGGGATCGATTTGGAGGTGGAGGGTCCATCATGGTCTGGGGCGGTGTGTCACAGCATCATCGGACTGAGCTTGTTATCGTTGCAGGCAATCTCAACGCTGTGCTTTACAGGGAAGAAATCCTCCTCCCTCATGTGGTAACCTTCCTGCAGGCTCATCCTGACATGACCCTCCAGCATGACAATGCTACCAGCCATACTGCTCGTTCTGTGTGTGATTTCCTGCAAGACAGGAATGTCCTTGTTCTGCCATGGCCAGCGAACAGCCCGGATCTCAATCCCATTGAGCACGTCTGGGACCTGTTGGATCGGAGGGTGAGGGCTATGGCCATTCCCCCCAGAAATGTCTGGGAACTTGCAGGTGCCTTGGTGGAAGACTGAGGTAACATCTCACAGCAAGAACTGGCAAATCTGGTGCAGTCAATGAGGAGACGCAGTGGGTGAATTAATGCAGTGGGTGAATTAATGCAGTGGGTGAATTAATGCAGTGGGTGAATTAATGCAGTGGGTGAATTAATGCAGTGGGTGGCCCCACCAGATACTGACACTTACTTTTGATTTTGCCCCCTTTTTTTTCAGGGACACATTATTCCATTTCTGTTAGTCACATGTCTGTGGAACTTGTTCAGTTATGTTTCAGTTGTTGAATCTTATTATGTTCATACAAATATTTACACGTTAATTTAGCTGAAAATAAACGCAGTTGACAGTGAGAGGACGTTTCTTTTTTTTCTGAGTTTGTTTTTGTTTCATCAACAAATCACCTAGTGTATACAAGTATCTGTTTGCATCTGCTTAACCTTTTCTGAAATGATACAACAAAACTACTCCATCCAGTCTACACCTTTATTAAGGTCTGAGTTGTTGATTAGATTCTGCATTAATGGATCACGGTCCCATTTGATTCAACGACAGACTGTACCATCCACTGACATTCACTGTGTCTGTGTACAATAGTCATTCAACTTTTTGTCTCTCGTCCTATTCCCCCCTATTTTTCTGTATCTCCTCTCTCTCTCTCAGTATGTATGACCAACTGTCCCACCCTTATTGTGACGGTTGGCCTCCCAGCCAGAGGTAAGACCTACATCTCCAAGAAGCTGACCCGCTATCTCAACTGGATTGGTGTGCCAACCAAAGGTACCAGCTCAAGCTATCTCATTAGCTGTCTCTTTTGAGGTCTCACACTCTCTCTCACACACACACACACACACACACACGCGCGCACGCACACGCACACGCACACACAGGAAATAGGGTTGACTGATAGTATGTCTGTGTTGTTTAGAGTTCAACGTGGGTCAGTACAGGAGAGAGTGTGTGAAGATCTACAAGTCCTTTGAGTTTTTCCGTCCAGACAATGAAGAGGGGCTGAAGATCAGGAGGTGAGGCTGGATGATGGGTTTTGGAATGAGCTGAACAGGTCAAGTTAGGCCTAAACCCACCACTCTATTCACTTATATCTCATTACAGACCAAAGTTGCAGGGAATGTACTCTTTATTGGTCTTTTTTATAGGCAGAGACCGTTGAAAGAACAAAGATTTGTATTTACATTCATATCTACATTTTGACCAGTTGCTTTATATTAGTGAAGTTTGAATTCAGTTCATTCTCGTAGATCTTTACTTACAGTGTCACTTTCTGGTCATCTTTTTGATTCTGTTGTGTATGTGTCCACCCATAGGCAGTGTGCACTGACAGCGCTGAATGATGTGCGCCAGTACCTGAGTGTGGAGGCGGGCCAGGTGGCGGTAAGTAGAGTAGATCCTAGTATGACTACCAGTCTGTTTAGCTATCATTTCACTTCTTGGCACGCCTTGTCCTGATAAACATAAGACACAGAGTACTTGGAGTGGAATGTTAGATAAACAGACTGGACCCAGGTTAGATCCACAGTGACTTAAGTGTGGCTCATGATCAGTTTGTGAATGAGGATGTTGATGAAAGGGGGAAAAGAGTGCACAGTAAATGTAATTCAAATCACGTTTTATTTGTCACATGCTCCGAATACAACCGGTGTAGACCTTACCGTGAAATGCTTATTTACAAGCCCTTAACCAACAATGCAGTTCAAGAAAGATTGAGATTGTGTCATCTGTTGAGGCGGTATGCGATTTGGAGTGGGTCTAGGGTTTCCGGGATAATACTGTTGATGTGAGCCATGACCAGCCTTTCAAAGTATTTCATGGCTACAGACGTGAGTGCTACGGGTTAGTAATCATTTAGGCAGGTTACTTTCACTTCCTCTAGCACAGGGACTATCGTGGTCTGCTTGAAACATGTAGGTACAGTTGAAGTAGGAAGTTTACATACACCTTAGCCAAATACATTTAAACTCAGTTTTTCACAATTCCTGACATTTAGTCAGAGTAAACATTCCCTGTCTTAGGCCAGTTAAGATTACCACTTTATTTTAAGAAGGTGAAATGTCAGAATAATAGTAGAGAGAATAATTTATTTCAGCTTTTATTTCTTTCATTACATTCCCAGTGGGCCAGAAGTTGACATACACTTAATTAGTATTTGGTAGCATTGCCTTTAAATTGTTTAACTTGGGTCAAACGTTTCGGATAGACTTCCACAAGCTTCCCACAATAAGTTGGGTGAATTTTTGGCCCATTCCTCCTGACAGAGGCCTCCTTGCTCACACACGCTTTTTCAGTTCTGCCCACAAATGTTCTATGGGGTTGAGGCCAGGGCTTTGTGATGGCCACTCTAATACCTTGACTTTGTTGTCCTTAACCTCTTGGTCCTACCTGGCACGCAGGCGTCCCATCTAGACATCTGGAAATGCAAATGCGCTACGCTAAATGCTAATAGTACTAGTTAAAACTCAAACGTTCATTAAAATACACATGCAGGGTATTGAATTAAAGCTACACTCGTTGTGAATCCAGGCAACAAGTCAGATTTTTAAAATGCTTTTCGGCGAAAGCATGAGAAGCTATTATAGTTTGCACCGCAACTCGTATACATGTTCATGGTTTGCTTGGTGCTCCCAGGACTCTTAACCTGAATGTAATGAGGATGTTGTGACTGACTGGAGTTTGGCCTTGATTGCCTCAGGTGTTTGATGCCACGAACACCACACGGCAGAGGAGAGGGACCATCACCAGGTTTGCAGAACAGAACGGCTTTAAGGTATGGAACCCCAGAGTCAGACATTAGTATCTGTAGTTATTGTCTGTTTTGTGGGATTCACTACTTTTTTTCTAGTGTACAGTATACTTCACTGTAGTGTATTTTATACTGAATCTTCATTTTCATCCTCCCAGGTGTTCTTTGTGGAGTCTGTGTGTGAAGACCCTGATGTCATTGCGGAGAACATAGTGGTGTGTGATATCTCTGCTATCTTTCCACATTGTATGTAGGCCACTAGTTATGTAAAAGATCAGACATGATTGCGCAGGAAATTCAAGACTTCTTCTTTGATATTTTATATTCCTGTAAGACAGGCCTCCTGATTTTAATCATTTCTACCATCTTTATGTTGACATGCCCTGGCTAACTTTCAGAAATGAAGCAAGATAGCTGTTTTTCAGTTCTGACTAGAGGGAGTACAGCTACGACCAGAAGTTACTTTTCCAAAGCTGGTTAGAAGAATTTAGGCAGCAGGTTAGGATAATTAACGTGGCAGGTTGGGAGACTTGGGTTAAGGTTAAGAAAAGGTTTAGGATTAGCTAAAATGCTCTCCGAGCATGCTCTTTCTCTATTTCTCTTGACTCATTTCCTCTTCCTGTTTTTATTTCCTGTCTGTCGGTGCAGCAAGTGAAGCTGGGTAGTCCTGACTACATAGACTGTAATACAGAAGAGGTCGTTGAGGATTTCATGAAGAGGATCAAGTGCTATGAGAACTCTTACCAGCCACTGGATGAGGTTCTAGACAGGTGAGTGATTACACACACACACACACACACATACACTAGTGGTTTCAGAATACTCTCCAACAATATATTGGACAGGTGAGAATACACACACATAGAATACACATGGACAAGGTCCACAGTCATTTAACAGCCTCACACTGCTAATAAATCTGATAGTCACCCATACTCCACCCCCCACCCCCCAGGGATTTGTCCTACATCAAGATAATGGATGTGGGCCGGAGGTACCTGGTGAACCAGGTCCAGGACCACATACAGAGCCGGATCGTCTACTACCTGATGAACATCCACATCACACCACGCTCCATCTACCTGTGTCGCCATGGAGAGAGTGACCACAACGTCAAGGGACGCATCGGAGGAGACTCTGGCCTGTCTGGCAGGGGCAAGGAGGTGTTTGTTTGTATGTGTCTGTCCATCTATTCATAATAGAAATATATACTGCATGTAACGTCATTATTTCTCTCCCTGCCTGTTGGTCAGTTTGCAAAGTGTCTGGAGAAGTTCATCCAAGAGCAGAACATTAAGGATCTGAAGGTGTGGACCAGCCAGATGAAGAGGACCATCCAGACAGCTGAGGCTGTGGCTGTGCCCTACGAGCAGTGGAAGGCTCTCAACGAGATAGATGCTGTATGTGTTTGTATGTGTGTGCAATGTTTGTTTCTATTTTGGCTATTGGTACTATTTTGGCTATTGGTATTATATTTTGTTTGATTTATAATCTATTAAATAATAAATACAATCTAAGAAGATCAGTCAATGTGATTGACGGTTACCATGTCTCCTAAATTTACTGTTAAACAGGCTTGTTGTTTTGTTTTCTCCCTCTTTCAGGGAGTGTGTGAGGAGATGATGTATGAGGAGATTCAGGGACATTTCCCTCAGGAGTTTGCACTGAGAGACCAGGACAAATACCGCTACCGCTACCCTAAAGGAGAGGTGAGTCCATCACAGCACCAATTCTCTCCCTCTCACTTTTTGTGTGTTAACTTCTTGGATATAGGGGGCGCTCTTTTCATTTATGGATAAAAAAACGTTCCAGTTTTAAACAAGATATTTTGTCACGAAAAGATGCTCGACTATGCATATAATTTACAGCTTTGGAAAGAAAACACTCTGACGTTTCCATATCTGCAAACATATTATCTGTGAGTGCCACAGAACTGATGCTACAGGCGAAACCAAGATGAAACTTCAAACAGGAAGTGAGCCAAATTTTTGAGGCGCTGTTTTCCAATGTCTCCTTATATGGCTGTGAATGCGCCCGGAATGAGCCTACACTTTCTGCTGTTTCCCCAAGGTGTCTGCAGCATTGTGACGTATTTGTAGGCATATTATTGGAAGATTGACCATAAGAGACTACATTTACCAGGTGTCCGCCTGGTGTCCTCAGTCGAAATTGGTGCGTAATCTCCAGCTGCAAGTATTCTTCCAGAGGAGAAACCAAATGATACATCATCGAATAGATGTGAAAAACACCTTGAGGATTGATTCTAAACAACGTTTGCCATGTTTCTGTCGATATTATGGAGTTAATTTGGAAAAAAGTTTGGCATTTTGATGACTGAATTTTCGGGGTTTTTTGGTAGCCAAACGTGATTTTCTCCTACACAAAGAATCTTTTTGGAAAAAAGACGAAAATTCCAAATAGTTTCCATTATGTCCACAGAAACATGTCAAAGTTTTTTATAATCAATCCTCAGGTTGTTTTTAAAATTATATAATTGATAATATATCAACCGCAAATGTCTTTCACAGTAGGAGAGGGGAAAGCAATGGCTGTCCAAATTCTGTTGCGCAAGCAAAACTCATGTGACCACTTGACGCGATGTTATCGTTCTGGCTCATTTTTTAAAATAAAAGCCTGAAACTATGTCTGAAGACTGTTGACACATTGAGGAAGCGATAGGAAAAGGAATCTGGTTCATATCCCTTTAAATCCAGCAAAGGGAGGCTATGGAACATGGAGTTAAAAATAGAAGCCACTTCCTGTTTTGATTTTCCTCCGGGTTTCGCCTGCAATATCAGTTCTGTTATACTCACAGACAATATTTTGACAGTTTTGGAAACTTTAGAGTGTTTTCTATCCAATATTAATAATACTATGCATATATTAGCAACTGAGACTTAGGAGCTTGCCGTTTACAATGGACACCTTTTCATCCAAGCTACTCAATACTGCCCCTGCAGCCATATGAAGTTAACAGGCCTCTGCTTGTTCCCTCAGTCCTATGAGGACCTGGTGCAGCGTCTGGAGCCAGTCATCATGGAGCTGGAAAGACAGGAGAACGTCCTGGTCATCTGTCACCAGGCTGTCATGCGCTGCCTGCTCGCTTACTTTCTGGATAAGAGCGCAGGTAGCGTATATCTCTTCAAATCCATTTTATTCATAAAGTCCTTTTTACATCAGCAGATGTCGCAAAGTGCTTATACAGAAACTAAGCCTAAAACCCCAAACAGCAAGCAATGCAGGTGTAGAAGCACGGCGGCTAGGAAAAACTCCTAGAAAGGCAGGAACCTAGGAAGGAACCAGGCTTGGGGGGGGGGGGCAGTCCTCTTCTGGTAGTGCCCAGTGGAGATTATAGGAGTACATGGCCATTAAGGCCAGATTGTTCTTCAAGATGTTCAAATGTTCATAGATGACCAGCAGGGTCAAATAATATTCAGTGGTTGTATCAGTTGAGAGAGGTTGAGAGAGGTTGAGAGAGAGAGAGAGGTTGAGAGGGAGGGGTCGAGAGACAGAGAGAGGTCGAGCGAGAGACAGAGAGAGGTCGAGCGAGAGACAGAGAGAGGTCGAGCGAGAGGCAGAGAGAGGTCGAGCGAGAGGCAGAGAGAGGTCGAGCGAGAGGCAGAGAGAGGTCGAGCGAGAGGCAGAGAGAGGTCGAGCGAGAGGCAGAGAGAGGGAGGGGTTGAGAGGGAGGGGTCGAGAGAAGTCGAGAGGGAGGGAGAGAGGGGTCGAGAGGGAGGGAGAGAGGGGTCGAGAGGGAGGGAGAGAGGGGTCGAGAGGGAGGGAGAGAGGGGTCGAGAGGGAGGGAGAGAGGGGTCGAGAGGGAGGGAGAGAGGGGTCGAGAGGGAGGGAGAGAGGTCGAGAGGGAGAGAGAGAGAGGTCGAGGGAGGGAGGGAGAGAGAGGTCGGGAGGGAGGGGTCGAGAAGTCGAGGGAGAGAGGGAGGCCGAGAAGGTGGGAGAGAGGGAGGTCGAGGGAAAGGTCGAGAGAGGTCGAGAGAGAGAGGGAGGGAGAGAGGGGTCGAGAGGGAGGGAGAGAGAGGTCGAGGGAGAGAGAGAGGTCGAGGGAGGGAGAGAGAGGTCGAGAGGGGTCGGGAGGGAGGGGTCGAGAAGTCGAGGGAGAGAGGGAGGGAGAGAGAGGTCGAGAGGGAGGGAGAGAGAGGCCGAGAAGGTGGGAGAGAGGGAGGTCGGGAGAGAGGGAGGTCGAGAGAGAGGGAGGTCGAGAGAGAGGGAGGTCGAGAGAGAGGGAGGTCGAGAGAGAGGGAGGTCGAGAGAGGGAGGTCGAGAGAGGGAGGTCGAGAGAGAGAGAGAGAGGTCGAGAGAGAGAGAGGTCGAGAGAGAGAGAGGTCGAGAGAGAGAGGTCGAGAGAGAGAGGTCGAGAGAGAGAGGGAGAGAGGGGTCGAGAAGTCGAGGGAGAGAGGGGTCGAGAAGTCGAGGGAGAGAGGGGTCGAGAGGGAGGGAGACAGAGGTCGAGGGGGAGGGAGACAGAGGTCGAGGGGGAGGGAGAGAGAAAGGTCGAGGGGGAGGGAGAGAGAAAGGTCGAGGGGGATGGAGAGAGGGGTCGAGGGAGGGAGAGAGGGGTCGAGAGGGAGGGAGAGAGGGGTCGAGAGGGAGGGAGAGGGGTCGAGAGGGAGGGAGAGGGGTCGAGAGGGAGAGAGAGAGAGGTCGAGGGAGGGAGGGAGAGAGAGGTCGGGAGGGAGGGGTCGAGAAGTCGAGGGAGAGAGGGAGGCCGAGAAGGTGGGAGAGAGGGAGGTCGAGGGAAAGGTCGAGAGAGAGGGAGAGAGGGGTCGAGAGGGAGGGAGAGAGAGAGGGAGGGAGAGAGAGGTCGAGAGGAAGAGAGAGAGGTCGAGAGGGAGAGAGAGAGGTCGAGGGAGAGAGAGAGGTCGAGGGAGGGAGAGAGAGGTCGAGAGGGGTCGGGAGGGAGGGGTCGAGAAGTCGAGGGAGAGAGGGAGGGAGAGAGAGGTCGAGAGGGAGGGAGAGAGAGGCCGAGAAGGTGGGAGAGAGGGAGGTCGGGAGAGAGGGAGGTCGGGAGAGAGGGAGGTCGGGAGAGAGGGAGGTCGGGAGAGAGGGAGGTCGGGAGAGAGGGAGGTCGAGAGAGAGAGGTCGAGAGAGAGAGGTCGAGAGAGAGAGGTCGAGAGAGAGAGAGAGAGAGAGGTCGAGAGAGAGAGAGGTCGAGAGAGAGAGGTCGAGAGAGAGAGGTCGAGAGAGAGAGGTCGAGAGAGAGAGGTCGAGAGAGAGAGGTCGAGAGAGAGAGGTCGAGAGAGGTCGAGAAGTCGAGGGAGAGAGGGGTCGAGAGGTCGAGGGAGAGAGGGGTCGAGAAGTCGAGGGAGAGAGGGGTCGAGAAGTCGAGGGAGAGAGGGGTCGAGAGGGAGGGAGAGAGAGGTCGAGAGGGAGGGAGAGAGGTCGAGGGAGAGAGAGAGAGAGAGGGAGAGAGAGAGGTCGAGGGAGAGAGAGAGGTCGAGGGAGAGAGGTCGAGGGAGAGAGAGAGAGGTCGGTCGAGAGAGAGGTCGGTCGAGAGAGAGGTCGGTCGAGAGAGAGGTCGGTCGAGAGAGAGGTCGGTCGAGAGAGAGAGGTCGAGAGAGAGAGGTCGAGAGGGAGGGAGACAGAGGTCGAGAGGGAGGGAGAGAGAAAGGTCGAGGGGGAGGGAGAGAGAGAGGTCGAGGGAGAGGGAGAGAGAGAGGTCGAGGGAGAGGGAGAGAGAGAGGTCGAGAGAGGGAGAGAGAGAGGTCGAGGGAGAGAGAGAGGTCGAGAGAGAGAGAGAGAGAGAGGTCGAGAGAGAGGACGAGAGAGAGAGAGGTCGAGAGGGAGGGAGAGAGAGGTCGAGAGGGAGGGAGAGAGAGGTCGAGAGGGAGGGAGAGAGAGAGAGGTCGAGAGGGAGGGAGAGAGAAAGGTCGAGGGAGAGGGAGAGAGAGAGGTCGAGAGAGAGAGGTCGAGGGAGAGAGAGAGGTCGAGGGAGAGAGGTCGAGAGAGAGGACGAGGGAGAGAGAGAGGTCGAGGGAGAGAGAGAGGTCGAGAGAGAGGTCGAGGTCGAGAGAGAGGTCGAGGTCGAGAGAGAGGTCGAGGTCGAGAGAGAGGTCGAGAGAGAGGTCGAGAGAGAGGTCGAGAGAGAGGTCGAGAGAGAGGTCGAGAGAGAGGTCGAGAGAGAGGTCGAGAGAGAGGTCGAGGAGAGAGAGAGGTCGAGGGAGAGAGAGAGGTCGAGGGAGAGAGAGAGGTCGAGAGAGAGGTCGAGAGAGAGGTCGAGGGAGAGAGAGAGGTCGAGGTCGAGAGAGAGGTCGAGGTCGAGAGAGAGGTCGAGGTCGAGAGAGAGGTCGAGAGAGAGGTCGAGAGAGAGGTCGAGAGAGAGGTCGAGAGAGAGGTCGAGGGAGAGAGAGAGGTCGAGGGAGAGAGAGAGGTCGAGGGAGAGAGAGAGGTCGAGGGAGAGAGGGAGGGAGAGAGAAAGGTCGAGGGGGAGGGAGAGAGAGAGGTCGAGGGAGAGGGAGAGGGAGAGAGAGAGGTCGAGGGAGAGGGAGAGGGAGAGAGAGAGGTCGAGAGGGAGGGAGAGAGAGGTCGAGAGGGAGGGAGAGAGAAAGGTCGAGGGGGAGGGAGAGAGAGGTCGAGGGAGAGGGAGAGAGGTCGAGGGAGAGGTCGAGGGAGAGAGAGAGGTCGAGGGAGAGAGAGGTCGAGGGAGAGAGAGAGGTCGAGGGAGAGGGAGTCGAGAGAGGTCGAGAGAGAGGTCGAGAGGGAGAGAGAGAGGTCGAGGGAGAGAGAGAGGTCGAGGGAGGGAGGGAGAGAGAGAGGTCGAGGGAGAGGTCGAGGGAGAGAGAGAGGTCGAGGGAGAGAGAGAGGTCGAGGGAGAGAGAGGGTCGAGGAGAGAGAGAGGTCGAGAGAGAGGTCGAGGAGAGAGAGAGGGCGAGGGAGAGGGAGAGAGAGAGGTCGAGAGAGAGGTCGAGGGAGAGAGAGAGGTCGAGGGAGAGAGAGAGGTCGAGGGAGAGAGAGAGAGAGGACGAGAGGGAGAGGGGACGAGGGAGAGAGGGGTCGAGAGAGAGGTCGAGAGAGAGGTCGAGAGAGGTCGAGAGAGAGAGGTCGAGAGAGAGAGGTCGAGAGAGAGAGGAGAGAGAGGTCGAGAGAGAGAGAGAGAGAGAGAGAGAGAGAGAGAGAGAGGTCGAGAGAGAGGTCGAGAGAGAGGTCGAGAGAGAGGTCGAGAGAGAGAGAGAGAGAGAGAGAGAGAGAGAGGTCGAGAGAGAGAGAGGTCGAGAGAGAGAGAGGTCGAGAGAGAGAGAGGTCGAGAGAGAGAGAGGTCGAGAGAGAGAGAGAGAGAGAGAGAGAGAGAGAGAGAGTCGAGAGAGAGAGAGAGAGAGAGAGAGAGAGAGAGAGAGAGAGAGAGAGAGAGAGAGAGAGAGAGAGAGAGAGAGAGAGAGAGAGAGAGAGAGAGAGAGAGAGAGAGAGAGCGGTGGTCGAGAGAGAGAGCGGTGTCGAGAGAGGTCGAGAGAGAGAGAGAGAGAGAGAGAGAGGTCGAGAGAGAGAGAGAGAGGTCGAGAGAGATCGAGAGAGAGCGGTCGAGAGAGAGCGGTCGAGAGAGAGAGAGAGAGAGAGGTCGAGAGAGAGAGAGAGAGCGGTCGAGAGAGAGAGCGGTCGAGAGAGAGAGAGGTCGAGAGAGGTCGAGAGAGAGCGAGAGAGAGGTCGAGAGAGAGAGGTCGAGAGAGAGAGGTCGAGAGAGAGAGGTCGAGAGAGAGCGGTCGAGAGCGAGCGGTCGAGGGAGAGTGAGAGGTAGAGAGAGAGAGAGAGGTCGAGAGAGAGAGGGGGCGAGAGAGGTCGAGAGAGAGGTCGAGAGAGAGAGGTCGAGAGAGAGGTAGAGAGAGAGAGAGAGAGGTAGAGAGAGAGAGAGAGAGGTCGAGAGAGAGAGAGAGAGGGGTAGAGAGAGAGAGAGAGAGAGAGGTCGAGAGAGAGAGAGGTCGAGAGAGAGAGAGGTCGAGAGAGAGAGAGGTCGAGAGAGAGAGAGCGGTCGAGAGAGAGCGAGAGGTCGAGAGAGAGAGCGAGGTCGAGAGAGAGAGGGTCGAGAGCGAGCGGTCGAGGGAGAGTGAGAGGTAGAGAGAGAGAGCGAGGTCGAGAGAGAGAGGGGTCGAGAGAGGTCGAGAGAGAGAGAGGTCGAGAGAGAGAGAGGGCGAGAGGGAGAGAGGTCGAGAGAGGGCGAGAGAGGTCGAGAGAGAGAGGTCGAGAGAGAGAGGTCGAGAGAGAGAGAGGTCGAGAGAGGTCGAGCGAGAGAGGTCGAGAGCGAGAGAGGTCGAGAGCGAGAGAGGTCGAGAGCGAGAGAGGTCGAGAGCGAGAGAGGTCGAGAGCGAGAGAGGTCGAGAGCGAGAGAGGTCGAGAGCGAGAGAGGTCGAGAGCGAGAGAGGTCGAGAGCGAGAGAGAGAGGTCGAGAGCGAGAGAGAGAGGTCGAGAGCGAGAGAGAGAGGTCGAGAGCGAGAGAGAGAGGTCGAGAGAGAGGTCGAGAGAGAGGTCGACAGAGAGCGGTCGAGAGAGAGAGAGGTCGAGAGAGAGAGGTCGAGAGAGAGAGGTCGAGAGAGAGAGGTCGAGAGCGAGCGGTCATTAGAGAGAGCGAGCGGTCATTAGAGAGAGCGAGCGGTCATTAGAGAGAGCGAGCGGTCGAGAGAGAGCGAGCGGTCGAGAGAGAGAGAGCGAGCGGTCGAGAGAGAGAGAGCGAGCGAGTGGTCGAGAGAGAGAGAGAGAGCGAGCGGTCGAGAGAGAGAGAGGTCGAGAGAGAGAGAGGTCGAGAGAGAGAGAGGTCGAGAGAGAGAGAGGTCGAGAGAGAGAGAGGTCGAGAGAGAGGTCGAGAGAGAGGTCGAGAGAGAGAGACTAACTAGAGCGAGGGGTCAGCCAGGGGTCAAAAGGGCAGGTAATACGCCCCAGTATTACAGCTTCATTTATACTATAAAACGAAAAATGTTCAGAGTGAGTGTTCTGCATGTCCTGTTCACCTGTCATGATCAGATAAGCATTGGAATAGGATTTCATTAGCTCTAACACAACTAAATTGAATCTATTTAGGCATCGTTGTACGTTCTGTTTTTGTTCTTCAGAGGAGCTGCCTTACCTGAAGTGCCCTTTGCACACTGTACTGAAGCTGACACCTGTGGCTTATGGTGAGTACACTATTGTCAATAACTGCATTAAAAGTGTATTAGTAACACAGCATAAGAGTTCAGTGACATGCTTTATTCCATGTATATTTACTCCAATGACATGTATTCATCCCTTGGATTCAGATCACCTGGATACTTTAAATCCAGTGCCACTGTTTAAATGTACAGTAGTAGTGTTAGGCCAGGATTCAATCAGGTCAGCGTTAACCCGCGGTAACTGGCAATCACATAGCAAGTCATTGTTTTTGTTTAGGCAATGTAGGATCTGTCAAATCCACAAACGGCTCCTGGCATTATACCTATCGCAACATTTCCATTGGATGCACATTGGTAGTCACATTAGTAGAAATCCCAAGTAGCCGTGTTACAAGTTCAAACACTGGAATGTGTGATGTTATCTACTCCTTCATTAGGCTGATGTAAATCCTTATTATTTAATGATATTCAATTTGAGTGTAATTGCTTCTGCAGTCCCTTCAGAAATTGTTCAGACCCCTTGAGTTTTTCCACGTTTTGTTACTTTACAGCCTTATTCTAAAATGGATTAAATAAATAACAATCCTCAGCAATCTACACACACCCCTAATGACAGAGCGAAAACAGTTTTTTTGTCATTTAGCAAATGTACTAAAAATAAACAGATACCTTATTTACATAAGTATTCAGACCCTTTGCTATGAGACTCTAAATTGAGCTCAGGTGCATCCTGTTTTCATTGATCATCCTCGAGATGTTTCTACAACTGGATTGGAGTCCACCTGTGGTAAATTAAATTGATTGGACATGATTTAGAAGGCACACACCTGTCTATAAGGTCCCACAGTTGACAGTGCATGTCAGAGCAAAAACCAAGCTATGAGGTCGAAAGGAATTGTCCGTAGAGCTCCGGGACAGGATTGTGTCGAGGCACAGATCTGAGGAAGGATACAACATATTTTGGGCTGCATTGAAGGTCCCTAAAAACAGTGGCTTCCATCATTTTTAAATGAAGGAAGTTTGGAACCACCAAGACTTCCTAGAGCTGGCCACCTGGCCAAACTGAGAAATCGAGGGAGAAGGGCCTTTGTCAGGGAGGTGACCAAGAACCCAATAGTCACTGGCAGAGCTCTGGAGGTCCTCTGTGGAGATGGGAGAACCTTCCAGAAGGACATCCATCTCTGCAGCACTCCACCAATCAGGCCTTTATGATAGAGTGGCCAGACGGAAGCCACTCCTCAGTAAAAGGCACATGACAGCCCACTTGGAGTTTACCAAAAGGCACCTAAAGACTCACAGACCATGAGAAACAACATTCTCTGGTCTGGAAACCAAGTTTGACCTCTTTGGCCTGAATGCCAAGCATGATGTCTGGAGGTTACCTCGCACCATCTCTACGGTGAAGCATGGTGATGGCAGCATCATGCTATGGGAATGTTTTTCAGCGGCAGGGACTGGGAGACTAGTCAGGATCGAGGAAAAGATGAACGGAGCCAAGTACAGAGAGATCCTTGATAAAAACCTGCTCCAGAGCACTCAGGACCTCAGACTAGGGTGAAGGTTAACTTTCCAACAGGACAACAACCCTAAGCACACAGCCAAGACAACACAGGAGTGGCTTTGAGACAAGTCTCTGAATGTCCTTGAGTGGCCAAGCCAGAGCCCCGACTTGATCCCGATCGAACATCTCTGGAGAGACCTGAAAATAGCTGTGCAGCAACACTCTCCATCCAACCTGACAGAGCTTGAGAGGATCTGCAGAGAATATTAGGAGAAACTCTCCAAATACAGGTCTGCCAAGCTTGTAGTGTCATACCTAAAAGGCTTGATGCTGTAATCACTGCCAACGGGCTTTCAACAAAGTAATGAGTTGAAGGTCTGAATACTTATGTAAATGTGATATTTAAGTTTTTTTATTTGTAATTAAATTTGCAAAAAATTCTAAACCTGTTTTTGAATTGTCATTATGGATTGATGTCGGGGGAAAAAACAATTTAATTAGTATTTAAAAATTAGGCTGTAGCAAAATGTGGAAAAAGTATAGCCTACATTTTCTCATTCTTAACTTCTAAAGTGGGTGGGATGGGTGTGGCTTCCTGACAAAGAACACAAGAACAGTTGCTTACTAATTTGACATCTCCAGCGCTGTTAAACCTGCAATTGTTGGTTACTGTGGGGTAACACTGATCTAATTGATCCCTGGCCTTAGTCTATGTATTAAACAGTGTACTGCTGCTGCCCATAAAAATTTACATTACATTTACATTTAAGTCATTTAGCAGACGCTCTTATCCAGAGCGACTTACAAATTGGTGCATACACCTTATGACAACCAGTGGAACAGCCACTTGCATCTAAATCTTGTTGGGGGAGAAGGGGGGTGAGAAGGATTACTTACCCTTACTTACCCTATCCAAAAACACATGTGTCCTCAATCTCTTCCCTTTCTATTTCTGTCTCTAACTATTGTTTTGTTTTCTTCTCTTCCTGTCCCTGTAGGCTGTAAAGTAGAGTCTGTCTTTTTGAACGTGGAAGCTGTGAACACCCACAGGGACAGGCCAGAGGTAGGTACCCCAGACAAGTGCCCTCACTGGGCTTGCACTCTAAAACAGAGCGAGTAAGAGGTTCAGGGTCAATTGGACTAACCTTATCTGTGTCCTAGTGCTGACTGATCTCTTTTCATTGTTACAGAATGTAGACACTTCACGGATGCCGGAGGAAGCCCTGTTCACAGTCCCCGCCCACCAGTGATTAGGGACAGTTCCCAAGACTACAGAGTGACATCACTCACCATGGCCACTTCCTCTACTCAATCAGCAATCAATCCAAATTTCTCTTTTAATTTGTTCCTTGCAGTGGGATTGGAAAAAAAACGTATCCGGATTGGACATATTCCTCGTTCAGGTTCACCTCATCTTTCTCTTTTCTTCTGTGCAATGAAAGTCTAGACAACTGGAATCCAGTTCAATGGTGATTTGCCCCACTATCGGGGTATGTGTGAGAGTGTGTGCATGTGAGTGTGTTTTGTATGTGTGTGAGTGTATATGATCAAGATAAGGACAATCTGATTTGAAACCTATTTTAAATACAGGACATATGGCTTTTCATCAAATTGTAGAGTTGAGCTTTTCTGAAATCGTGTCTGTCACAGGCAGCCCAATTCTGATCTTTTTCTACTAATTGGTCTTTTTACCAATCAGATTAACTCTTTTTTTCACAATAATTTGGCAAAAGATCAGAGTTGGGCTGCCTGTGCAAACACAGTCAAAGAACCATATGTTGACATTGTACATTGCTTGTTCTTAGTATTTTAGTGTTTGTCCACCCCATTTAAAAAATAATAATAATGTATTTGTTGAATTTCCTATTAAACTAACTATTGCATTACAAGTTTGAGGCTGTGATATGCAGACTCTAAAGCGGGGACACGAATTGTAGCTAGTAATTTTTATGTCTGGTATAAAATCAGGCTGTTCCTATAAAGGCAGTTTTGCGTATCTATCATTTTCAATTAAATTAATCTTCATCTAGTTAAAATCTAAAGAGATTGACAAGTTTGTTTCCACGTTGCATCAGTGATATGCTATATCTAGAATGTTTTTATCTATTGTTCAATGTCTACTAATGAAGGATACTTTATCTAAAATGCTGCTGTAGTTCAGTAGCACAGGAATAGTTGTTGCTATCATAACAAATCAATTGAAATGACTTCTAATGCCTGTGTAAACGCATATATTTGTAATGATCACCATAATCAGTTGTCTGTAATGCGTTGAATGTCATTAAATCGCTCACTGGTATTATATAGTTTTAAGCATTTTCAGCATGTCTTGTTTGTCAAAGTGTCAAGAATATGATTCTGTCAATGTAAATATCTACATCATCCAAATGTAATAAATATTTTGAGTCTCTTGCTGTTGTCTTCTGCTCAAAGTATTGAACTGTTTTGTGTAGTCTTCACATTTTGCTGCCTTAGTTAAGGACCAGTAGTAAATGACATAATGTACAGTTGAAGTCGGAAGTTTACATACACCTTAGCCAAGTACATTTAAACTCAGTTTTTCACAATTCCTGACATTTAATCGTAGTAAAAATTCCCTGTTTTAGTTGTTAGGATCACTACTTTAATTTAAGCATGTGAAATGTCAGAATAATAGTAGAGAGAATGATTTATTTCAGCTTTTCTTTCTTTCATCGCATTCCCAGTGGGTCAGAAGTTTACAAACTCAATTAGCATTTGGTAGCATTGCCAAAAGCATTGTCATTGAATTTTGGCCCATTCCTCCTGACAGAGCTGGTGTAACTGAATCAGGTTTGTAGGCCTCCTTGCTCACACACGCTTTTTCAGTTCTGCCGACAAATTTTATATAGGATTGAGGTCAGTGCTTTGTGATGGCCACTCCAATACCTTGGGTTTGTTGTCCTTAAGCTATTTTTCCACAACTTTGGAAGTATGCTTGGGGTCATTGTCCATTTGGAAGACCCATTTGCGACCAAGCTTTAACTTCCTGACTGATGTTGCTTCAACATATCCACATATATTTCCTGCCTCGTGCTGCCATCTATTTTGTGAAGTGCACCAGTCCCTCCTACAGCAAAGCACCCCCACAACATGATGCCTCCACCCCCGTGCTTCACGGTTGGGATGGTGTTCCTTGGCTTGCAAGCATCCCCCTTTTTCCTCCATACATAATGATGGTCATTATGGCCAAACAGTTCTATTGTTGTTTCATCAGACCAGAGGACATTTCTCCAAAAAGTACGTTTCCATGTGCAGTTGCAAACTGTAGTCTGGCTTTTTTATGACGGTTTTGGAGCAGTGGCTTCTTCCTTGCTGGGTGGCCTTTCAGGTTATGTCGATATAGGACTCACTTTTCGTACCAAAGTACGTTCATCTCTAGGAGACAGGACGCGTCTCTTTCCTGAGCGATATGACAGCTGCGTGGTCCCATGGTGTTTTTCTGGCGTACTATTGCTTGTACAGATGAACGTGGTATCTTCAGGCGTTTGGAAATTGCTCCCTAGTATGGACCAGACTTGTGGAGGTCTACCATTTCTTTCTGAGGTCTTTGCTGATTTCTTTTGATTTTCCCATGATGTCAAGCAAAGAGGCACTAAGTTTGAAAGTAGGCCTTGAAATGCATCCACAGGTACACCTCCAATTGACTCAAATTATGTCAATTAGCCTATCAGAAGCTTCTTAAGCCATGACAATTTTCAGGAATTTTCAAAGTTGTTTAAAGGCACAGTCAACCTAGTGTATGTAAACTTCTGACCCACTGGAATTGTGATACAGTGAATTATAAGTGAAATAATCTGTCTGTAAACAATTGTTGGAAGAATTACTTGTGTCATGCACAAAGTAGATGTCCTGACCGACTTGCTAAAACTATAGTTTGTTAACAAGAAATGTATAGTGGTTGAAAAACAAGTTTTAATGACTCCAACCTAAGTGTATGCAAACGTCCTATTTCAACTGTATTACACAGTCAGGGAAAGGTTGAAAATGTCAGTGAAGACACTTGAAGGTTGGTCTACTGCAAGGACAATATTTTAAATGGTCAATAGCTCTGAACTTCAATGACTTAACCTCAAACCAGCTATACATTTTAGAAATTAATATAAACTCAGCAAAAAAAGAAAGGTCCTGTCACTGTCTACTGCGTTTATTTTCTTAACGTGTAAATATTTGTATGAACATAAGATTCAACAACTGAGACATGTGGGGTCAAAATCAAAAGTAACAGTCAGTATCTGGTGTGGCCACCAGCTGCATTAAGTACTGCAGTGCATGCGGGCTCTTCGCTGGCCATGGCAGAACACTGACATTTCTGTCTTGCAGGAAATCAAGCACAGAACGATTCATATGGCTGGTGGCATTGTCATGCTGGAGGGTCATGTCAGGATGAGCCTGCAGGAAGGGTACCACATGAGGGAGGAGGATGTCTTCCCTGTAACGCACAGCATTGAGATTGCCTGCAGTGACGACAAGCTCTGTCCGATGATGCTGTGACACACCACCCTAGACCATGACAGACCCTGCCGGACCCTCCACCTCCAAATCGATCCTGCTCCAGAGTACAGGCCTCGGTGTAACGCTCCCTTTGTTATTTAATTTTAAAACTAAAATGCTTAATTGCATTTCAAAGCATGAATGTATTTTATTCTGTGTGATAGCATGATTTATACAGTAGCGTATATATTGAAATATAGGCTTAACGTTAAGTTATGGTAAGACTAAACAGGACGCGCTCTTAGGCCTACAGCTCAATGGTAGTTATACAAGGCTATTTACTATACAAAGCCTACTAATGATAAAGACATTACTTATAAAAATATTAATTGTAATAATTACAAGGAGATCAAGAAAAAGGAGGGTATAGATGTGAGAGCTGCGTGCACATTGTCTGTCACAAACAGATGCTGTTAGATTACATGATTTGTCTGCCTGTTTGGAAGTGTAAACAGTAAATAAATTAGTAATACCAGTCTGTTCTAACGAGAGAAAAAAAGTAAAGCCTTAATCTTTTCTATGCTTGTAATTAAAAACAGCCGAATCTGTGAAATTGCTTTATCTGACATTATGCCGTTGCATGAAGCTTGGTGCTCATGGAATCAGTAGGATATTAAACAAACACTCAAACAGGCAACAGAAGCAGTATGCTTTATTTCAAATCTAATTTTCTTTGTCACATACACATTTAGCAGATGTTATTGCGGGTGTAGCGAAATGCGGGTGTAGCGAAATGCGTGTGTTTTTAGCTCAAACAGTGCAGTAATATCTAACAGTAATATCTAACAATTTCACAGCAATAGACAACTATAAAGCAATGGAATTAAGAATATATATTGGGCGAGCAATGTCAGAGCGGCAGAGCCTTAGATACAGTAGAATAGGATAGAATACAGTATATACATGTGAGATGAGTAATGAAACATGTATACATTATTAAAGTGGCCAGTGATTCCAAGTCTATAGGGCAGCAGCCTCTAATGTGCAAGTGATTTAACAGTGATAGCCTGGAGATAAAAGCTTTTTTTCAGTCTTTCGGTCCCAGCTTTGTTGCACCTGTACTGACCTCACCTTCTGGATGATAGCGGGGTGAACAGGCAGTGGCTCAAGTGGTTGATGCCCTTGATCTTTTGGCCTTTCTGTGACATCGGGTGCGGTATGCGTCATGGAGGGCAGGTAGTTTGCCACCAGTGATGCCTTGTGCAGACTGCACCACCCTCTGGAGAGCCTTAAGGTACAGTTGCTGTACCAGGCTGTGATACAGCCCGACAGGATGCTCTCGATTGCGCATCTGTAAAAGTTTCAGGGTTTTGGATGACAAGCCAAATTTCTTCAGCCTCCTAAGGTTGAAGAGGCACCGTCACCACACTGAGTGGACCATTTCAATTTGTCTGTGATGTGTACGTCAAGGACCTTGAAGCTTTCCACCTTCTCCACTGATGTCCCGTCGATGTGGATAGGGCGGTGCTCCCTCTGCGGTTTCCTGAAGTCCTTGATCATCTCCTTTGTTGACGTTGAGTGAGGTTGTTTTCCTAACGACGCCACACTCAGAGTGCTCTCACCACCTCCCTGTAGGCTGTCTCATCATTGTTGGTAATCAAGCCCACTACCATACTCTCATCTGCGTATTTGATGATTGAGTTTGAGGTGTGCATGGCCACGCAGTTGTTGAGAATGTTGGTAGCCTAATTATTAATTTCAGTCACTTTATTTGGATAGTTCAGATTTTCCATGTCATACTATCAAAACTGTTGATAAGAAACTGCTTGCCAAGGTTACCTTTAGGGCTATGTTTAGAATTATGGTTAGAGCTAGAGTTAGATAGTTGAACATGTTACTCTGTAGAGCATCTACAGATTGACTATCCAAATAGTGTTACCTTAATGGCCAATGGATTTACTGCTAGTAGAGATTTAAAAAGTTATACGTGCATACATTTTACATAGTGGAGTGGGTTTGACGCCCAGGGTCACCCTGTCCTGGCGTTGCAAATGCCATGGTCTACTAACAACCATGTAAAATAACGATCTGAATTCAAACCAAAGCCTACTAGATAGTTGAGGATATTTATAGTATTCATTATGTAGTAGCTAACAAGGTTCCATTCTCATGCATCATACAGTTGTAATATATCTACTATGGCATGTTGCGTAGAAACAAACATTTCATCTGACAGGTCCCAACAAGCTAGCTGGCATATCGTCCACAAATTTACCCAAATAGTTTGATTAATGAATGAGATGTCAAATTTCTCAAAGATACAGGTCCAAGCGATACACTATTATGGTAAAATAACACAGCAAAATACAAACAAACAATAAAAAGGGATTTATTTATCACTGCCAGCACTATTATCACAATCATTTCCATCAATGATAGGGTCTGCTCTGTGTGTATTAACACAAGAAACAGGTGTCATAACAAAAACTTAGCAAAACAGTCTGAATATTTTATATATAAAAAAAGAAATAGTTTCAATTATCAGAAATCTCCATGCATTTCCCTGTGCTCATTAATATTGATTAGGATTCTATTTTAAGGACCCGCCCTGATTTAATGCTTTGTTCTAAAGGGCAGAAATTAAACGAGGCTGTGAATATTAAGTATGTACAAACATCAATATTTCTGAGCACAGGGATACCTCAATGACGTAGGGCAACAACCCATTGGTCTGATTCATCTTTACTTTTTTCCATTGCGAATGACTGGTCACAATGTTTGACCCTCCCCGTCCTGTGATACGGACCCCTCAGAAACCATGACGACGGTCGTGATCAGCGTAAGGAATGTTTGGGAATTTTCTTAGAACTGCGGAAGTCAAAAACATGGATGTCAGATAAAACTTAAACTTCTAGGTGAGAAGAACGACAGACATGAAGACTTACATTTTTGAGGAACTCCTCTGCGACGATACGGGCCCTGGCGTTGACAGACAACTTCATCTCGCTGATCTCCTTGTCAATCTCCTCCATGAAGTGGATGACGAAGTCCACCAGCTTGTGCTTGTACATCTGCTCCGTGTGGAAGTTTGTGATGAGGAAACTGATGTCATAACCCTGCGGACGAATGAAGGAGAGAAAAGGGGGGCTAATAAATCCCAATTTTACATAAATTTTGTCTGAGTGACAAAAAAAAAAAAAAGACCATTTGTGTGACCATTCGATGTGATAAGTTG
Organism: Oncorhynchus keta; assembly: GCF_023373465.1. Lineage (NCBI taxonomy): Eukaryota > Metazoa > Chordata > Actinopteri > Salmoniformes > Salmonidae > Oncorhynchus > Oncorhynchus keta. The sequence continues at coordinate 24,478,428 of NC_068441.1, read as the reverse complement.
TGATAAGTTTGAGATGTTGGTTGTACCACCAGTCCTCTCCTCTCACCTCCACCGGTTTCCTCCTCAGGATGAAGAAGTTCTCAGCTCTCATCATCATGAAGCGCATGAATTTATGGCAAAGGATCTTCTCAATCTCATCCGCCTGCAGTGACACACCAATCACAAAGCAGTCAGACTCAGAGCTGCTGTCCTGTGATTGGTGGGTGCTAATAGCCACCAATTGTCACCAGGTTGTAAAAAAACAACTAATCACAGTAGTACATTTCATGTCTATTACAAACCAACACAGCCTCACAGAACAGAGAAAGAAAAAAACAATGGTACAGCTGCGCTTCCATCTATGCTCTTCTGTTTGGGTAACGACAACAAGATAGGCGTATTAAAAATATTATGAACTGGGTGGTTCGAGCCCTGAATGTTGATTGGCTGACAGCTATGGTGTAATAGACCGTATACCACGGGTATGACATTACATTTAGTTTTACTACTAATTACGTTGGTAACCCATTTATAATAGCAATAAGGCACCTCAGGGGTTTGCGGTATATGGTCAACATACCTTCAGAAAGTATTCAGACCCCTTGACTTTTTCCACACTTTGTTAGGTTACAGCCTCGTTCTATAATTGATTAAACCCCCCCCAAATGTACACACAACATCCCATAATGAGAAAGCAAAAACAGGTTTAGACATTTTTTCTAATAAAATAATAAAAAACAGAAATATCACATTTACATAAGTATTCAGACCCTTTACTCAGTACTTTGTTTAAGCACCTTTGGCAGTGATTACAGCCTTGAGTCTACAAGGGTGTGACGCTACAAGCTTGGCACACCTGTATTTGGGGAGTTTCTCCCATTCTTCTCTGCAGATCCTCTCAAGCTCTGTCAGGTTGGATGGGGAGCATCGCTGCACAGCTATTTTTCAGGTCTCTCCTGAGATGTTTGATTGGGTTCAAGTCCGGGCTCTGGCTGGGCCACTCAGAGACTGGTCCCAAAGCCACTCCTGCATTGTCTTGGCTGAGTGCTTAGGGTTGGAAGGTGAACCTTTGCCCCAGGCTGAATCCCTGAGCGTTCTGGAGCAGGTTTTCATTAAGGTTCTCTCTGTACTTTGCTCCGTTCATCTTCGCCGCGATCCTGACTAGTCTCCCAAGTCCCCGTCGCTGAAAAACATCCCCACAGCATAATCCTGCTTCACCATAGGGATGGTGGCAGGTTTCCTACAGACGTAACACTTGGAACTCAGGCTGAAGAGTTCAATCTTGGTTTCATCAGACCAGAGAGTCTTGTTTCTCATAGTCTGTGAGTCTTTAAGTGCCTGATGGCAAAATTCCAAGCGGGCCTCTACGGACAATTCCTTCGACCTCATGGCTTGGTTTTTGCTCTGTGCCTTTCCAAATCATGTCCAATCAATTGAATTTACCACAGCTGGCCTCCAATCATGTTGTAGAAACATCTCAAGGATGATCAATGGAAATGGGATGCACCTGAGCTCAGTTTCAAGTCTCATAGCAAAGGGTCTGAATACTTATGTAAATAAGGCATTTCTGTTTATAATACATTTCTAAACACTCTAAAAACCTGTTTTTGCTTTGTCATTATGGGGTATGGCGTTTAGATTGCTGTGTAATTGTGTTTATTTAAATAGATTTTAGATTAACAGTCCTTAGCTGTGGTATATTGACCATATACCACACCTCCTCGTGCGTTATTGCTTAATTATAAATCAGGTAGTTTGGTTTAAAGCTGTGGTATATCAGACAATATACCACAGGTATGACACAAAACGTATTGTTTACTGTTGTAATTACATTAGTAACCCTTTTATAATAGCAATAAAGTACCTCAGGGGTTTGTGGTATGTGGCCTACATACCACGGCTAAGGGCACTCCGCGTTGCGTTTTGCATAAGAACAACCCTTAGCCGTGGTATGTTGACCATCTACACCCCACCAGGCCTTATTGTTTAAATAAAGTATGAAAGTCACCAAAATCAAGCCTGTCAACTGCACCTGTAAAGGACAGGTTATCGACTATACACATTAGAATAAATAATATACCTGACCTGCTTGACAGCGATGCTGACTCGGACTGAGTTGATGGAGCCCTCGATAAGAACCTTCTCCTTGTCATTACGACTGATGATGACTGGCTGCAGCAGCAACTCTTTACTGCTCCTGAGGGGGATAACATACACGTGCAAGGTCAAACACACTCTCCTGAGGGGGATAACATACACGTGCTAGGTCAAACACACTCTCCTGAGGGGGATAACATACACGTGCTAGGTCAAACACACTCTCCTGAGGGGGATAACATACACGTGCTAGGTCAAACACACTCTCCTGAGGGGGATAACATACACGTGCTAGGTCAAACACACTCTCCTGAGGGGGATAACATACACGTGCTAGGTCAAACACACTCTCCTGAGGGGGATAACATACACGTGCTAGGTCAAACACACTCTCCTGAGGGGGATAACATACACGTGCTAGGTCAAACACACTCTCCTGAGGGGGATAACATACACATGCAAGGTCAAACACTCTCACGAACAAACACTGACACTCACCGGACCTCCACCTCTGGCTTGTTGTGTCGCTCCACCACCTGAGAGGAGAAGTTCTCCAGACAGAGAGCGGCCTGCAGCGTGGCACGCACAGCGTTGAGGTACGGGCGCAGAGTCGCTGTCTGAGGGAGAGAGGAAAGGGAGTGGAGAAAGAAACGTTAGAAGAGGGAAGCCTCTACCCCTGCCGACCAAATACCGCCTCACGCCACCTACTATCCTCAAACTATTAGCTAAATGGCCCTTATCCCGACACCTCTTTATGAGAGGAAAGGTAAAAGTGCTGTCAAGCATGCAGACCTAGGATTGTAGCTAGAATTCCTGGCATTATGTTTATTCCATAGCAAAGGCTCATGGCTGGGCTTGGGCTGCAGTGCAGATTTTACACTGATTTCACTATCACAGAAACTCACCAACACATTAGTCAGTAAAAGTTTAAAGGCCCATCAACCCCATTCAAAAAAAATATAAGCAAAATCATTGACTGCTGAACATTAGTGAAGTCATCATTAAGATTATATACCCTGCACCCCTCAAATGTAAAGAGGAAGTATATTGACCGCATGAGTACATACTGAAACCCCTAGAATATAGCCTAGTCACGCTGAAGCCTTTCATGGTTTGAACAATTGCACCATTACATTCGTATGTGACTTTAAAAGTACACCACTGTTTCACATAGACTATAATAGATAAGGACAGTGGGCACACGTTGGCTCAGGTCTAAAGCCTTACAACTGTAGAATGCACTGCCACTATTTGCATTTTCAGGATGAAAATATCTAGCTACTTCAATCCAGTCTGCATCAGATTTGGGCCGAGAAAATATTTCAGTGGACAAGTTTGCAACCCTATGTGTGTTGAGTATAAGGAAGGGAAATCTAGACTCTGGACCTACTTACTGCAAAGCAAAAATTATTCAGGAAAGATGCAGGTGCATAGCTAGTTCTACAATGCACTAAAGGAGTCTAATGTTACTTCTTAATAGTCCAAGGACCTTACATGTTCTGTTTAAAGGCAAATTACCTCTGGAACGTGAATCAATTATTATATCAAAATAATTTCAAATGCAAAATACACACTTACTGTAACCGGTTTTAACATTTGCAGTCAACAGTATGTTTTTCAGTGACAACATGTTTAGGGTGTCTAGCTTCCATTTATACAGGTGTTAGGAGCAGAGGTCGACCGATTATGATTTTTCAACGCCGATTATTGGAGGAACAAAAAGAAGCAGATTAATCGGACAATTTTTTTCTCATGTATTTGTAATAATGACAATTACAACAATACTGAATTAACACTTATTTTAACTTAATATAATACATCAAAATCAATTTAGCCTCAAATAAAATTAAACATGTTAAATTTGGTTTAAACAATGTAAAAACAAAGTGTTGGTGAAGAAAGTAAAAGTGTGTGCCATGTAAAAGTGTGTGCCAATAAGTGCCATGTAAAAATGCTAGCATTAAAGTTCCTTGCTCAGAACATGAGAACATATGAAAGCTGGTGGTTCCTTTTAACAGGAGCTTTCAATATTCCCATGTAAGAAGTTTTTGGTTGTAGTTATTTTAGGACAATTTCTCTCTATACGATTTGTATGTCATATACCTTTGATTATTGGATGTTCTTATAGGCACTTTAGTATTGCCAATGTAACAGTATAGCTTCCGTCCCTCTCCTCGCTCCTACCTGGGCTCGAACCAGGAACTCATCGACAACAGCCACTCTCGAAGCAGCGTTACCCATCGCGCCACAAAAGCCGCGGCACTTGCAGAGCAAGGGGAACAACCACTCCAAGTCTCAGAGCGAGTGACGTTTGAAACGCTATTAGCGCGCACCCCGCTAACTAGACATTTCACATCGGTTAAACAGCTCAATGCTTGAAGCACAGCAACGAGCTGCTGGCAAAACTCACGAAAGTGCTGTTTGAATGAATGCTTACGAGCCTGCTTCTGCCTACCATCACTCAGTCAGACTGCTCTATCAAATCATAGACTTAATTATAACATAACACACAGAAATACGAGCCTTAGGTCATTAATATGGTCAAAACTATCTCGGGAAAAAAAAGACGTTTATTCTTTCAGTGAAATATGGAATCGTTCCGTATTTTATCTAACGTGTGGCATCCATAAGTCTACATATTCCTGTTACATTGCACAACCTTCAATGTTATGTCATAATTACATAAAATTCTGGCAAATTAGGCAGCCCAAAATGTTGCATATATACTAACTGCGTGCAATAAACGCAAGAGAAGTGATACAATTTCACCTGGTTAATATTGCCTGCTAACCTGGATTTATTTGAGCTAAATATGCAGGTTTAAAAATATATACTTGTGTATTGATTTTAAGAAAGGCATTGATGTTTATGCTTAGGTACAGTCATGCAACGATTGTGCTTTTTTTGCAAATGCGCTTTTGTTAAATCATCCCGTTTGGTGAAGTTGGCTGTCTTTGATAGGGAGAAACAGTCTTCAGAGTTGGCAACGAGCCAGGTTAGCAGGCAATATTAACTAAATATGCAGGTTTAAAAATATATACTTGTGTATTGATTTTAAGAAAGGCATTGATGTTTATGGTTAGGTACACATTGGAGCAAGACAGTCCTTTTTTGCGAATACGCACAGCATCGATTATATGCAACGCAGGACACGCAAGATAAACTAGTAACATCATCAACCATGTGTAGTTAACTAGTGATTATGATTGATTGTTTTTTTATAAGATAAGTTTAATGCTAGCTAGCAACTTACCTTGGCTTACTGCATTCGCGTAACAGGCAGTCTCCTCGTGGAGTGCAATGTAATCAGGTGGTTAGAGCGTTGGACTAGTTAACTGTAAGGTTGCAAGATTGAATCTCCGAGCTGAAAAGGTACAAATCTGCCATTCTGCCCCTGAACAGGCAGTTAACCCACCGTTCCTAGGCAGTCATTGAAAATAAGAATGTGTTAACGGACTTGCCTAGTTAAATGAAGCATAAAGGTGTAAAAAATATATATATATATATATATGGTGTCCAAAAATACAGATTTCCGATTGTTATGAAAACTTTAAATCGGCTCTAATTAAAAATCGGCCATTCCGATGAATCGGGCGACCTCTAATTAGGAGACGCAGATAGCTAATTAGCACAAGTAGTCGGCTGTCTTCATATTGTTCATAAACACGCACGTCAGCTGTGTAACAATATAACTGATTTTAGAAAATATTTCCTGCTGATATGAATGTTTAGGTCCTTATGCTTCCAAAGTGATGGGGGTTAATGTTCAGATCTAGCCCAGAGGCCGACAGGCGGCGATATTGAGGAGTTTCCATCCAAAACGTATTGTAGGGAGCCCCCATGGACCGGTACGAACCGAAAACATTCTCCATTCAGGGTGCAAAGGCGTCAATTTTTCCTTAACTAGATTTAAAAGGAAAAAATAAAGGAAAAATATGACTACTTCTTTTACAAAACACCCTTTTCAACCACCATGCTGAAGTGGCTAATGTCTAGGTATGATAGTTCCAGATGTTGTGTATCGCGTTCAGCCAATCAGGTTGCAGCAGTCTGTTTACCCCTAACTGAATGAATGGCGCAACATCAAGTAGTAGCACTAGCATGGTGGTGGAAAAGTGGTGTTTCATAAAGTACGCATATTTCCACCGTCCGTCCCCCCTTCCTCGCCATTAATACATCTAGTTAAGGATGAAATTGATGCCTTTACAGCCTGGATGGAGAATGTTTTTGGTACGAACCAGTCCACGGGGATACGAGTGTATTGCCAGCTGCATACTATGCGTTTGGATGGTAAGATGAAACCCTCAATACCAAATCAATATCGCCATCTGCCGGCCTTTGGGCTAGTTCAGACCAAGCATCCGGGCTCTAACCAAAACACCCCCGTACAGAAGATGACTTATGTGGAATGTAATGGAACCTAGAGTCATGATCAGTGGCTAGTGCATAGTTAGCTGGGTCATTCCTACTATGCAATACACACTTTTTTAAAATGATTCTATCAGAAAAGTGACATGTTTGACTGGACAGTGCACGACAGAAAAACTAAATTGGTCAAGCTCAGGTACTTACAACATTTTTGGGTGCATTTTCCAGTTTGTTAAGTGCATAATCCTAACAGGGTGGATGTGTTAAACCTAAATTAGCCATAGCTCTGAGTGAGCAAGATTGATCTAGCATAATTGTGAAAACTTGAACAGGCCTTTATCTGCTCTATCAAACATATTTTAACATTTTCATTAAAAACATTTTTTTTAGCTTAACAGGGTGGAAATGTGTGACTATGTGTGACATACAGACTAACATGAACAAATAGATACAACTGTTTTAATATAAAGAAGTGACACTTCCTGAATGTGGTGTCATTGTAGGAAGCGGTTGTTTTCTTAAGATGGAGATTTACAACTAACTAACAGGGTGGAAAGTGATCAGGGAAACACAGGAAATCTTATATAAAATAATAATTTAAAAAAATAATATAAGAGAGACTAACTAGGACCGTAAAAGACATTTAAAAAATGTTATGGTTTAATCTAGTGGAAGTTGATAAATAACACCTGGGGACATCGCAAAAACGCCTACATTTTTGGAATCCACAGTTTACACCAAATTAAAACTGATATTTCCTGGGGCCAGAAATGGGGCCAGAAATTTGGACAACATTTGCGGTCTTACATACCTAGGCTAGCTGCCTTACTTGCGAGATAGCTAGCAAGATGGCAAACTACCCTCTTCTACCAGCTAGTGTTCGGTATATATTTCAATGGGGCATGGGAATATTTACTCATGGTATTCGTTTTGAATTTACAATCTTGATAGTAACATCCCTGATGCACTACTACAGATACATTTTCGGGTAACTAGCTAAATTGTTTATATTTATGAATACATTTGAAAGGATACTTTAGATTACAGTATTTGGCACTAGTTTAACAAAAAAAACTTACCTTAGAGCTACATCACTAGCAAAAAACAGATTTCACATTTTGGGTGGGGATGCTAACTAACGTTAGCTACCAAACCAAATCTAGCGATAAACATACGCATTAACGCAGACCTCGCGTAAACCACGAATAATGTCATATTCAATATACTGCTCATCGTATGACTGATGTTGAAATAACGTCGAAATGTCTTTATTTTCATAGTAAACCACATATAATGATGATCTTACCATCTCTCTATATCCGCTGGGGAGGAGAAGACGGAAGTAGTACACTTGTCATGGCTCTTTCATGACCCTATGCACTAACCGGAACACACCATGTACAAGACTTTATAGGGGAGCCTATATCATTTGGACAAACATGTTTCTATACAAGTAATGGATTGTATCTAGCAAACACGAACATTGAATACATTGGTTTTATTTATTTAAAATTGTCATATTGTTAAATATGTGGTTTTCATTATTTGGTAACATCATTTCCCAATTTACAAGGATGAGAACATGTTGATATGATATCCTTTACAGTTTCAAAATGTTTATCTAAAAGTACATTCTGACAATTTTTGGGGTGTTCTCATTCTTCATATGAGAAACATCATCAATCTCGAAATTGTTAAACTGATTGAGAGTGATTTTGTCTCATTATTTATATTAATGCAAAATGTGTGTGGCTGGTGATTTCTTCCTTATAAGGTAAAGGGAGCTCTCCACTATTATGCCAATGGGGAAGGGGGAGGGGGGGTGGACGACGTACAAATGTACAAAGTGGACGACGTACAAATGTCTTATAAATCCCTCACACTTGTGAAACTTTTTTTTTTTTATGATTAGAGGTGATGTCTCTGAATGTCTATTAATATCTCAATGCCTTGTCACATATTATGTCCTGAATTATTCTGATGTGTAATATTGTTATTATTGTTGCAATAAACAATACAATAAAAATAATATATATATTGTTATTGTGGACAAGCCAAATTAGAAGCCGATGCCCTGTTACAACAAATCCAGAACAATAAGTTTTTATTCCTGTTAGTCATGTTTAGTAAATTGTTTAGTAAATTGTTTGACACTAGTGATTTTGCAAAAGCAGCTTTTGCAAACTCAGGGGGAGAGTTTGATAAAGTTCTCAAGCTAACTGAAGAGATGATGATTAAGCATGATATTAGTAATTGGGATGTGAGTGCATCACAGCAGCAAAAACTGCCTGTAAAATTGGCAGACAGTGTAGTCACAACTTCATTAGGGAAAACATCCAGCATCAAGAGTGACAGTGACCTGAGGCAACTTTAGAACAATATTCTAGACAGACATACAGTTTAAGTCAAAAGTTTACATATAGTTAGGTTGGAGTCATTAAAACTTGTTTTTCAACCACTCCAAATTTCTTGTTAACTAATTATATTTTTTTGCAAGTCGGTTAGGACATCTACTTTGTGCATGACACATGTCAAGATCGTCGTACGAACTGGAAATATACTCAGACCATTGTGCAACGTGATTTGGGTTCCACATGTTTAATAAAGGAAACTCACGAAAACAATAACAGTCAACGAAACGTGAAGCTCAAGCAGTGCTCAACGGCAACTACACAGAAACAAGATCCCACAAAACACAGTGGGGTAACGGTTGCCAGAATATGATCCCCAATAAGAGACAACTATAAACAGCTGCCTCTGATTGGGAACCATACCAGGCCAACATAGAAATAAATGCACTAGATCACCCACCCGAGTCACACCCCGACCGAACCCAAATAGAGAACAAAAAGGCTCTCTATGGTCAGGGCGTGACAGTAACCTCCCCCAAGGTGCGGACTCCGGCTGCAAAACCTGACTCTATAGGGGAGGGTCCGGGTGGGCGTCTAGCGTCGGTGGCAGCTCAGGTGCGGGGCGAAGTACCCACTCCGCTCGTGGAGTTGACCGCCATGCCTGGACTGGGCACCGGAGCAGAGGAAGGCTCCTGCCATGGAGAGGGACTGGACGCCATGCCTGGACTGGACATCGGCGCAGAGGAAGGCTCCGGAATTGGAGCCGGACTGGACGCCGTGCCTGGACATCGACGCAGAGGAAGGCTCCTGCCATGGAGCGGAACTGGACGCCGTGCCTGGAATTGGGATCGACGCAGAGGAAGGCTCCTGCCATGGAGCGGAACTGGACGCCGTGCCTGGAATTGGGATCGACGCAGAGGAAGGCTCCTGCCATGGAGCTGGAGGTTCCGGACCGTGGACGTCACCTGAAGCTCCGGACCGGGGAACGTCGCCTGAAGCTCCGGACCGGGGAACGTCGCCTGAAGCTCCGGACCGGGGAACGTCGCCTGAAGCTCCGGACTGGGGAGGCGCACTGGAGGCCTGATGTGTGGGGCCGGCACAGGTGGCAGCGGACTGGTGACATGCACTTCAGGAAGAGTGCGAGGAGCAGGACGTACTGGACTGTGGAGGCGCACTTGAGACCTGGTGCGTAGAGCTGCCACAGATGGTGACGGAATGATGACACACTCCGCACATTGAGTGCGGGGAGCTAGCACAGGACGTACTGGGCTGTGAAGGCGCACTGGAGACCTGCTGCGTAGAACCGGCACAAATTTTACTGGAACGGTGACACACACTTCAGGGCGAGTACATGGAGGAAACACAGGACGTACCAGACTGGGGAGGCCCACTGGAGGCGAGATGCATGGTGCAGATGACACCGGACTCGTGCCACGCTCCTCAGCACGCCCGCTTTGCAGCACTCTCATCGCCACCACCTCTCTCCGGAATCTTTCGTCGAGTTCCTCCTTCGACTCCCTGACGGTCTCTGGCTCATTCCTGGGCTGTCTTTTGGGCTTACACTGTGGCCGCCAACCCCGGCGTCGTCACTGTCCTCCCTTTTCTCCCTGCGCCTGCTTCCACGGAAGGCATTAGTCTCCAGCCATAATTTCCTCCCAAGCCCTGAACTCATTCCTATAGAAAATTTGTGGGCAGAACTGAAAAAGCGTGAGCGAGCAAGGAGGCCTGCAAACCTGACTCAGTTACACCAGCTCTGTCAGGAGGAATGGGCCAAAATTCATCCAACTTGTTGTGGGATGCTTGTGGAATGCTACCCACAACGTTTGACCCAAGTTAAGCAATTTAAAGGCAATGCTACCAAATTCTAATTAAATCTTTAGTTCTGTCCCTGAACAAGGCAGTTAACCCACTGTTCCTAGGCTGTCATTGATAATAAGAATTTGTTCTTAAACTGACTTGCCTAGTTAAATAAAGGTAAATAAAACACTTTTTAAAATTGTATTTGATTGAACCTTATTTAACTAGGCAAGTGAGTTCAGAAAAATTCTTATTTACAATGACAGCCTACCGGGGAACAGTGGGTTAACTGCCTTGTTCAGGGGCAGAACAACAGATTTTTACCTTGTCAGCTCGAGGATTCAAACCAGCAACCGGTCCAATGCTCTAACCACTAGGCTACCTGCTGATGACATATTCTAAATAAATATATCCTATAACTCCAGTGGCGTGTATTCATGGATGCCAAGGGAAGACAGGCTTTTAGGCTTACATTGACTAGCTAGCTAACTTAGCTGGTTCATTGTTGCCCATGCGAGGAAGTTAGGCTAGCAAGCATTTTAGCTAGGTAGCCTATGACAACAAAAGCTAAAAGTGTACTGTATTACAGAGCCATAGACAGTATTGCCAACATGAAAAAGAGGAGGATGGCATTGACATTCAACTAGTCTACAAGTAGGGTGGGTCCAAATGTTTTACTTGTGCATGCACACACACAGAGAAATCAGTACCATGGACAGCCACATGATATTTAGTAGCATTGATTGGACTAAATCATTTTTGGTATCTTTAACTTTGTTTTCAGTGTATTAAACTATATATTGCCTTGCGGATTTGATCATATCTAAGTTGAAATGGTGCTGAAATATAATGCTCCTGTTGTCTTTTTACGGACTTGCGTGTTTCTAAATCAGTAGTTTAGTAAACAGTCTAAATTTTAGACTCTAAAACATTGAACTTCCTTGACCATATTGCAGGTCATAACGGTTTGTTACATGCAATATTTTCTTTGTAGATTTCACTGGACAGATGTTGCTCTCTGGTTTTGTGATGAAACAAATGTGGGTAATTTAATCTATTGCACCACTGTGTGACTTTTATTTTTGTCACAGCCTTATTGTATATCATGCTGGCATGTGAACAAATGGGTTATAGAGCTAACACAATTACAGTAGTTTGTAATATGGATTTTTTACTGGCTTTGCTTCCTCAGTGATTTTATCCACACACCCATACTGTTCAACTCACTCACCAGCATTTTAAAACATGGCAGTAAAACAATCATACATTTTTTTATATTGAATTACTTTTTATTATCACTACTTTTGAAATCCCAATACTCAACAACTGAATTGGCATAGCACTGATTATTTCCTGAAGAAGAGGAGTAATACCAGGGCAAATCCTTGGACTGTTTCTTTGTGATTGATAGAAATAACATCCAATTCTTTAATCTCTCATCTTTTCCCCACTGTTCCTGTTATACCCACACTCAATAGTAGTACACAATCTGTTAAAAAGTCATATTAAGCACTTATTAACAAACTCTTGCCAACCTGAGCTACCAGCAGAAAGGAAGATACAGTATAGACAATACAGGCATAACAGTGGACAGATGTAGAGGAGCAGAGCTGTAATTCTAGTGTTGAAACACATTGTCTGACAAAGGAAAGGACATATAGAACATAGTAGTAGCAGTAGTTCTAGGACTATTAATATCTTAATAAAAACTTTCTCCATGTCTTCCATTGTGTTTGCGTCGTCAGCTTTTCTCTCTTCATCGCCTACTTATGAATATTTCCCCTGCAACATAAGCTACTAAACCAACCAATGCGCACTCCCAACAAAAGGGAGCCACCTGTGTATTTTTTTTATAGCATCAACAGGCTTCCTGGGGGTAGTAGAGAAGGATGGTGGGAGCAGTGTTGTTGTTAATGGCTTGTTGTCAGTCAAGCCCAAATAAGAGTTTAGAACAAAAAATATCAGTAAAACCACAGTGCAAAACCAAGTATAAGCTTCCGAATGGCTTAAGACTTAACATCGACAGCCAATTCGAACAAAACATTATAGTACAGCTAATTATTTGTCAACAGTAAGTTAGGCAATATAGAACTTCAAGTCAAAACAAAACCATTATGAAGAACAGAAAATACAGAGGATTAAATGTTTCAGGACAATGAGACAAAGATATCATCATCATCATAATCTCATGTCAAGAAGCTTCAGCCATCACTTTAGAGTTCTCCACTACACTCCTAGGACATGGCTCCATCTGGACCCCCCAATATGAGACAGAGAGGGGACACAGTCAGACAGGGTGGGCCAGGCTGTGGGTTCACTCATGGTATGGATTCAGGAACGGGCAGGAATAGTGGAGTCTACAGGGGTGTACCAATTCTTCTCTAACGGCATTGGATTCATCAAGATGTGTATGTGTGGGAGTGAATGAATGTGTGTTAAAGGTGTATGTATACACCCATCATGTGCAGTACATGTAAATAACTGGACACTCGTTGGGATTCTGGTGGGAGGGGAATGTGACATGGGTGCATGCAGAAACCAGAGAGGCTGTCCTTTCCTTTAGAAAGAGAGAAGGGGTTTGTTCCTGAAAGCCAGACAGAAGATAGTCCATGTTGTGCCTCAGCAGCTGCAGGCCTCTGCTGAAGGCTTTGCTCGATCATTCCTGTCCAGCTTTATGGGTTCTGGGAATTCATTATACAGCTCCACCTCCGTCTCCTGATAAAAATAAAAGAGGGAGAAACAATGAGAAATGGAGAAACTGGGATCTAAGTTTTGCTCTTCTACTTAAGTAGTCCTCTGAAAGAACAGTCAACAAAACCAAGGCCTGTCTCCCACTTGAATCTTCTCTTTATGCCAGACTGGGTTCAAATGCCTTCTGTTTCATTGTTCTGTATCTGCCTTCCGTTTCATTGTTCTGTATCTGCCTTCCGTTTCATTGTTCTGTATCTGCCTTCCGTTTCATTGTTCTGTATCTGCCTTCCGTTTCATTGTTCTGTATCTGCTTTCCGTTTCATTGTTCTGTATCTGCCTTCCGTTTCATTGTTCTGTATCTGCCTTCCGTTTCATTGTTCTGTATCTGCCTTCCGTTTCATTGTTCTGTATCTGCCTTCCGTTTCATTGTTCTGTATCTGCCTTCCGTTTCATTGTTCTGTATCTGCCTTCCGTTTCATTGTTCTGTATCTGCCTTCCGTTTCATTGTTCTGTATCTGCCTTCCGTTTCATTGTTCTGTATCTGCCTTCCGTTTCATTGTTCTGTATCTGCCTTCCGTTTCATTGTTCTGTATCTGCCTTCCGTTTCATTGTTCTGTATCTGCCTTCCGTTTCATTGTTCTGTATCTGCCTTCCGTTTCATTGTTCTGTATCTGCCTTCCGTTTCATTGTTCTGTATCTGCCTTCCGTTTCATTGTTCTGTATCTGCCTTCCGTTTCATTGTTCTGTATCTGCCTTCCGTTTCATTGTTCTGTATCTGCCTTCCGTTTCATTGTTCTGTATCTGCCTTCCGTTTCATTGTTCTGTATCTGCTTTCCGTTTCATTGTTCTGTATCTGCCTTCCGTTTCATTGTTCTGTATCTGCCTTCCGTTTCATTGTTCTGTATCTGCCTTCCGTTTCATTGTTCTGTATCTGCCTTCCGTTTCATTGTTCTGTATCTGCCTTCCGTTTCATTGTTCTGTATCTGCCTTCCGTTTCATTGTTCTGTATCTGCCTTCCGTTTCATTGTTCTGTATCTGCCTTCCGTTTCATTGTTCTGTATCTGCCTTCCGTTTCATTGTTCTGTATCTGCCTTCCGTTTCATTGTTCTGTATCTGCCTTCCGTTTCATTGTTCTGTATCTGCCTTCCGTTTCATTGTTCTGTATCTGCCTTCTGTATCTGCCTTCTGTTTCATTGTTCTGTATCTGCCTTCTGTTTCATTGTTCTGTATCTGCCTTCTGTTTCATTGTTCTGTATCTGCCTTCTGTTTCATTGTTCTGTATCTGCCTTCTGTTTCATTGTTCTGTATCTGCCTTCTGTTTCATTGTTCTGTATCTGCCTTCTGTTTCATTGTTCTGTATCTGCTTTCTGTTTCATTGTTCTGTATCTGCCTTCTGTTTCATTGTTCTGTATCTGCCTTCTGTTTCATTGTTCTGTATCTGCCTTCTGTTTCATTGTTCTGTATCTGTTCTGTATCTGCCTTCCGTTTCATTGTTCTGTATCTGCCTTCCGTTTCATTGTTCTGTATCTGCCTTCTGTTTCATTGTTCTGTATCTGCCTTCTGTTTCATTGTTCTGTATCTGCCTTCTGTTTCATTGTTCTGTATCTGCCTTCTGTTTCATTGTTCTGTATCTGCCTTCTGTTTCATTGTTCTGTATCTGCCTGCCTTCTGTTTCATTGTTCTGTATCTGCCTTCTGTTTCATTGTTCTGTATCTGCCTTCTGTTTCATTGTTCTGTATCTGCCTTCTGTTTCATTGTTCTGTATCTGCCTTCTGCCTTCGTTTCATTGTTCTGTATCTGCCTTCCGTTTCATTGTTCTGTATCTGCCTTCCGTTTCATTGTTCTGTATCTGCCTTCCGTTTCATTGTTCTGTATCTGCCTTCTGTTTCATTGTTCTGTATCTGCCTTCTGTTTCATTGTTCTGTATCTGCCTTCTGTTTCATTGTTCTGTATCTGCCTTCTGTTTCATTGTTCTGTATCTGCCTTCTGTTTCATTGTTCTGTATCTGCCTTCTGTTTCATTGTTCTGTATCTGCCTTCTGTTTCATTGTTCTGTATCTGCCTTCTGTTTCATTGTTCTGTATCTGCCTTCTGTTTCATTGTTCTGTATCTGCCTTCTGTTTCATTGTTCTGTATCTGCCTTCCGTTTCATTGTTCTGTATCTGCCTTCCGTTTCATTGTTCTGTATCTGCCTTCCGTTTCATTGTTCTGTATCTGCCTTCTGTTTCATTGTTCTGTATCTGCCTTCTGTTTCATTGTTCTGTATCTGCTTTCTGTTTCATTGTTCTGTATCTGCCTTCTGTTTCATTGTTCTGTATCTGCCTTCTGTTTCATTGTTCTGTATCTGCCTTCTGTTTCATTGTTCTGTATCTGCCTTCTGTTTCATTGTTCTGTATCTGCCTTCTGTTTCATTGTTCTGTATCTGCCTTCTGTATCTGCCTTCCGTTTCATTGTTCTGTATCTGCCTTCCGTTTCATTGTTCTGTATCTGCCTTCCGTTTCATTGTTCTGTATCTGCCTTCCGTTTCATTGTTCTGTATCTGCCTTCCGTTTCATTGTTCTGTATCTGCCTTCCGTTTCATTGTTCTGTATCTGCCTTCCGTTTCATTGTTCTGTATCTGCCTTCTGTTTCATTGTTCTGTATCTGCCTTCTGTTTCATTGTTCTGTATCTGCCTTCTGTTTCATTGTTCTGTATCTGCCTTCTGTTTCATTGTTCTGTATCTGCCTTCTGTTTCATTGTTCTGTATCTGCCTTCTGTTTCATTGTTCTGTATCTGCCTTCTGTTTCATTGTTCTGTATCTGCCTTCTGTTTCATTGTTCTGTATCTGCCTTCTGTTTCATTGTTCTGTATCTGCCTTCTGTTTCATTGTTCTGTATCTGCCTTCTGTTTCATTGTTCTGTATCTGCCTTCTGTTTCATTGTTCTGTATCTGCCTTCTGTTTCATTGTTCTGTATCTGCCTTCTGTTTCATTGTTCTGTATCTGCCTTCTGTTTCATTGTTCTGTATCTGCCTTCTGTTTCATTGTTCTGTATCTGCCTTCCGTTTCATTGTTCTGTATCTGCCTTCCGTTTCATTGTTCTGTATCTGCCTTCCGTTTCATTGTTCTGTATCTGCCTTCCGTTTCATTGTTCTGTATCTGCCTTCCGTTTCATTGTTCTGTATCTGCCTTCCGTTTCATTGTTCTGTATCTGCCTTCTGTTTCATTGTTCTGTATCTGCCTTCTGTTTCATTGTTCTGTATCTGCCTTCTGTTTCATTGTTCTGTATCTGCCTTCTGTTTCATTGTTCTGTATCTGCCTTCTGTTTCATTGTTCTGTATCTGCCTTCTGTTTCATTGTTCTGTATCTGCCTTCTGTTTCATTGTTCTGTATCTGCCGTCTGTTTCATTGTTCTGTATCTGCCGTCTGTTTCATTGTTCTGTATCTGCAGTCTGTTTCATTGTTCTGTATCTGCTGTCTGTTTCATTGTTCTGTATCTGCCTTCTGTTTCATTGTTCTGTATCTGCTTTCTGTTTCATTGTTCTGTATCTGCTTTCTGTTTCATTGTTCTTCCGTTTCATTGTTCTGTATATAATTATTGTTTGGATAACCTTATTTAACTTATGTGTTGATATTTATTGTTTAACTCTTTATGCGATGCGCAGGGAATTATTGTAATGTTTGTTTATGTGTAAATTAATCCCATAAGGAATGGGTTGCCAACTGGCGATTTGACACAAAAATAAAAGGTAATTCATTCACCAAAACCCCCAATTCCCTCCTGTGAGCTGCCATGATGATCCTGGCCCAACCCACCTGTTTGAGGGCATTGCGTGCGATGGTCTGGAAGGCCTGCTCTACGTTGATGGCCTCCTTAGCACTGGTCTCAAAGTAGGGGATGTTGTCCTTACTCTGACACCATGCCTGAGCTCGCTTGGTCGTCACCTGGGTGTGTAGGGAAAGACATTCACAAACATCAGATGAGATCTATGAGGAGACTCCAATATTGGTGAAAAACACACATTAGATCGTACCCTGCTACTGAGAAACTTTGAATCATATGTATGGAAACTCCACTGCAGATGACATTAGCATTAGGGCCAATGACTGTAGTACTAGAGGTGGTAACATTAGATGTGGTAACGCCTATAGTCATCTGTCACCCACCTGTCTGTTCTCCAGGTCGATCTTGTTGCCTAGCACCACAAAAGGGAAGTTCTCGGGGTCCCTGGGACTGGCCTGGATGAGGAACTCGTCCCTCCAGCTGTCTAGAGTCTTGAAGGTGTTAGGAGCAGTCACATCAAACACCAGCACACAGCAGTCTGCCCCGCGGTAGAACGCCACACCCAGAGACTGGAACCTCTCCTGCCCTGCCGTGTCCCAGATCTGACCATGTGGACAGGTAGAGGGAGCGATGGAGGGAAGAAAGGAGGGAGGGAAAACGTGACAGAAGGAAAGAGGGTTAACTATTGCTGGGAAACATGTTTTCTTCTGAACTAAGATCTTAAACTAATCACACTGTCATGTAATCAGACTTGTTTGGTTCCCACTTTGCATCAGTGTTACCAAAAGCGTACTTGATCCCCCATTGGTATGACAAGTTGTTTGCATTTCCTTAGTATGTAGCCTAAAGGTTAAGAGTGTTGGGCCAATAACCGAAAGGTTGCTGGTTCAAATCCCCGAGCTGACTAGGCGAAAAATATGTCAACGTGCAATTGAGCAAGGCACTTAACCCTGTAAGTCACTCTGGATAAGAACATCTGCTAAATGACTCAAATGTAAATGTAAAATCAGACAAAACAGGTGTACCCATTTGGCACTTCTCAGCCTGAAAATGGTGTATCTTTGAAATTACAGGGCTCAATTTTTAAAAAGTGACCTTGGTCTCAACATTACTCCCTGTCAAATTTAAGGGTATATATAAAAATAAAATGCTCCAATAATATACTGTTTATTAGGGCTGACCTCAATTTAGTCGACTGGTCGATTTTTTTGGTCAATAGGCTGCTGGTTGACCAACATTTCTTTAGACCGACATTTCTTTAGACCGACATCTCTTTAACAATTTAGAATTTTCCTAATGGTGCACAAGATACCTGTCTGATTCGCACCCGTCTCAGTGGACTAATCCATTGCGGAGACCACGGGGATGGCATAGTCCATCACTCCATGTGATACTGAAATTGTATATGGTTATACGATACAAAAATAATGGTGCAACACTAATAAATGGAATATTATTTAGAACAAATGAACTTTCTCCCGCGTTGGATATGGTCGCTGTCCGCGGTTCTGAAAAATAATCTTCAGTATGCCATAGAACTGGTGCCTTTCCCCATGTTAATACGTGCATAATTGCAAAGTGAACCAGCATTTTGGGATTGAGAACAATGCAGCGGAGGCGGCAGCAGCATAGAAGAGGAAACAGCCCTTGCCTTAGCCTAACTGGCCCTCCTATGTTGAACATAATAAACGGCTCTCTATCCACCGGATGTGTGCCAAACTCACTAAAAGTGGCAGTAATAAAGCCTCTCTTGAAAAAGCCAAACCTTGACCCAGAAAATATAAAAAACTATCGGCCTATATCGAATCTTCCATTCCTCTCAAACATTTTAGAGAAGGCTGTTGCGCAGCAACTCACTGCCTTCCTGAAGACAAACAATGTATACGAAATGCTTCAGTCTGGTTTTAGACCCCATCATAGCACTGAGACGGCACTTGTGAAGGTGGTAAATGACATTTTAAAGGCATCGGACCGAGGCTCTGCATCTGTCCTCGTGCTCCTAGACCTTAGTGCTGCTTTTGATACCATCGATCACCACATTCTTTGAGAGATTGGAAACCCAAATTGGTCTACACGGACATGTTCTGGCCTGGTTTAGATCTTATCTGTCGGAAATATATCAGTTTGTCTCTGTGAATGGTTTGTCCATTGACAAATCAACTGTACATTTCGGTGTTCCTCAAGGTTCTGTTTTAGGACCACTATTGTTTTCACTATATATTTTAGCTCTTGGGGATGTTATTCGAAAACATAATGTTAACTTTCACTGCTATGCGGCTGACACACAGCTGTACATTTCAATGAATCATGGTGAAGCCCCAAAATTGCCCTCGCTAGAAGCATGTGTTTCAGACATAAGGAAGTGGATGGCTGCAAACTTTCTACTATTAAACTCAGACAAAACAGAGATGCTTGTTCTAGGTCCCAAGAAACAAAGAGATCTTCTGTTGAACGTGACAATTAATCTTAATGGTTGTACAGTCGTCTCAAATAAAACTGTGAAGGACCTCGGCGTTACTCTGGACCCTGATCTCTTTTGAAGAACATATCAAGACCATTTCAAGGACAGCTTTTTTCAATCTACGTAACATTGCAAAAATCAGAAACTTTCTGTCCAAAAATGATGCAGAAAAATTAATCCATGCTTTTGTCACTTCTAGGTTAGACTACTGCAATGCTCTACTTTCCGGCTACCCGGATAAAGCACTGAATAAACTTCAGTTAGTGCTAAATACAGCTGCTAGAATCATGACTAGAACCAAAAAATGTGATCATATTACTCCAGTGCTAGCCTCTCTACACTGGCTTCCTGTCAAAGCAAGGGCTGATTTCAATGTTTTACTGCTAACCTACAAAGCATTACATGGGCTTGCTCCTACCTATCTCTCTGACTTGGTACCGTACATACCTACACGTACGCTACGGTCACAAGACGCAGGCCTCCTAATTGTCCCTAGAATTTCTAAGCAAACAGCTGGAGGCAGGGCTTTCTCCTATAGAGCTCCATTTTTATGGAACGGTCTGCCTACCCATGTCAGAGACGCAAACTCGGTCTCAACCTTTAAGTATTTACTAAAGACTCATTTCTTCAGTGGGTCATATGATTGAGTGTAGTCTGACCCAGGAGTGGGAAGGTGAACGGAAAGGCTCTGGAGCAACGAACCGCCCTTGCTGTCTCTGCCTGGCCGGTTCCCCTCTTTCCACTGGGATTCTCTGCCTCTATCCCTATTACAGAGTCACTAGCTTACTGGGGCTCTCTCATGCCGTCCCTGGGGGGGGGTGCGTCACCTGAGTGGGTTGATTCACTGTTGTGGTCGTCCTGTCTGGGTTGGCGCACCCCCCTTGGGTTGTGCCATGGCGGAGATCTTTGTGGGCTATACTCAGCCTTGTCTCAGGATGGTAAGTTGGTGGTTGAAGATATCCCTCTAGTGGTGTGGGGGCTGTGCTCTGGCAAAGTGGGTGGGGTTATATCCTTCCTGTTTGGCCCTGTCCGGGGGTGTCCTCGGATGGGGCCAGAGTGTCTCCTGACCCCTCCTGTCTCAGCCTCCAGTATTTATGCTGCAGTAGTTTATGTGTCGGGGGGCTAGGGTCAGTTTGTTATATCTGGAGTACTTCTCCTGTCCTATTCGGTGACCTGTGTGAATCTAAGTGTGCGTTCTCTAATTCTCTCCTTATCTCTTTCTTTCTCTCTCTCGGAGGACCTGAGCCCTAGGACCATGCCCCAGGACTACCTGACATGATGACTCCTTGCTGTCCCCAGTCCACCTGGCCATGCTGCTGCTCCAGTTTCAACTGTCCTGCCTTACTATTATTCAACCATGCTGGTCATTTATGAACATTTGAACATCTTGGCCATGTTCTGTTATAATCTCCACCCGGCACAGCCAGAAGAGGACTGGCCACACCACATAGCCTGGTTCCTCTCTAGGTTTCTTCCTAGGTTTTGGCCTTTCTAGGGAGTTTTTCCTAGCCACCGTGCTTCTACACCTGCATTGCTTGCTGTTTGGGGTTTTAGGCTGGGTTTCTGTACAGCACTTTGAGATATCAGCTGATGTACGAAGGGCTATACAAATACATTTGATTTGAACTGTCTAAGAAAATTAAGAGGAAACCCCAATGTAATTACAGTTGAAGTCAGAAGTTTACATACACTTAGGTTGGAGTCATTAAAACTAGTTTTTCAACCACTCCACACATTTCTTGTTAATAAAATAGTTTTGGCAAGTCGGTTAAGGACATCTACTTTGTGCATGACAAGTAATTTTTCCAACAATTGTTTACAGACAGATTATTTTACTTATAATTCACTGTATCACAATTCCAGTGGGCTAGAAGTTTACATACACTAAGTTGACTGTCCCTTTAAACAGCTTGGAAAATTCCTGAAAATTGGCTTTAGAAGCTTCTGATACACTAATTGACATCATTTGAGTCAATTGGAGGTGTACCTGTGGATGTATTTCAAGGCCTACCTTCAAACTCACTGCCTCGTTCCTTGACATCATGGGAAAATCAAATGAAATCAGCCAAGATGTCAGAAAAAAAAATCATTGTAGACCTCCACAAGTCTGGTTCATCCTTGGGAGCAATTTCCAAACGCCTGAAGGTACCACACGTTCATCTGTATAAGCAATAGTACACAAGTATAAACACCATGGGACCACCCAGCCGTCATACCGCTCAGGAAGGAGACGCATTGTCTCCTAGAGATGAACATATTATGGTGCGAAAAGTGCAAATCAATCCCAGAACAACAGCAAAGGACCTTGTGAAGATGCTGGAGGAAACGGGTACAAAAGTATCTATCCACAGTAAAACGAGTCCTATATCAACATAACCTAAAAGGCCGATCAGCAAGGAAGACTACGGTTTGCAACTTCACATGGAGACAAAGATCATACTTTTTGGAGAAATGTCCTCTGGTCTGATGAAACAAAAATTGAACTGTTTGGCCATAATGACCATCGTTGTGTTTGGAGGAAAAGGGGGACGCTTGCGAGCCGAAGAACACCATCCCAACCGTGAAGCGCGGGGGTGGCATCATCATGTTGTGGGGGTGCTTTGCTTCAGGCGGGACTGGTGCACTTCACAAAATAGATGGCATCACACGGATATATGGAAGCAACATCTCAAGACATCAGTCAGGAAGTTAAAGCTTGGTCGCAAATGGGTCTTCAAATGGACAATGACCCCAAGCATACTTCCAAAGTTGTGGCAAAATGGCTTAAGGACAACAAAATCAAGGTATTGGAGTGGCCATCACAAAGCATCATTCCTATAGAACATTTGTGGGCATAACTGAAAAAGTGTGTGTGAGCAAGGGGGCCTACAAACCTGACTTAGTTACACCAGCTCTGTCAGGAGGAATGGGCCAAAATTCACCCAAAGTATTGTGGGAAGCTTGTGGAAGTCTTCCCCAAATGTTTGACCCAAGTTAAACAATTTAAAGGCAATGCTACCAAATACTAATTGAGTGTATGTAAACTTCTGACCCACTGGGAATGTGATGAAAGAAATAAAAGCTGAAATAAATCATTCTCTACTATTATTCTGACAGTTCACATTCTTAAAATAAAGTGGTGATCCTAAATGACCTAAGACAGGGAATTTTTACTAGGATTAAATGTCAGGAATTGTGAAAAACCGAGTTTAAATGTACTTGGCTAAGGTGTATGTAAACTTCCGACTTAAACTGTATGCATTCCTCTTGTCCAGATGGAATAAGGCAGTGTGCAGTACGATGGTGATTGTATCATCTGTGGATCGATTGTTATATTGTATTGCAGGTCAAAATGACTACGACAGAGGGCTGCCTCGCTTCTAGTTCTTAGGATTTTCTTGTTGTTCAACAAGCATTTTGCTACACTTCTACACTCTTTAAATGCAAGAGAAAGGCCATAATATTTTATTCCAGCCCAGACACAATGTAGATGTTGGCCACTAGATGGCAGCAGTGTATGTGCAAAGTTTTAGACTTCTCCAATGAACCATTGCATATCTGTTCAGAATGTGCCTAATTGGTTTAATAAAACATTTTCAAGTTCATAATTATGCACTCTCCTCAAACAATAGCATGCTATTCTTTCACTGTAATAGCTACTGTAAATTTGACAGTGCAGTTTGAGAAACAAGAATTTAAGCTTTCTGCCCATATCAGATATGTCTATGTCCTGGGAACTTTTTTTGTTACTTAGCCTACATTAGCTCAACCGTCCGCAGGGGAGACACCGATCCTGTGTAGGTTTACTAGCCTTTCAAAGCACGCCTCCAACTCAATCATCAAGTTTGCGGACGACACAACAGTGGTAGGCTTGATTACCAACAACGACGAGACGGCCTACAGGGAGGAGGTGAGGGCCCTCGGAGTGTGGTGTCAGGAAAATAACCTCACACTCAACGTCAACAAAACTAAGGAGATGATTGTGGACTTCAGGAAACAGCAGAGGGAACACCCCCCTATCCACATCGATGGAACAGTAGTGGAGAGGGTAGCTAGTTTTAAGTTCCTCGGCATACACATCACAGACAAACTGAATTGGTCCACTCACACTGACAGCGTCGTGAAGAAGGCGCAGCAGCGCCTATTCAACCTCAGGAGGCTGAAGAAATTCGGCTTGTCACCAAAAGCACTCACAAACTTCTACAGATGCACAATCGAGAGCATCCTGGCGGGCTGTATCACCGCCTGGTACGGCAACTGCTCCGCCCTCAACCGTAAGGCTCTCCAGAGGGTAGTGAGGACTGCACAACGCATCACCGGGGGCAAACTACCTGCCCTCCAGGACACCTACACCACCCGTTGTTACAGGAAGGCCATAAAGATCATCAAGGACATCAACCACCCGAACCACTGCCTGTTCACCCCGCTATCATCCAGAAGGCGAGGCCAGTACAGGTGCATCAAAGCTGGGACCGAGAGACTGAAAAACAGCTTCTATCTCAAGGCCATCAGACTGTTAAACAGCCACCACTAACAGTGAGTGGCTGCTGCCAACACACTGTCATTGACACTGACCCAACTCCAGCCACTTTAATAATGGGAATTGATGGGAATTATGTAAATATATCACTAGCCACTTTAAACAATGCTACCTTATATAATGTTACTTACCCTACATTATTCATCTCATATGCATATGTATATACTGTACTCAACATCATCGACCGCATCCTTATGTAATACATGTATCACTAGCCACTTTAACTATGCCACTTTGTTTACTTTGTCTACACACTCATCTCATATGTATATACTGTACTCGATACCATCTACTGTATGCTGCTCTGTACCATCACTCATTCATATATCCTTATGTACATGTTCCTTATCCCCTTACACTGTGTATAAGACAGTAGTTTTGGAATTGTTAGTTAGATTACTTGTTGGTTATCACTGCATTGTCGGAACTAGAAGCACAAGCATTTCGCTACACTCGCATTTAACATCTGCTAACCATGTGTATGTGACAAATAAAATTTGATTTGATTTGATTTTGATTTGACTTCATGACACAAGTGAATGGTAAGGGGCGGTAGTCATTTAGTTCAGTTACCTTTGCTTTATTGGGTACAGGAACAATGGTGGACATGTTGAAGCAAGTGGGGACAGCAGACTGAGATAGGGAGAGATTGAATATGTCCGTAAACACTCCAGCCAACTGGTCTGCGCACGCTCTAAGGATGCCGCCTGGGCTGGCTGCCTTGCAAAGGTTAATACACTTAAATGTCTTACTGTCGTCAGCCACGGAGAACGAGAGCTGACAGTCCTTGGGAGCGGACCATGTCAGCGACACTGTGTTATCCTCAAAGCTGGCGAAGGATATCTTGTCCGGGAGCATTACATTGGTGTCTGCGAAGTGGCTGGTGTTCCCCTTCATAATCTGTGATTATCTTGGGTCTGTCACATACGCCTCGTGTCTGAGCTGTTGAATTGGGAATCCACTTTCTTTCTGTACTGACGTTTTGCCCGTTTGCCTTACGGAGGGCATATTTGGTCAAATTCCCAGTCACCTTGCCGTACTTAAATGTGGTGGTTCGCACTTTCAATTATCACGAATGCTGCCATCTATACAGGGTTTTTGGTTTGGATAGGTTTTAAATCGCCACAATGGGAACAACATCCCCTATACACTTCCTGATGAACTCAGTCACTGTATCAATATATACATCAATGTTATTCTCAGAGGCAACCTGTAACATGTCCCAGTCCACGTGATCAAAACAGTCTTGAAGCATGGATTCCGATTGGTCAAACCAGCCTTGAATAGACCTTAGCATGGGTACTTCCTGTTTGAGTTTCTGCCTATAGGAAGGGAGGAGCAAAATGGAGTCGTGCTCTGATTTGCCAAAGGGAGGGCGGAGGAGGACCTTGTAGCCATCCCAGAAGGGAGAGTAACAATGGTTAAGAGTTTTTGAAGCACAAAAGTACTGCAGGCGATGTGTTGATATAACTTCGGTAGCGTTTTTCTCAGATTTGCTTTACTGAAGTCCCCAGCTTTAATAAATGCGGCTTCAGGATATGCAGTTTACACAAGGTCCAGTGTAGTTCCTTGAGAGCTGTCGTGGTATCGAATTGAAGATATACACACGGCTGTGACGATAACCCGAAGAAAATTCTGTATGGAGGTAATGCGGTCGACATTTGATTGTGACATATTCCAGGCCGGGTGAACAAAATAACTTAAGTTCCTGTACGTTACCACAATCACACCATGAGTAGTTAATCATGAAACATACACCTTCGCCTTTCTCGTTCCTGGAGTACTATATTCCTATCTGCATGTTGTATTGAAAACCCAGCTGGCTGTATGGACGGGGACAGTATATCCAGAGAGAGCCATGATTCTGGGAAACAGAGTATGTTATAGTCCCTGATGTCTCTCTGGAAGTGGATTCTTTATTTTCTCCACAGACTGAACATTCGTGACCAGTATACTCGGAAGCGGTGGATAGTGTGCACACCTCCTGAGTCGGACTAAAAGTCCACTCCGAATACCTCTTCTACGCCGGCGGCGTCTTGGAGCTGCCTCTGGGATAAGTTCAAATGCCTTGGATGGTACGAACAAAAGATACAATTCAGGAATGCTGGTGAGTTACCGCCTCTCTGATATCAAAAAGTTATTTCCGGCTGTATGTAATAATGCAAAGAAAGTTTTGGGCTAATAACGTTAGAAAGAACATTATAAAAACAAAATACTGCAAAGTTGCTTCGGAGCCTGAAACAAGGCGGCCATGTCTATCGGCGCCATCTTTATTATTGGATATTGTGGCTTTGATGATGGTGCTGTAGCCACGTTTCTGTACCTGCATTGTGACGAGCCGATCGTCCACCATCACCTCCTTGGTCAGGAAGTCAGCTCCTATTGTGGCTTTGTACTGGTTACTGAACTTCCTATTCACATACTGGTTCATCAGGGAGGTCTTCCCAACTCTGAGAAGGAGAGAGATATGAAGGGAAAGAGAGGTGGACAACAAGCAGGGGAGAGAAAGGTGTTAAAGATAATTATTCATCTATTTACATGGCTGCATTATTCCATCTATCCATTCAGTCCTAACGGTGAAAGAGGAACCATGGCCAATGGCTCATGAGCCAAACTCAATGAGGAGCAGAGAGAGATCAGACACCATTAAAACCCCATTAGAGGTGCTCTGATGCAATACTGTGGACACTCACCCTTTAAAGCCCCTATGCTCCTTTGAGACCCCTCTTTCAAAGTCACTGAGCGCTCTAATTCTAGCCATGTTAGCCAAAATAATGGGCAACTGGGCATTTGTATACATGACCGTAAGCATGACGGGATGTTTTAATTGTTTAATTAACTCAGGAACCACACCTGTGTGGAAGCACCTGCTTTCAATATACTTTGTACCCCTCACTTACTCTAGTGTTTTCTTTATTTTGGCAGTTATCTGTAAATGTGTGGCACAACCAAACAGCGGTCTGACTGTACAGGAAGACTGTAGTAGACTGCAGTTTCTAATGAATCTGGAATACCCAAACAGCAGTCTATTATCAAAGTGGAAAACAAAACACTGGTCAAACAGGAAGAGAACACAAATACTCGGTGACTAACCCAGAATCCCCAAGGATGATGACTTTCAGGAGCACTTTCTTCCTGGACGTCATTCTGTCGTGTCTGAGGAGAGACCACACACACAAAATCAGGGTTGAGTCTCAATCTTTCCTTCCTCCTGAAGTGTGCACTCGTTCACTACTCCCTAAACATTTAAAAGCATTGTATTGATGTAGGCCAAGAGGGAGGTTCCATTTACCAGTCATTTCCTTTCAAATCCATACTTTGGGAGAAGGTTGATTATTTGGATGCAACCCAGGACTTGGACTATGCACGCACGCACACGAGATGATTTAATAACGCCCGCCATGATGTCTTAGTTTAAAAATTATATATATTTTTTGTATAATTAGTTTCTTCCAAATGACTAAAACCAAATTGAAACTGTGTAGACATTATAATGTATCTTCAATGTGTCCAACTCGCTAACAATCATCAAAACTAAAGCTAGACAGTAAGGGAGCATCCGAAATTCCAGAAATGATGGATAGCGGATCATTATTTGCACATTTTGACGGCGAGGAAATAACACATTTTCAGCGTGGCCCTACCGGGGTCCAGACCATGGTGAAGATCAAACGGGCCCCCGGGGGAAATTAGTTCGACACCCCTGCCCTATCTAAACACCAAAATATGCACACACCTGGAAAAAAGTAGTTCTTACAAGTATATTGACCTGATTTCTCTAGACATTTTATATTTTTCAAATAGTTTCAAACTGATCGCTGGGGTTGAAATCCATAGCTCTGCACCATGAGCGTCAGAAAATGCTATAATGTGTGTGAATTAGCGCTGTGTGTACTGTAGATTGAGTGCTATTCCACTGGGCATCAGATTTAAACTCTTCATTCCAGTCATGTGTTCCCTAATCTCACACACACACACACACACACACACACACACACACAGAGGACTAGATCGTGTTTCAAATCAGAGGCGAGAGAACAACACAACCATAAAACTCTACTCTTTCCCAATCACTTCCAGGGTGGCCGTTCCCAAACTCCAGTTTTAATAAGTGATTAGGCTTCAATACTAATGGCAAACATCCTAACTTTGAGGGCACATTCTCTCAATGGAGAAACCTAGGTGAGATCTCTCACCAAGGCACACACACCTGGTGCAGTGTCATGGGAAAGAACCCAGCACAGTCCTATCTGGCACTGACTGAGATAAAGGATAATAGAAAAGCCCCCCAATGTTATACTGAAACAATAACGAGAGTGACCCATTCAAATCCATCTTGTGTTTATCATGGGAAACAACAATGTAACAGCCAGGCCAACAGTCAGATTAATGAGTACAACAGCCTTTGTCCGGCCTATTACCATCAAGATATATACCATCAGGATGTCAAATCTCGATCTTCAACCAGAGATAGTTTTACAGTATTGGATGAAAACAATTTAGTGGAATGTGATTTGTGGCTGCCCGAACGGGCAAGTGAAATTGTCTTGACAACATTAATTTGCTTTGACTCCAGTGTTCCATTTGTACATGTGCACTGGCAGGGCACAACAAAAATGAAAACAAGTCAAACATCACACCGTTCTTTCCCCTAAATTCTCTTTCCCCTCTGTGTCTCATTCACTCACGTGTGCCGAGTACACACACAAGCTTCCGTTCGGCCAACATAAATAAAAGCCTATAAAAACATATTTAACTAATGGGATACAGGAGCAACATTCCTTGCCAAAAAAACAAACCGTTTCCTCACAAATTCAAAATGGGCTGGTTGATTGAAGTAGAAAATGTGTTCCAGCAACAAGCTTCGATTTTTGAATAATTGCATTCCATCTATTTTCCTCTTAAGCTACTTTGCAAACTGCTAGTGCCATCTCGAATTGGTTAGCCTAGGCAAATAGCCCCCCTAAACATAGACCGGTTCCACACTAAAAATATGCAAAAACATTAGTTTGCTAAAGACAGAGCATATTTTCATCAGAATCATTAAGCCTGGGCCTACTCACCAAGCAGATGTCCTGGCCATAATTCATCCCCATGCAGTGTTCAATGTGGAATCGTTCATCCATTTGGAAAATTCCAAAGAACAGGCAGAAAACTAAATCGAATATCTGTATATTGAAAAGACAAATTTTGGTTTGTATCACTGAAAAGAAAATTGTCTTTCAACTCGCTAAATTGAGAACCGTTTTAAATGATCACAGAGAATAACTGTTCCAGGCATGAGATAAGCATCACTTTGCACTGGAAACTTTTTTTATTAGGAAAAATATTCTGGTCAATTCTGCTATATTACATCATATGTTTTTAATATAAAATAGCTGTGACTTGACTGTGACAAGGGCTCAGGAAAAAACTAAATTAACAAAACAAGGCTATGCCACAGCACAGCCATAGTCCTCTACAAACTCTCCTTCCAGACTCATATCAAACATCTCCAATCGAAAATCAAATCAAGAGTCGGCTTTCTATTCCGCAACAAAGCCTCCTTCACTCACGCCGCCAAGCTTACCCTAGTAAAACGGACTATCCTACCGATCCTCGACTTCGGCGATGTCATCTACAAAATGGCTTCCAACACTCTACTCAGCAAACTGGATGCAGTCTATCACAGTGCCATCCGTTTTGTCACTAAAGCACCTTATACCACCCACCACTGCGACTTGTATGCTCTAGTCGGCTGGCCCTCGCTACATATTCGTCGCCAGACCCACTGGCTCCAGGTCATCTACAAGTCCATGCTAGGTAAAGCTCCGCCTTATCTCAGTTCACTGGTCACGATGGCAACACCCATCCGTAGCACGCGCTCCAGCAGGTGTATCTCACTGATCATCCCTAAAGCCAATACCTCATTTGGCCGCCTTTCGTTCCAGTACTCTGCTGCCTGTGACTGGAACGAATTGCAAAAATCGCTGAAGTTGGAGACTTTTATCTCCCTCACCAACTTCAAACATCAGCTATCTGAGCAGCTACAACTATGAAATAACATATATAGAATCATGTAGTAACTAGAAAAGTGTTAAACAAATCCAAATATATTTAATATTTGAGATTCTTCAAAAAGCCACCCTTTGCTTTGATGACAGCTTTGCACTCTTTGTATTCTCTCAACCAGCTTCACCTGGAATGCTTTTACAACAGTCTTGAAGGAGTTCCCACATATGCTGAGGACTTGTTGGCTGCTTTTCCTTCACTCTGCGGTCCAACTCATCCCAAACCATCTCAATTGGCTTGAGGTCAGGTGATTGTGGAGGCCAGGTTATCTGATGCAGCATTCCATCACTCTCATTCTTGGTCAAATATGGTCAAATAGCCCTTACACGGCCTGGAGGTGTGTTGGGTCATTGTCCTGTTGAAAAACAGATGATATGGGATGGTGTGTCGTTGCAGAATGCTGTGGTAGCCATGCTGGTTAAGTGTGCCTTGAATTCTAAATAAATCAGTGTCACCAGCAAAGTACCCCCACACTATCACACCTCCTCCTCCATGCTTCCCGGTGGGAACCACACATGCGGAGCTCATCCGTTCACCTACTCTGAATCTCACAATTTACCAGATTGACTGACCTTCATGTCTTAAAGTAATGATGGACTGTCATTTCTTGCTTATTTGAGCTTTTCTTGCCATATTATAAACTTAGTCTTTTACCAAATAGGGCTATCTTCTGTATACCCCCCTAACTTGTCACAACACAACTGATTGGCTCAAACACATTACGAAGGAAAGACATTTCACAAAATAACTTAAGACACACCTGTTAATTAAAATGCATTCCAGGTGACTACCTCATGAAGCTGGTTGAGAGAATGCTAAGAAAATATAAAAAATAAAGAAAAACCCGGAAATGAGTAGGTGTCCAAACTTTTGATTGGTACTGTATATGTATATTACCGTTCAAAAGTTTGGGGTCACTTAGAAATGTCCTTGTTTTCGAAAGAAAAGCAATTTTTTTGTCCATTAAAATATCAAATTGATCGGAAAGAGGATGTAGACATTCTTAATGTTGTAAATGACTATTGTAGCTGGAAACGGCAGATTTTTTATGGAATATCTACATAGGAGTACAGAGGCCCATTATCAGCAACCATCAAATAAAAAAAAATAAAAAAATCACTCCTGTGTTCCAATGGCATGTTGTGTTAGCTGATCCAAGTTTATAATTTTAAAAGGCTAATTGATCATTAGAAAGCCCTTTTGGAAATATGTTAGCACAGCTGAAAACTGTTGTTCTGATTAAAGAAGCAATACAACTGGCCTTCTTTAGACTAGTTGAGTATCTGTAGCATCAGCATTTGTGGGTTCGATTACAGGCTCAAAATGGCCAGAAACAAAAGACCTTTCTTCTGAAACTCATCAGTCTATTCTTGTTCTGAGAAATTAAGGCTATTCCATGCGAGAAATTGCCAAGAAACTGAAGATCTCGTATAGCGCTGTGTGCTACTCCCTTCACTGAACAGCGCAAACGGGCTCTAACCAGAATAGAAAGAGGAGTGGGAGGCCCCGGTGCACAACTGAGCAAGAGAACAAGTACATTAGAGTGCCTAATTTGCAAAACAGATGCATCACAAGTGCTCAACTGGCAGCTTTATTAAATAGTACCCGCAAAATACCAGCCTCAACAGTGAAGAGGCGACTCCGAGATGGTGGCCTTCTAAACGGTATACACCGGTATAATGCCAAGCCTACCATCCATCCACAGCCCTCACTCCACTCACCCTTAATTAAGTGAAACACAGGGATGTCCCATCTGGCCAAAGCCTGACACTTCTCTCCATTTTCAGAGCTGATACTTGTAAAAAAAAAAAAGGTTCCAAAATAACAACACTTACACAACCCCCTGGACAGTGGTCACTGTCTTTCTCTCTCTCTGTGTGTGTTGTCCCAGCTGTGGCTCTGTGGGGTCAGAGCCTAGAAACAGGGTAAGTGACCCTTCGTGTCCAGGCCCTGTGATCCACTCGTAGTCTCGGTCTGTGAACAAGCCATAGCCATTAACAAGCCATGTGTTTCTATTGATAAACTACTAACTAGGCCTCTGGATCTGTACTCAAAATACAATCCATAGGCGACCGCCAGCAGACATCTAACTACAGACAACTGCTCCACCTGTGAGACTTTTAAAGATTGTTTAGCCATACTCATAAATCCAACATTAATATGATAATGACAAATGGTGGCTATATTTACAAACAGTCTTTACTTACATCACTGCACAGACATCAGAGTTGGCCAAACACTCTAGTTCTCCTCTGAGTACAAGAACCCCTTCAGTGCTCCTGCTCTGCTCTCCATTAACTAGTGAAATGTGGTGAGGTAGGGGCCATTTTTGAATACTTTGATGAAAATCCTCGCTTTCTGGCTTCTTTGAAGAACTCATTGGCTATCCAACACTTATGACCTGTGTTTCCTGAAGGAAACAAGGAATAAAGAGCAAACTTTTAAAGCATTCGAACAGGGCCAGTGTATTGACTCTGGAGCGTGGAGAACAGCCCTTCAGGATGGCCCACTGGGCATGCCAACACCATAGTCTCGTACATGACTACCAGAGAAGACTACTGACCATTGACCTCCAACTCAGAGAGGCTAGGGGTCAGGTAGCCTGGAGTTCCAGTATGTATAGAGGTTCTCTATAACGTGAAGAATGGATTCCTAAAATACTGGGTTGATCGTCTGACTGTCATCACTAGACTAGGCAGTGAATCACGGTTATATTTCACATTTCATGGTCATTAATATAGTATGCATATAGTATATATGTATATAGTATGCATTGTTCTCTTGTGGGAGTAGCATGACATCATGCATAACATGATGACTCCAGCAAATCCCAAACAGTGTTCTTTGGTTATGGTCTGATGCACTCTGTCCATGATGTTGGATTCTAAACACTGCACAGGGAGGGAGAGGTGGAGAGACAGCTGGGACCAGTCACTTCAATGATTTGTATGCATATACAGTGGGGCAAAAAAGTATTTAGTCAGCCACCAATTGTGCAAGTTCTCCCACTTAAAAAGATGAGAGAGGCCTGTAATTTATCATAGGTACACTTCAACTATGACAGACAAAATGAGAAAAAAAATCCAGAAAATCACATTGTAGGATTTTTAATGAATTTATTTGCAAATTATGGTGGAAAATAAGTATTTGATCAATAAAAGTTTCTCAATACTTTGTTATATACCCTTTGTTGGCAATGACAGATGTCAAATGTTTTCTGTAAGTCTTCACAAGGTTTTCACACACTGTTGCTGGTATTTTGGCCCATTCTTCCATGCAGATCTCCTCTAGAGCAGTGATTTTTTTGGGGCCGTTGCTGGGCAACACAGACTTTCAACTCCCTCCAAAGATTTTCTATGGGGTTGAGATCTGGAGACTGGCTAGGCCACTCCAGGACCTTGAAATGCTTCTTATGAAGCCACTCCTTCGATGCCCGGATGGTGTGTTTGGGATCATTGTCATGCTGAAAGACCCAGCCACATTTCATCTTCAATGCCCTTGCTGATGGAAGGAGGTTTTCACTCAAAATCTCACAATACATGGCCCCATTCATTCTTTCCTTTACACGGATCAGTCGTCCTGGTCCCTTCGCAGAAAAACAGCCCCAGAGCATGATGTTTCCACCCCCATGCTTCACAGTAGGTATGGTGTTCTTTGGATGCAACTCAGCGTTCTTTGTCCTCCAAACACAACGAGTTGAGTTTTTACCAAAAAGTTATATTTTGGTTTCATCTGACCATATGACATTCTCCCAATCTTCTGGATCATCCAAATGCTCTCTAGCAAACTTCAGATGGGCCTGGACATGTACTGGCTTAAGCAGGGGGACACGTCTGGCACTGCAGGATTTGAGTCCCTGGCGGCGTAGTGTGTTACTGATGGTAGGCTTTGTTACTTTGGTCCCAGCTCTCTGCAGGTCATTCACTAGGTCCCCCCGTGTGGTTCTGGGATTTTTGCTCATCGTTCTTGTGATCATTTTGACCCCACGGAGTGAGATCTTGCGTGGAGCCCCAGATCGAGGGAGATTATCATTGGTCTTGTATGTCTTCCATTTCCTAATAATTGCTCCCACAGTTGATTTCTTCAAACCAAGCTGCTTAACTATTGCAGATTCAGTCTTCCTAGCCTGGTGCAGGTCTACAATTTTGTTTCTGGTGTCCTCTGACAGCTCTTTGGTCTTGGCCATAGTGGAGTTTGGAGTGTGACTGTTTGAGGTTGTGGGCAGGTGTATTTTATACTGATAACAAGTTCAAACAGGTGCCATTAATACAGTGGAGGACAGATGAGCCTCTTAAAGAAGAAGTTACAGGTCTGTGAGAGCCAGAAATCTTGCTTGTTTGTAGGTGACCAAATACTTATTTTCCACCATAATTTGCAAATAAATTCATTAAAAATCCTTCAATGTGATTTTCTGGATTTTTTCCCCTCATTTTGTCTGTCATAGTTGAAGTGTACCTATAATGAAAATGACAGGCCTCTCATCTTTTTAAGTGGGAGAACTTGCACAATTGGTGGCTGACTAAATACTTTTTTGCCCCACTGTACACCCAGATACAGCGGCACATTCAGACACAAACAAAGTCTAAATATAGGCTAGATGTGTTGTGCATAAATAACCCTGATGAGATTAACTCATTTCCAAACATTTCACATACTTAACACCCTCAATGCTACCAGGTTGACAGCTGCACCTGAGTCCCTGCTAGTGTGACTCCTGCAGCTGGAGATACTGTGAGTGTGACACAGTGATGCTCTAACGAGGGGAAAGGTCATCTCTATGCTGACAAAATGTCTAGCTGGAAAACACAGTATCATGCCTATGTTGTAGTGGAACTATAACCAACACTGTAACTGAATATAACCAACATACAAATGAATAGTTGTCATAATATAAACTAGTATAATTGTTAAATTGTATTTATAAGAATCCTACTGTAAAAAGTTAGTTGTTACTGTAACAACCCCAGTCCTCGCCTAATCTGCATCCCATGACACTGCGTTATAGATGTCAGATCACATGGGAGAAAAATTTCCACAAGCTCAGGACCGACAAGACGTTTGTTTTACAATCGACTCACTGGGATCCTACGTGTGACATATCTAACAAACAATGCATGAATCAATCTTCTGTACAAAGAAATTATATGC